>NC_053492.1:287842687-288156437 GCF_905171775.1 Rana temporaria
TATATACATATAGTGGTACATAAGTTCAAAGTATCAGGCTATACCTTTCACCTTGCCCTGTTTCCCTCCCCATTAATTGCTTGTGAAAGACCATATACACTCAGTAGCGCCATAAATCCCAAAGCCTTGTCCTCTTCTTGTCTATAGTACAATATTCAGGTGGAGGCAAAGACCCTAGTTGAGGTGTGGGAAGGAAGCTGCAGCCACATGCTGAGTTAGAGGTATGAAATGTTACTAGCTAACTATTAATTACAGCTGATGACACTGATACAAATGGATACTGTAATGAATCTTGGATAATTTTAATTTACTTTTACACAAATATTTTATATCAGTATTTATCTGTATTCAGAGACAGTTTTGGAACAATGTGTAGTAGCACCCATGGAAAAAATATCAAAATGCACCCCCCTCTCATTTTGCATTATTTCCAGAGCAATTATCTCCCTCTGCACTCTTTAGCCTGTTTTCTGTGTGTGTGATATGGCACTAGAGGTAAGGGTGGCAGCAGACTTGCAGAGACACAATTTTCCTAGCAGAGATGGAGTTTTCCCAGCAAAAGCAGAGGTAAGCATACCATCATTCAATGTTGGTCAAAGTTACGAAGGCAAAAGCAACCAGAATTCAAGACATCTGGATGGGGGCCTTAGCAACAACTTTGTCACTGACCAAAGGTAGTGCTAAAAATACAAGAAATCCTTTTAATTTTTTCAGGGCATTTCTGTAGCTGAAGAGGACAGGAGAAACTCATTGTTGAAGATTTTCTAACTTGCTCAAAATTTCCTCTGAGCAGGGTTCACCCTGTACTTCAGAAATATACTTTATGGAACAAACAAAAAAATACAAATGTTGGATTGCTGCTTTAACAGGCCCGTCACTACAAGGCAGGCAAACCAAGCAATTGCTTGGGGCCCCGAGCTGGCCTGGGGCCCTTTCTGCCCTTGCTATATGCTGCAGTCGCCTGAGCGCTCTATAGAGAGCCTGCAGCACTGCTGCCTCAAGTCGTCACTTCCCGTTCTCTGCAGCATGGCCAAGCTCTTCTTCTTTCCTCCTGTCAGTCCGGACTACAGCCGGGTACCGTGCGATACAGGAGATTCAGTTTCCTGTTCCTGGCCGGACTGACAGGAAGTGCACACTGAGTGCTCACTTCCTTTCTGTCTGGCTGGGAACAGGAAACTGAATACGGACCCGGTAGAGAGGGAGGGGGCGTAAAAAGAACATAGGGAGGCAGGGGGGGCCGGGGGAGTAAAGAAAAAACATGGGGGGGCTTTGCGTGCGTGCGTGCGGGGTTTGGGGGGCACCCATGTCCATTTTGCTTGGGGCTCCAAAATCTTTCAAACGGCCCTGTGCTTTAAGGAGCGTTTCCAATAATTGCTAGTCTAAAGCTGGCCATAGATGGTTCACTTTCTTTTATTCAGACAGCAGGCTGAACAAAAAAATTCATGGTTTCCTCGATCCGCCATAGAGTTAGAGAAATGATTCCAGCTGTGATATTGTATTCTGACAGAGAGATGTAGCCGAATGGCCAACAAGCCCGTTTGGCAAATGCCAATCTACCAGTTAACTTCAGTAGAACAGACAGTCGCACGTGGATCAAAACTCAGCCAGTCCCTGCTGAATCACAGAACTTGAATACATCTTTGTCCAGCCTACAGCTGTTAAGCTGCCCTATCCCCTCTGGGCTAATAACAGACACACCAAGGTGTTGTTGGGATTACATGAAAGGAAATTAAAGGCTTTATTCATACATTCTCATTCAACTTCAACACGGGGGGGGGGTTGTACCAAGGCAAAAATGATATGCATGTGAATTGGTGCACCAGTATGATGTCCACTCACAAAAGTGATATTTAGAAAGAAGCTATTGCTGCTAATTGATAGTTCCCTGTTACAGTACCTTCATTCTGTTTGCAAAATGGCATGGGGTCCCCCTAAAAATCCATAACAGACAGTTATCTACTGGACCAAAGTCTGGTATGTATTTTGAAGGGAACCTCGCACTATATTTTTAAACATCCTTTAGAAAGAAAAAACAATGTGGGATCCCCCTCAAAATCCATACCAAAACTGTATTCATGATGATCCAATGTCAAGCACTTCATCCAGAGACATAGAGCCAATGTTGAATGATGCCTGCATGAATGGCGCACCCAATATCTGCACCCTAGCTATCTTCTGCCATTGCACTCCCTTCACAAATTACAACCCCCCCCTTTCTGGATGCTAAGGGCCAGATTCATGTAGGCCGTGCGCAGCGTAACGTACTGGTTTACGTTACACCGCCACAATTTTTCCAAGTTAGTGCCCGATCCACAAAGCACTTACCTGGAAATTTGCGGCGGTGTATCGTAAAAACGTCCGGCACAAGGCGGGCCCAATCGAATGGGGCGAGTCCAACGTTTTGTGAATCGCGACGGGTAAAAAAGACTTGCGCCGGGAACAAGAAAAATGTTTAAAAAAATTCAAAAGCGACGCTGGAAAGACGGGTATACTTTTACATGGTGTAGTAAGTTTACACTTTGTAAAAGGTGGCCTATCTTTGCGACGGCAAACTAACACTTGCGGCGACGTAACGACGGGAAAAAAGTTTTGTGGATCGCCGTAACTGCTAATTTGCATACCGGACGCTGGTTTACGACGCAAACTCCCCCCAGCGGCGGCCACGGTACTGCATCCTAAGATCCGACAGTGTAAAACTATTACACCTGTCGGATTTTAGGGATATCTATGCGTAACTGATTCTATGAATCAGTCGCATAGATAGAAACAGGGATACGACGGCGTATCAGCAGATACGACGGCGTATCAGCAGATACGACGGCGTATCCCTTTTGTGAATCTGGCCCTAAGTGCCCACAAACCAGCCAGTAAAGCTGGAGGACCCTGTTGATCATATATTGTTAATGATATCATGCAGGATAAAAATTGGCTTGTTAAAATCTGAAACAATCCAGCAGGCAGGAATCTGTCATTTAGTGGTGGTAGTGATACCACTACTAAACAAATAACTTCCAGATGCACCAGCCAGTAGTTCGGGTGGGCACTGAAATATGGACACAGTCTGAGTATATGTGTTTTAAAGAAAAAGAAAGTTGCATGATTTTGTACTAGAAACAGCACAATAAACAGAAAGTTCTGGGTATCTTTTTTGAGGAACAGACGTGGTCTGAATTAGGGTTAAATTATGAATTATGGTCTGAAATTTCATAGCTATTACTATATACTTGGTCAAAATCTGTCTTGGCAGAATCCACCTTCTACAAAAAACACTCAGTAGCATTGAATGAGCTCACAAAAGCTTTACACCAGCAATGGTAGATTTAAATTAAACAGAATCCTGAAGTAAGTGGGAAAAGTCAGCACTGAGCTATTTAAGTGTTAAAAAGAGATGCGCTTCCTCAGAAGGAAAGCAAAAAATGATAGTACCTTATTGATTTACAAACTTAGATCTATTAGATTTGCAACATGCAAAATTCTTAAACTCATGTTTCTTAAAAGAACCAAGAACACATTTTTGAAACTGCTCTACAAACTGAAAAAAAAAAACATATTTAAAAATGTGCAAATGCCAATAAGGTAAATTTAGAAATGTCTGCATTTGGTCCACAAAAGCACCAGTTTGGCACTATAAGGCTGTACTCACACCTATGCATTTTTAGTGCTTTTTGCATTTTGCAGATTTGCACTACATAACGTGTTCCATAGGAACATTTTTGTCTCTTGGCTTTGGGAGCACCTTTTTTCTATTGTGTTTTGTTTATAGATTGGTCACCATTATACCTATTCCTGGGTTTTGGCACTGTTTATATATTTATATTCTAGTTTTGTATATATCACCTGATTTGCAATTCCTACTGTGAGTGTTATAATTGCACTTTTTTATTCACATTTGTGTGCGTCTTTATCGGTGCACACCTTTTTTTGATACACCTGACTAAGGTCAACTTTATTGCAATAGCGCCCCCTATCACCCAAAGAAAAAAAAAAAAGTGTTCCATAGGAAACCATGTTAAATGGACTGTAGTGCAAATCTGCAAAATGCAAAAAGCACTAAAACGGCATAGGTGTGAATCCAGCCTAAGTAGGGGAAAAATATTTGTATTTGGAGTCCACATTCTTGGCAATCGTGTAAATGGTTGGATACAACCAAGTTCTAAATTAGAAAGAGGGTAGAAAAAGACTTTTAGTTAAACAGTATGCATACTTTTTACCAAAATGAGCATCTGTAATTGTGTTTAGTCACTTCAATTAGGCAAAGCAAAGGCTCTAGCTATTCCTTCCCTACGAGTTTCATTATGTGAGTTGCCTGGAACGTGTAGCTGACCAATTAATTCAAGGACATTTCAGTGACTTATTATCTGACATGGCGTGAAGCTTAAAACAGCATTTCTCATTTTGTTAGGTTCTCAAAAGCACAGATTGAACGGCTGCCAAGTTATCAGTCTGTCACGCTTTTATCTTGCCTGTCTCCACTTACTCTGGTATTAATGTTTCATTTTGCGATTCATTTTATTTCCAAGAAAGAAAAACCAATCATACTAAAAACACATGGATTTTTAGATTTTTAAATTAACCTAAGATGAGTAAAACTGGAACTCATAGCAAGAGCATTATTATTCTATGATAAAGTTGAGGAGTATTTATAATTGTAAGGCAAATTTAGGCATATTTGCCTACAGTCACCAGAGTCTGCCAGTGTTAATATGCCAAATGGTCGTTTTCCTGTATAGTTGCCAAGCTTTTGCCTCTTGAACAGCAGCTTTATCGGTAAAGTAAGGAAAACAACTTAGATGCACTGTATGAAATGTTTTTAGATAAATATACCGGTAACTGCAATGTAATGTAACCTTGTAAATATAGCACAATGTTGTATTTTAGTTTTGAATAGAGTGGAGAAGGGTGAGACCCTCTACTAGATTTTTATTGCTGAGTGTGCCTCCACTAAGATTTGCTATCTCTATTTATCATGGTGACTATTATCAGTGGAACAGGAGGTGATAAAAAAAGAGGGCCGAAATCGGGACCCCTTTTCCCTCTGAGACAACTGTTTTAAGTGTGCCCTCCACGTGGAGAGATTTTATCTTTATCCTTCTGTTTCTACTCCAGAAAAAAAAAAAATAACCAATAAAGTTATTTTTCAATAGAAACACCTTTTTAGTTGAGATTTTTCCCCTAAAATCCATTACCTTAAAATTGGGGACTCTTTCTGCAGAACAAATTTCAAAGTGTCCATCGATTTTGTTTAAACAACTTTCATAAATACATACAACTTTTAGAAAATCATGATTACAACAGCAAAGAGACTGAAAGGCTTGTGGAACAAAGGGAAAATAAAACAACACAGAAATAAAGACTAAAAACATCCATTTTAAGGGGGGGAAACATTCCCAAATACAGCAAGCAAAACCATGTGTTAACAACAATGATAAATATGCATTGAAAACAGCAATTGTCCCTGATAACTGTTGGGTTTACTTGTATAGAATCAAACTAGTTCAACTACTGGAAGTGTGGAGCAAAATAATGATATATTTTCTAAAACCAGTAAAATAAAATGGTGGCAGTTGCAATTTTTTATGTTGCATGATGTTTGAGCACCTGTTCCTTAAATGTATATTTTCATTTTTAGTGCACACAAACACAATACAACAGTCAATATTTTGGTAAAATATATAATTGTGTCAAGTAAATAGATACCAATCATGTCAAGCCTCAACAATTATGTGTGCTCGTTAAGGGACAAAAAAATATTAGATTACCCAAAATTGGCCATAGGCAATGCTTTAAAAGCCTTTAATGTACTTTAATGTAGAATTCTGGGATAAAAAAACAAGAAAAAGCAAGGTTTCCTCAAGGTAGCACTATCCCATCATATTACCATTATTAAGTAAAATCTACAGTGCACCTTATAGTGCAAAATCCTAAAAATAAATAGAAATAATAAATCAAAGTCTATTGGTTCAAAAAATCATTTTGGGTTAAAAGAATTTGTAAATCCAAGGCGCTTCTTATTTTACACATCCGCTTTACCACAGTGACCAATTGAAATCCACTCCCCTTATGGTTTAACACTTACATCTACTTTTGAATATCTTTTAGGTATTGGAAACTCCTGCCAGAAAAGCAGGTCCTCATCAGAGTCTGCATGTCACCATAGGTTGATAGGCTCACTCGTGCTCAAAAGGAAAAAGCAGCCCACATAGCATAATTCCATTTAAAATGCTTTATTTTAAAAAAATCCCCAATAAAATCTAGACATGCGCACACTGAAATATTTTGTAGTGGAATTTAGTTTTCGCCATTCATTTAGTTACTCCCAAAATTAGTTTTTATTTATTTAATTTAGTTTAAAAAAATGCATTCGCCTGAAAATCCAAATTGATTAAGGTTGATTCTGTCATTGAAGGCTTATGGTGTCTGTCGAATGTTCTAAAAAGATTTGATGAAGCAGCTAAACTGTAGGATGATGCAATCGTACATTTCAGGTTGAATGCTCCGTCCACAAGCTATAGTAGAATTCTAATGTTATATGACTAGTAATCAGGGCTTTGTTTCTGCCGGAACGCAGCGGAACTGCGTTCCGGATCCTTTGGCAGCCTCCCCTCTCCTTTCCTGCCTGCATGTCTTTTAATACTGAAGCCAGTAGAGGAAGTTTTCTGCACAGCGCACTTCCTCTACTGTTTTTTCTGTGCTAGTGCTGGGTACTCCAGGCTGCTGCCCTCGGTCACTAGGGAATGCTTGCGATCCCAACATTTAGCTGCTGCAGTGATTCGGGAGGAAGCTTCCATCC
Organism: Rana temporaria; assembly: GCF_905171775.1. Taxonomy (NCBI): domain Eukaryota; kingdom Metazoa; phylum Chordata; class Amphibia; order Anura; family Ranidae; genus Rana; species Rana temporaria. Next base: position 287,849,478 of record NC_053492.1, read on the forward strand.
CTGCCTGCCGCCGCTAATCAGCCTTTGTAGCACAGAGTCTAGGAGCCCTAAAACACCTCCTCAGCTCTGTGCTACAGTAGGGGGAGCTCTCTGGTCCACTGCACTGTGCAGGAAAAAAAAGCCTGCACATACCACAGAGTGCAGTGATGGAGGAAGAGGTGACTCGGGACCTGTCACTGTGAAACAGAGAGATAACTTTTGCAGAGACAGAGTTCGTTCAGAGAGGAGTGCATGCACTATTAAAGTATGAGGGGGAGGGGGAATCAAGAGGTAAAGTTTATGTGTGTGTTTAGCAGAGGAAAGAACATTGTACACAGAGGAGAGCTTGGGGGAATTTGTGCAGAGAGGGGAGCTGAGAAAGTATGTGTGTGGGCAATTTGTGATGAGAGGGGAGCTGGGGGGATTTGCAATGAGAGGAGAGCTGGGGAGATTTGTGATGAGAGGGGAGCTGGGGGGATTTGTGATGAGAGGTGAGCTGGGGAAATTTGTGAAGAGAGGTGAGCTGGGGGATTTGTACAGAGAGGTGAGCTGAGGGATTTGTGATGAGAGGGGAGCTGGGGCAATTTGTGATGAGAGGTGAGCTGGGGAAATTTGTGAAGAGAGGTGAGCTGGGGGATTTGTAATGAGAGGGGAGCTAGGGGGAATTCTGCACATTCGTTATCGTTTGTTAAAACGAACGTGAAAATCCCAGAAATGTGGACAAAAATGCATTCGGACTAAAACGAATCCACATGTCTAAATCCTCGCAAAAGTGCATCAGTAATAATGCCTATCAAATCAAACTCACAATAAGCCATCACGCCACTCCAGATGGTGTGGGAACAAACACTATGTCTCACCACATTTGCAGTCCTCCTGGTGCACATCACCTCCGGAGGTGACGTGGACCTTATGGGGTGCAGTATGGTCCTGACTGGTGCATTTTGTCATTACGACTCTTATAGACGTCTGACTGTCCATACTTAACCCCTCTAGCTGTTTTAGTCTTAAATTTCTCCAGGGCCATTAATCACATTATCCATCTAAAGTCATGGAAGGTGGCACATCAACATGTATAATCTAGAAAAACAAACAAATCTAAATCTTTGTTTCAGATCACTCTTAAAATATATAGATATTATTAAATTCATTACAAAACATTACAATACTCATCATATTGAATACTTCAAATATATATTCAATTACCACATATAATTCATAAAAATATTTTATAAGAATATTTAATAAAAATCCTTATTTAAAATTATTACTTATTTGATTATTAGAATTATGGAATAACTTGTAGAAAAAAAGATCTGTATACAGTACTGACCTCCCCTGTGTCATCCAGCACCAGCTGCAGGGGAGAGGACCGAGCACTCAAAAACAGCTAGAATGCCTGACCAGTGACATCACCTATAGGCTTACTATCTGCTGTTGGTGCTCCCTTTCTTTCTCCTGAAGCTGCCACTGACTGACGCAGGGGAGCAGGCCACATGACCAGATTCAAACAGCCTTAAAGGGATTGTAAAGGTAATTTTTTTGCCCCTAAATAGCTTCCTTTACCTTAGTGTAGTCCTCCTTCACTTACCTCGTCCTTCCATTTTGCTTTTAAATGTCCTTATTTCATCTGATAAATCCTCACTTCCTGTTCTTCTGTCTGTAACTACACACCGTAATGCAAGGCTTTCTCCCTGGTGTGGAGAAAGCCTCTTGAGGGGGGAGGGGGCGAACAGGAGTGTCAGGACACTCTCTACTTTGCAGATAGAGAAAGGAGCTGTGTGTTAGTGGGTGTCCTGACACTCCTGCTCACCCCCTCCCCCCTCATCCAGCACCAGCTGCAGGGGAGAGGACCGAGCACTCAAAAACAGCTAGAATGCCTGACCAGTGACATCACCTATAGGCTTACTATCTGCTGTTGGTGCTCCCTTTCTTTCTCCTGAAGCTGCCACTGACTGACGCAGGGGAGCAGGCCACATGACCAGATTCAAACAGCCTTAAAGGGATTGTAAAGGTAATTTTTTTGCCCCTAAATAGCTTCCTTTACCTTAGTGTAGTCCTCCTTCACTTACCTCGTCCTTCCATTTTGCTTTTAAATGTCCTTATTTCATCTGATAAATCCTCACTTCCTGTTCTTCTGTCTGTAACTACACACCGTAATGCAAGGCTTTCTCCCTGGTGTGGAGAAAGCCTCTTGAGGGGGGAGGGGGCGAACAGGAGTGTCAGGACACTCTCTACTTTGCAGATAGAGAAAGGAGCTGTGTGTTAGTGGGTGTCCTGACACTCCTGCTCACCCCCTCCCCCCTCAAGAGGCGTTCTTCACACCAGGGAGAAAGCCTTGCATTACGGTGTGTAGTTACAGACAGAAGAACAGGAAGTGAGGATTTCTCAGAAGAAATAAGGACATTTGAAAGCAAAATCGAAGGATGAGGTAAGTGAAGGAGGACTGCACTAAGGTAAAGGAAGCTATTTAGGGATTTTTTTTTACCTTTACAACCCCTTTAAAATAGGTAAGTATGCATATCCTTCTTCTTTCTTTCTTTTTTTAACAAAAATTGTATTGAGTTTTCTATGCATAAAGATCATAAGCAGTCAAAAAAGTACTAATATTATGTGTTGATGACCTTGTAATAACAAAGAAAAGTGCAAAGATCACAACCTACAATTTTTTGTCTAGGTCTCATAAACATATTATCTAGAAAGTATAGGCAAGGCTAGTAGAGTAAGCTTCCTCGCAAGGGACAGGGGGAGAAAACTAACTAGAGGCTTGGATGACATAAGACATGCCCAGTATGAAATCTAGTTGCTACAAAAAATGGAATGAAATTACATAAATATACATCTAGATAAGGCTATTGCATACCCATAAAAGTATCTATGAACAATAGTAGAGAAAACAAAACAGGAATAGGCGAGTGTCTCACCCTTTAGAAGGAGCACCAGTCTAACAAAATAGAGTACAGTATATGTCTGAGGTGTGTGTAAACTGTATAAAACAAATCACATAGAGCTCATATTTTCAATTTGCCCAAGTAATTAGTCAGACATGCTTTAGGGGACAACTCTGTGTATTGAAAGGAGGCCATTGGGGAAGCTATTTCAGGTGGTGGAAAAAAAAATCTCAATAAATGATTTCCATCTAGTAAAGAAGTGTTTAGTGGAGATGCAATTTTGTATTTTTAACATTCAGCTTTTCTCTCTAAAGGAGTGTTGTGAGATCGGGTTTAACTGTGGTGATGGCCGGGTGGAAGTAACTGTCCCCACTTATTAGAACAGTATTGCAGGCTGCCAATAGACAAAGGTGTACCCATTAAGGGGCAGTTGCTGACTGATCATAGCTGAACAGCAATAGGACAGGGTCCTTAAACACACATAACCCAATGATGTTAAAGATAAAGTTGATGGTTTGAGACAAAGACCTTGTAAATCAGGGAACAATGCCAGATGCTATGCATTGGTGAGGGTTTATTAGATCCACACTGTGGGCATTTTCCTATCTGCGAGAAAGATTTTGAGTCAAGAAATAGAATAAAGGCCTTATGCATCAATTTCAGTTGTGTTTTCCCTACAGGTTGCACTAATCATGAGTTTGTGAATTTTCATGTAACCCTCCAAAATCTTTTCCTCGATCTCCTCCTTTGGCAGATCCTTATGCCACAATGCAAAAAGTGTCTCAGTAGTAACAGAGGTGAAATCCGAGTGTAGGTGCCTATATATATCGGAGATTGAATAGTTGCATTGTCAAAGCAAGCAATCAATCAGGGACAAGAGAAATCTTTTAGAGGTGTCATGACTGGAGGATTTGACATAAACAACCAAATGGCAATAATAGAAAAGATCAGTTGCAGGAAGTTGGAACTGTTTTAGGTGATATGTTGTCCAAAGGAAATGAGGAAGCCATTTGTGCCAATCCATTAGCTTGCAATAAACCATAAACCTTATTGCTCAATGTTGTGGGGAAACATGGGGTTCCCAGATATTGGTAGATTTCTGAACATGGAATGTAATTATTCAAGCTTTTTCTGAATCTCTCGCCTAGCAATGAACATGCTGAGAAGTTCTTGGGAGGGACTGTAGTTTACTATGCAGTATACCTTTAAAGTTGTAGGGAAAAATGAATTCAGATTCCAGGGCAAAATTTACATAAGCAGAGGATTGCGAGAGCCAGACTGTATCTGAGTAAACATGCCAAATTATATACATTAAGGTTTGGTAAGTTAGCACCTCCTTTGTTCTTTGGAAGATGCCAATTGTATAAAGCAATATGGGGCTTTAAATTACACCATAAGAAGGACACAACTGTCTTATTAAGCATTTATATATATTTGTGTTTCAAGAGGTGGGAAATGGTTTGCAGAGGGTATAATAGGCTAGGAAAGCTTGCCATTTTGAGTAGATGGCACCTTACAATGAATGGCCGGTAAGTTCATACAAGCCTCCAATTCCTTCACAAATTTGGTTATCAACAGAGGGTAATTGAGATGATAAAGAAATTAGGATTCTCTGTCTATTTTAATACCCAGATAGGTGATATGGTGTTGAGCTAAGGGAGAGAAAGGTTCCAACCCATCAAGGCAGAACCTTGCTTTTATTGTAATTAACCAATAATCCAGAGCAAAAGCGAAACCCATCTAGGATGGACTGTAATGTATAGACATCCACAGAAGGGTCAGACAAAAAGATCAGCATGTAGTTAGAAAACAACTGCGGCCAAATTTAATACCATGAAGAGAAGCCAAATGTAATAGATAATATGACAGTGGCTCCAGGGCCAAATTAAGTAGAAGCGGAGAGTGGACACCCTTGACAAGTCCTAAATATGTCACCCAAGGTCATGATCCTAGCTAATGAACTAGAGTACATGTTGCGTAGAAATTCCTTAAAGCAACCCTTTGGGATTATTAAAGTATTCTAAATTTGAATCTGACCTGTGAAACCAAATCACCCATCAGTTTTAAGATTAGTTAGGCATACCCTGGAATACTACTATAACTGTGAAATATGGCCCTAAAATTATTGCTCGCTCTGACGTTCACAACAATGCCTCACATGCATGGCACAATTACTGTTTACATACAAAAACTCACCCTGCTTGCATTTGTGTATGTGCGCAGGGCAATGGGTTGCTTTGATCTATTTATTATTTTTATTTATTTTATTATAAAAATGTTTTAACTTTTTCCATATAACTTTATTGCTGTCACAAGGGGGCTAACAAACCTGTTATGTGCTAGGATGGGCAGGTGACAAATTATCTTTATAGTTGATTATATGCTTCCCTGGGCCACAGTTTCTAGGCAATGCATAAACTGCAAATGGAAATTACAAAATGCATTCCTCATCACTTCCAGCTTCATGCTCCTCAGAGGAGATAAGAAAACAGATGTTCCTCAATCCCCTTCCAATCTCCTCCAGGAAAGGTTGCCCCATTCTCAGTACTATAAAAGTGATTTGGTGGTTAAAAAAACACAATACCCAATACTAAGCTCATGGTTGCAGTTGCAGCTATGTGCTTGTTTTAACCACTTGAAGTCCAGGTCATATACAGTATAAATGGTTTTATAGACATCAAGTGGTTAAAGAAAGCAGGACCAAAAAGGCAGCTTCCTCCTCATTACTAACTTCCATGCCATATTAATCTCCTTTACACCAATTTACTACTAATAGTAAGCATTCAATGATTAAATTGTATTTCTATTAATTAAGCTTGATTATTATTTATGAACATCCCACATTAAATGGTTAGTAAATTCACATTGTTATGACTACTTTGATTATATTAACTGTAGTAGTAACTTAAAGTGGAACTCCATTCAAAAGGGGACGTTCCACTTTAATTATTCCTCCCCTGCTACATTTGGCATGTCATTTTTTTTGTGGGGGGGGGGTGCAGTACCTAATTTTGACAGGTAGCGGCTCCCACTTCCACTCGGATTGCCTAGGCAATTTGAGCAGAAGTTTTCCTCTTCCCCTCCCTCCCTGTAGTCTTTTGGGACACATCCCAGGTCCCAGAAGACAACGGGCCATTCCCCAAGTGCCGACTGGCTCGCAAAAGCGCAGTGGGCAGTGACTGTGAAGCTAAAAGCAGCAGAGTTGGCTGCCCCCAGTTAGGATGCCAGCTCTGGGTGCTGAATCCCTGGACAGGTAACTGCCCTTGTATTGAGCAGCTACAGGATTTGTAGCTGCTGACTTTTTTTTTCCAGAGTGAACATCCTCTTTAGGCTTGGTTCACACCTATGCGAATTGGATGAGGGTTTTCACCGCATCCAATTTGCATAAAAGGAGAATGTGACTGGCTCTCTATGGAGCCGGTTCACATATCTCTGCAGCAGGTCTGGTGCGAATTGCTGGAAAAATGTGTGCCTTTTTTGGTGCGTTTCAAGTCTGAATTCAGCCCATAATTCGGGCTGGAATCAGACCTGAAACGTTGAACCATAATGCACCGGACCCCTGCAGTGTGACGAATGCGTCAATAGTGTGTACACGTAAACTCCAACAAAGAACTTTTCTGTTTAGCTTCCTTTTGATCTGTTAAATATAACATTGAAAAAAAAACAGTAAATCCTGCCAGAAATTAAGTAAGATCCTGATTTCCTTTAGTGAACTGACAATGCTTCTCTGAAATCTCAAACATTGTTATCTGCCCTGCCCAGTTCACTTCTGTGGACAAGAGCGCTCTTCCCCATGTTATGGAGATAATGCGAGGGGTGTTTTCTGTAGTCCTGTTACACATCCTGACCTAGGATGACAACTGTGCTCCTCCTCCACAGCTACAATATCGTGAGTAAGCTTTGTCACTCTAGGAACAGAAGTGTTTTACTCTTTAGGATCAGCAGGTGGAAATAAAGAGAAAAACAAATGAAAAAATAAAAACATTGCAGCTGCTACATCCAAGAGGTTCTTGGAATTAAATGCACTTTAAAGGGTACATTAATCTTTTAAATTTGACATCATAAACATATAGGTTGCCTTACTAAATGTAAATAGGATGTTCCCTTTGCAAGGGAATTTGTACAGTGCCTTGAAAAAAAGTATTCATACCCCTTGACATTTCCACATTTTGTCATGATACAACCAAAAACTTAAATGTATTTTATTGGGATATTATGTGATAGATCAACACACAGTGCATTTTTATTCAGCCCCCTTTACTATGATACCCCTAACTAAAATCTAGTGGAAACATTACCTTTAGAAGTCACCTAATTAGCAAATAGTCCACCAGTATAAATACAGCTGTTCTGAAAAGCCCTCAGAGGTTTGTTAGAGAACCTTAGTAAACAAACAGCATCATGAAGGCCAAAGAACACACCAGATAGGTCAGGGATAAAGCTGTGGAGGAGTTTAAAGCAGAGTTAGGTTATAAAAAAATATCCCAAGCTTTGAACATCTCACGGAGCACTGGTCAATCCATCACCTGAAAATGGAAACAGTATGGCAGAACTGCAAACCTATGAAGACATGGCCATCCACCCATGGTAACTCTGGAGGAGCAGCAGAGATCCACAGCTCAGGTGGGAGAATCTGTCCACGGGACTACTAATAGTCGTGAACTCCACAAATCTGGCCTTTATGGAAGAGTGGCAAGAAGAAAGCCATTGTTGAAAAAAAGCCATAAGAAGTCCCGTTTTCAGTTTGCGAGAAGCCGTGTGGGGACACAGAAAACATGTGGAAGAAGGTGCTCTAGTCATATGGAACCAAATGTTACTTTTTGGCCTAAAAGCAGAATGCTATGTGTGGCGGAAAACTAACACTGTCAGCATCATATTGTGGGGATGCTGTAATTCAGGAGGGACAGGGACGCTGGTCAGAGTTGATTTGAAGATGGATTTTGCCAAATACAAGGCAATCTTTGAAGAATAGGAGTCTGCAAAAGACTTGAGACTGGGGCAGCTGTTCACCTTACAGCAGAACAACAACCCTAAACATAGAGACAGATATGCGATGGAATGGTTTAGATCAAAGCATATTCATGTGTTAGAATGGCCAAGTCAAAGTCCAGACCTAAATCCAATTGAGAATTGAGAATCCGTGGCAAGACTGTAAATTTGCTGTTCACAGATGCTCTTCATCCAATCTGACTGAGCTTGAGCTATTTTGAAGAAGAATGTACAAAAATGTTGAAATTGCAGATCCACGTTTGCTTCAAATTACTTCTCTCTTAGGATATACCTTGGCTCCAATGACTATACCGTAATTAGGTGCTTAAAGCGGGGGTTCACCCTATATAAAAAAAATAAAAATTCGGCATTAAATTCGGCATAGTAGCGCGAGCTACAGTATGCCTGTCTGTATTTTTTTATCCCGGTACTCACTGTGCTATTGTACATTGAAGATTCCGGGGAATGGGCGTTCCTATGGAGAGAGAAGGTGATTGACGGCCGGCCCTGGCACGTCACGCTTCTCCGGAAATAGCCGAAATAGGCTTGGCTCTTCACGGCGCCTGCGCATAGCCTGTGCGCAGGCGCCGTGAAGAGCCGAGACCTACTCCGGCTGTCTTCGGGGAGCGTGACGTGCCAGAGCCGGCCGTCAATCATCCTCCCTCTCCATAGGCACGCCCATTCCCCGCGGGAGTCGGAATCTTGAATGTACAATAGCACTGTGAGTACGGACATAAAAAAATACAGACAGGCATACTGTAGCTCGCGCTACTATGCCGAATGTAATGCTGCACTGTTGTTAAGGAGGGTGAACCACCGCTTTAAAGATAGTGAGTGTCTGGGTTCCCAGAACCACAGTGTCAGTAGTCAATGCTACCAATAAAACGTCTGCTGTCTCAAAACTGGTCGCATTATTACCTTAAAGGAGAAGTCCAGCCTGAGCTCATTTGGCTGGTCTTCTCCTATGGGTCACAGAAGTGCAATCCATTTTGATAGGCATCTCAGGCTCTCAGTGAGCCGCTCAGAGGCTAAGATGGCCGCTCCCTGCCTCTCCACAGCTCAGCACTCCAATGAGTGTGGGGGAGCAGAGTAGGAAAGCTGCTGACTGACAGGAAGCAGCTCTCTTCTCAGGGAGGTGAGAGAACCAAGCCATCGCAGTGATCGTTGGCTTGGTTGCCAATGAAGTGGCGGCGGGGACAGATGCAGCATCGCACCGATGCTGCATCCACCTAGGTAAGTATGAATATGGGATAAAAAAAAATCCCATAATTCTCTTTTAACTTAGGATTCAGGCAGGCACTTGTACCAGTGTGGTAACTGTGCATCAATATCTGTCATTGCTGACTGCATTTTAAACAGTTTTAGATAAAGATTTATTTACTGACAAAAACACATTAATGCCTTTGCAAAAGCAGAAAGTGGGAAAGTAGTGGAAGCTGTGTTTATGTTTGTTCAATATTTCTCGACATTTTAACATATTGAGGCACATGCTGTTGCCATAGGGATGAACCAACCGATGAGTAACCATAGTTCTCATTTCGTCATTGTGCACTACATGGTAACCATGTTTACTTCAGTGCTTATCCATTCGCTAACATTACATGAATGCTAAACAAAGTCTGTGCTAAGAATATCTGTAGGAACCTGATTTGATATGTTGCTTCAAATTATTGATTATCCTAAGCACACATCGTTTTCGTAAATTTCTCTTTTATGCAAGTACATGGGTCTAATGGTATAACTCTGGTTAAAGACGAGCCCTAGGCAGATATAAAAGAGACACATTAATGCAGTAATTGATCACTAATACATCATTAAAATGCAAGCAGTTTGTGTACATGAATTGGACCTGTGAAACTATTGGGTGTTATTCAATTCCAAGTAAGAGGTTATGTTTGCCCCCAATGACTTGTATAGAGAACAAGAAAACAGTTCTGATGTAAATAAATGCCATACACAGAACCCTAAGGGATTATGCATGTGTGCATAAAAAATGATGCATTCAGATCTGCATTGTGTACAGTTGTATACAGTTGTATACAGTTGTATACAGATCTGAATGTATCAATATTGTGTGTTCATGTTGGGTCAGTATTCCCTCTGTGACATTGAGTTGTGTAAACAAAAGTAGAAGCATCTGCCTCTGAGGATCAATTTTCACCATATTGTATGCCACGTGCAGGATGGCATCATTCTTCAGTCATTTTGAATAATTGAAAGTTGAAGGCATGTTGCACCTGCACCACTGTATAGTAAAACATAAACAAAGTCTACACAGTGGTGGCAGCACAAGCACAAAATGACATTGACCTTTAATAATTATGGACAAATATGATTCTATTTAAAATCTGGCATTTTTGTATAAGAAAAAAGATTATGAAACAATCTCAATTCTATAACAACACAACATATTACTACCACAAAGAATTAAAGTGCACAACAAGACTGCATGGCTTTATAAGCAAAATAAAATATGCAAACATCAGATGAGTAAGTACTGTATATATCCATCAAATTTTTCTCTTATGCAGCGTACACACGATCAGACATTCAGACAACAAAACCGTCAATTTTTTTCCGATGGATGTAAGCTCAAACTTATCTTGCATACACACGGTCACACAAATGTCGGAAATTCCGAACGTGAAGAACGCAGTGACGTACAACACTACGACAAGCCAAGAAAAATTAGGTTCAATGATTCAGAGCATGGGTCGAATTGATTCCGAGCAAGCATAGAATTTTTGTACATTGAATTGTGTACACGCGGTCGGAATTTCCAACAACAACTTTTGTTGTTGGAAAATTTGAGAACCAGCTCTCAAATTTTGTTGTTGGAAATTCTGGCAGCAAGTGTCCGATGGAGCATACACACGGTTGGATTTTCCGACAACAAGCTCACATCGAACATTTGTTGTCGGAAATTCCGACCGTGTGTGCATGCGTTTCATAACAAAAACATCATACCAACAGTCAGACATGGTGGTGGTGATAGTGTGATAATCTGGGGCTGCTTCAGGACCTGGATGACTTGCCATAATTGATGGAACCATGAATTTTGAGCTCTACCAGAAAATCCTAAAGAAGAATGTTCGGCCATCAGTTTGTGACCTCAAGCTCAAATTCACTTGGGTTATGCAGCAGGATCCGAAACACAACAGCAAGTCCACCTCCAAATGGTTCAAACAAAGCAAAATTTAGGTTTTGGAGTGGCCTAGTCAAAGACCGGACTTAAATCCAAATGAGATGCTGAATCATGACCTTACACAGGCAGTTTATGCTGGAAAAACCTCCAATGTAGTTGGAATAAAACAACTCCTCAAAAAAAGTGGGCCAAAATTGCTCCACAGCAATGTGAAAGACTCATTGCCAGTTATTGCAAATGTGAGTTTAGGGACATACACCCACACTCACCTGCACCCACATGGATGTCAAATTGAGAGGAGCTGCTGTGACTATGCAGCTGCTGCATCCCAATTGAAATCAATAGAACTGCCTGCACAGGAATGCACGGAACACCTGTGAATCTTCGTGCGGGCAAACATGGTCCTCCACGAGCATGCACTTTAATACACCTTGTGTGAATACATGCTTAACCACCTAAGGACCAGTGCACGACTATATATGTCGACACAATGGCTCCTGTGGGCAGATGGACATACCTGTACATCCCCGTTAAGATGCAGCATTGTGGGAGAGCTCTGCGAGTCTGACCGTGGGTCCCGCGGACTCGATGTCCACGAGTATACCCGCAATCGTCTCACAGAGAGGAAGTACGGAGAAATGCTGATGTAAACAAGCATTTTCCAATTCTTCCTAGTGACAGGACACTGATCACCGCTCCCTGTTATTGGGAGTGGTGATCAGTGTCATGTCACACACAGCCCATCCCTGCTACAGTTAGAAGCACTCCCTATGACACAAGTAACCCCTTCAGCGCCCCCTATTGGTTAACCCCTTCACTGCCAGTGTAATTTTTACAGTAATCAGTGCATTTTTATAGTACTGATCGCTGTATCAATGACAATGGTCCCAAAATAGCGTCAAAGGTGTCTGATGTGTCCGCAGTCACGATAAAAATTGCTGATCACCACCATTACTAATAAAAAAAATATTAATAAAAATGCCATAAAACTATCCCCTATTTTGTAGACGCTATAACTTTTGCGCAAACCAATCAATAAATGCTTATTGCGATTTTTTTTTTATCAAAAATATGTAGACGAATATGTATCGGCCTAAACTGAGGAAACAAAACAATTTTTTTTAAATATATTTTTGGGGGATATTTATTATAGCAAAAAGTTAAGAATATTGCTTTTTTCAAAATTGTCACTCTATTTTTGTTTATAGCACAAAAAATAAAAAACACAGTGGTGATCAAATACCACCAAAAGAAATCTCTATTTGTGGGGAAAAAAAAGGATGTCAAATTTGTTTGGGAGCCACGTCGCATGACCGCGCATTTGTGAGTTAAAGCGACGCAGTGCCGAATCCCAAAAAGTGCTCTAGTCTTTGGCCAGCCAAATGGTCTGGGGCTTAAGTGGTTAAAGTGAATGCAAGCTGCCCCAGCACTAATAAACTCCAATGAACTGGGTCACTAGAAATGTGTTTACTGGTCAGGCAGTATATAAGAAATGTTACCACTAATAGTAACAAAACTTGTAATTTCGCCTTGATTTTTTCTTTTTTTCTTTTCTTTTTGTTTGAGAATGCTTTTGTTTTAAATCTTGGATTCTTTTTTTCTACGTACATTTGGGATATTTCAGTTCCTGGGAAGACACCTACATTACGTCTATCTTCCCTTTGAAACTGTTTTGAAAATTTGATGAAATACATTTCTGATGGATGATAAAAGTCAAGATTCGTGACTCCAACATTCTCTAATTTATAACGTGCATCTTGTTATAACTGGAAAAGTTATTTGATCCATAAGTCTGCCTTGCAGAAAAGATTTTGTTCTAATCACCATTAATAAAACACGGCTGTCTCCATAATGATACCTTCATTCTTGGTGAAGGAGGGAAATGTGCTTGGCTTGCTTAAATAAATTACCTTGCTATATTTATTGATTGCGGCAGAATGCAGGTAGCTATTCATTTTTATTTTCATGTACTGAATTTTAGGTTGTTACTTACTGTGCAAGTCTGATGTCTATAATAAAATAATAGCAGCAATATCATTTTTTTTCTGCAACAAGTGGCAATTAGAAAAGGCTATTCATGCTTTTCTAATTTCGAAGCATTTTAGTTCCACTTTCCAGTATTCACCTTAAATTTTTCTATTAGTTGTTCAGCTTTAACTTAGCAGTACTACGAAGAAGGTGCTCTATTTTTGTGCACTCTTATATCATTGCAATCTGGATTTGCAGTATGAAAATGGTTACCCATGATTATTTTCCAAAATATGTTTTCTCTAAGGTTAAACAATGTACAAACAGCTAAAAACACAGTTTGTTTGGGGAGGGGTTAAGTAGGGTGATCATGGAAGGGTAGGGGAAAAGAGGGGAGAGTGATGTCGGGGGATTATATGGTGGTACTAAGAAATGGGAACAGAAGTTAAGGGTAAAAGGTGGACTGGTATGTGAACAGGGTTAGGGGACGAAGGATTGCCTTTCTTTTTTTTTTTTTTTTTTCTTTTCTGGTTTATTCATTTTAAGTTGCTTGGAACCCCCCTTGTTTTCATTACCAACCTTACATAAGAGTGTAGTGTGAAAAACTACATATATATGTTGATGTTCCCATTGTATATGTTATGTTAACCTTCTGTGAAACTGTTATATAAAGAAAAAGAGAAATAAAGTATAAATATGAAAAAAAAAAGAAAAACATTGCAGCAGTGGCGGAACTACCAGGGTCGCATATGCGACAAGGTCCTGGCATTCCGCCATCATGGGGGGGGGGGGCAGACCTGGCATATCCCCCTGCATCTTCGGCCAGTATTCCACTGTTTAGATGAACTGCTGGCCGGAGGAGCACGGGGAGATGCTGCAGGCACCACAGAGCTGCTGTTTGCCCCCTCCTCTCCCACTGCATATTGAACTGCTTGCTGGAGGGGCAGAGGGAGATGCTGAGAACTACAGAGCTGCTGATCAATATGTGCAGCAGAAGTGAGTGGATATATGGTGACCAAGGTACCTGGAGTACACTGCTGTGTGTGTTGGGGGGTTAAAGAGATACACTGTGAGTTGGAGGTGTCCTGAGGGGGGGTGGAGGTGCAGAGTCGTGCAAGTGGGTACAGAGATATGTTAGGAGTGTGTGTGTGGGGGGTGCAAAGATGTGCCTTTAAGAGGTTTCAGATGCCAGGAGACAGAGGCGGTGATTTTGATCATGTGACTGCCGCGATTGGTTGTCACAGCGGTCACATGAGCGGAAAACTCAAGATCTCAAGTAACGATCTGAACCTTTCTATTACCCGCTGGTTACTGTGTCGGGAGCATGCAAGCTTTCTCTCGGCACAGCTTTGTTGACATATTGGTACGCATATATGCAGCCTGACGGTGTTAAGGTCCACCCGCCAAGAGGTTGCATATATACATAGGGGTGGTACAAAGGTGTTGATACATTCTCTGTCAAAAATGGCTGACAGAACCTTTTTGGAAAGGTTGCCAACTATGCAGAAAGGGGTCCCGCTGCAGAACATGGGAAAGAGTCCTGCTGCAGGACCAGGGCAGGACTTAGGGCTTAAGTGACTTTCGGGCCCTACCTTCTATACATTACTTTAACCACTTCATTACTGGGCACTTAAACCCCCTTCGTGCCCAGACCAATTTTCAGCTTTCAGCGCTGACGCATTTTGAATGACAATTGCGCGGTCATACAACACTGTACCCAAATTATATTTTTATCATTTTTTCCCCACAAATAGAGCTTTCTTTTGGTGGTATTTGAACACCTCTGCGATTTTTTTTTTTTGCGCTATACACATAAATTTTTTTTGAAAAAAAACACAATATTTTTTACTTTTTGTTATAATAATATCCCAATTAAAAAAAAATAAAAAATTCCCTCGGTTTAGGCCGATACGTATTCTTCTACATATTTTTGTTAAAAAAATCACAATAAGCGTATATTGATTGGTTTGCGCAAAAGTTATAGCGCCTAGAAAATAGGGGATAGATTTATGATTTTTTTTTTTTTACTAGTAATGGCGGCGATTCGCGATTTTTTTGTCAGGCCTGCAATATTGCGGTGGATGTATCGAACACTTTTGACACAATTTTGGGACCATTCACATTTATACAGCGATCAGTGCTATAAAAATGCACTAATTACTGTATAAATGTGACTGGCAGTGAAGGGGTTGACACTAGGGGGTGAGGAAGGGGTTAAATGTATTCCCTGGGTGTGTTCTAACTGTGTGGGGGGAGGGGACTGACTGGGGGAGGTGACCGATGCTGTGTGCCTATGTAAAGGGACACAGATCGGTCTCCTCTCTCCCTGACAGCACGTGGAGCTCTGTGTTTACACACAGAGCTCCATGTCCTGCTGTGTCACTGACGATCGCGGGTGGTGGACATCGCGCCCGCCAGGCACACGCATCGGCTCCCGAGCGATGCGCCGGGCACGTTGTTTCCCCGCTGCACGCCCGCAGCGGCGCGCACGGGGAACAACAACAATAGGACGTCCAGGGACGTCCACCCGGCACTTGAGAGCCGCGCTGTGGACGTCTTTCGTCCATAGCGTGGATCCCAAGTGGTTAAATAGAACAGAATGATACATACACAAGCTATGTATTAGAGCTACGCAATTCTGGAAAAACTGAGAATAAAAATAGAGATCACGATTCTGAACAAACAACTAAACAAAATTGCATAATTTATGTTAATTGCTGAAGTCTATGAAAAATGTTTAATTAATCTGAATTATTTTTGAAAGAAATTGGGTTTGAATGAATGATTCAATTCCTCAATCAAATACACTTATTAAATCCGCAAAAAAAGAGGAGAAGTAATGAGGGAAGGTCAGTGTATCCAAAATTCCAGGATCAGATTCAATTATACTGGTATAAGCAACCCATAATGAAAAGTGGAGGGTACAGTTCTCCCACTTCAAAGGGGTATGCCTAGGGAAACAAAACAGCATAAAATGAATGTGTGTATGGGGATAAATAACCAAATATCACCACAAAGAGCCTGGCAAGGAAAGAGCTTCCGCTGTACCTGTCAGATGGAGAGGGATCATATAATTCCGCTGTACGAGCCATCATGTCTGTCCGAAGGACATGATGTATACTGCACATGGGCACAAAAAAGCACTGACACAAGTCAGAGTGCAATGTATTCAAAGGGCAAATCCAGCAATTGGTGCCAAAGTAACATGCCATATCCAGCAAAAGGACAGACACCGGGCATAATATTGCAAAAATAGCTTCACAAGGGTAATAATAAAAGAAAGACAGTTTGTCTACTTGGACGGAGGACAAAAATTATCAATGTACCATGGACAGGTATAAATGCTAGACCAATCAACAAACTTTAAATGAAAAATTTAATGACTGGCATATTATTGAAAACATTTTTACGTAAACGTGCAGGGCCCCCTGTTGGGCGGGGCCCATAGACTTAAGCCCAGTCAAGCCCAATGGTAAGTCCAGCCCAGTGCGGGACCATAATTAATGAAATCAGTGGAAAGGGCAACGGGCCATTCATGGCTTCTTGCATTGGGGCAATAAAGGTTCTAGTTACGCCTCTGACATGGCAGTACATGCTAAAGGAGTATTACCAGTGTAAGTCTTCTCTCTTTGCCATGGCCAGTCCCATTTTCTTTCAAGCATTTGCAAGAGATTTAACTACTTAAGGACTGGAAGAATTTACCCCCTTAATGACCTGTCCATTTATTGCAAAGTTTTGCCATGTTCTTTCCATTTGGTTATGATAGATTTGATGGTGCTCCTAGGGATTTTTTTATAACCTAACCCTGATTTGTACTTCTCAACAACATTGTCCCTTACTTGTTTGGAGAGTTCCTTGGTCTTCATGGCAGTGTTTGGATTGTGGTGTCTCTTGCTTAGGTGTTACAGCTTTTCAAAAAGGTGTGTATATGTAATGACAGATCATGTGACACTTAGATTGCACACAGCTGGACATCATTTCACTAATTATGTGACTTCTGAAGGTAATTGGTTGCACCAAAACTTTTTATGGGCTTCATAACAAAGGGGGTGAATAGATTCGCACATGCCAATTATAATTTTTTTTATTTCTGAAATATAGTTTTATGTATATATTTTTCTAATTTTACATTACCAACTTAGACTATTGTGTTCTGATCCATCACATATAATTCAGATAAAAAAAAACATTAAACTAAAGGCTGTAATGTAACAGAATAGGTAAAAAGCCAAGAGGGTGAATACTTTTGCAAGGCACTCTATATATATATATATATATATATATATATATATATATATATATATATATATATATATATATATATATATATATATATATATATAATTTTTGGGGCTTTTTTGCTTAATTTATGCATCTCCTGTTTCTTTCTAGGACTGCCAACACAATACTTATGGCCGCTACTGTGATTACTGTCTGCCAGGCTTCTATGGCAATCCAACTGATGGCACAGATGAGGACTGTTTGCCTTGTGCCTGTCCTTTGGGCATAGATTCTAATAAGTAAGTATCAGTGTATGGTCAAATGAAAAGTTTGCCTAAACATAGGTTTTCAGAATATAACTGGTAGTCTGACAAATAACTGTATTAAAATCTGCCAGTTCATAAAAATGTATCAAGCATTTCATTTGTTGCAAACGTAAAAAAGGAACTAAACTCAGCAATCTGTGCCCAAAAATACAGAAAGAGGGCAAGAGACCAATATTGCCTGTTGTCTCCCTGCAGCTGATATTTTCCAAACACTAACTTGCCATGTCTTGTTTTACACTGTGTGTGGAGACAGCTACCTTGGTAGAGAGAGCACTTTGTTTCCATATCAGAGCCTCCATGAAAGAAGAACTGAGAGTAGCCACATTAGTGACACAGAATCTCACACCAAATCTCCAAAGAATAGCAGTCAGAAGCAAAAGAACTCACACTGCAGATATACATCTGTCAGAATATAGGCCTGGAATCCCTACACACTGTGACAGAACTGCTTGACACCCCGAATAGGTGTTTCCATCAAACAGTGCCTCCTGCCCCCAAACAGTTTCAGCAGACCGAGAGCTAATACCAGCCCTGTTAGTCCAAGCATCGTACACAGACAAGGTGTTAAGGTAAACTCCAGAGGAATGGCTGTTTATTGAACAGAAATCAAGTAGGTCAGTTACCACATGGACAATAAAACCACATATTTACCCAAAACATCACACAATGGTTTGGATAATGAGGTACAGCTGACACAAGGCTAATTCTATAATAGAGTTAGCCAAATTAGCCAGGCAGACAGAACCAATAGGTGACTCAATTAACACAATTACCAATGGAAATGTACTCCTAGGAAGCACACAATGGGAAAAACAAAAACGCATCAGAAGACAAACAATGTTCCAGCAGTCTGATAAAGTGGAATTAATTTATCTTCATAGGTTAGAATATTACACCTTTACATTCACTCCAGAAGGGAAGCTTTATTATCATTATTCAGAGAATTAATCCAAACCACGCTCTCAGCGTTCATCACGTTGTTGTCCATCATTAGAGAATGATCTGCTCTCTCCATGGGCCATAATCAGTGGGTAGGAGGTTTACCCCTAGCCCTCTCCAAAAGCCTCTGTCCCGGTTGGGTCTGCCACACATACCAGGAAGTGCACTGCTATTTTCATGAGGAATTTAAGACAAAAAATGAAATATTTGGGGTATTGCTCAGACAAAATTAGCACTTCTAATGTTCCCTATATCATAGAAAATCTTCACTTTGTGAGTTCAGTTCTACTGTACTTTAAAATATATGGTACTGCCAGATTTGTATTATACAAACCAAAAAAAAAAATGATTGTCACCTACAGACCCTCAAATTGCACTGCTGGTGCCTCAATAGATCAAGTAGTAAAATTTGAACTCAGGGTGTCTTTATTTCTTTGTTTTCATAGCATTATACATATTTAAAACTAATATCTTACAAATATCCAGTTGAATTAATATTTTATTCTGTCCACAATGATTTTTGCCAAGTTTCCTATTCCAACCTGTTTAATAACAGAAATTGTAGGATATGTGTTGCAAAAAAAATTACTGAAAACACTTTTTCCTTGCCAATAGTTTTTCCCTCAAACTTACTTATCCAAACAATGACAAAACTATCAGATTAAATGACTAATAAATGGTTCATAAAATGTTACACAAGAAGAGCAAACATTTATTTTTCATTATCAAGGCTGTCAAATACAAATGGATTGATTTAGGTCCCAGGCAGCACTGGAAGAGAGTTCTGACTTTCTTTATCAGTGAAAAGGACAACTGTGGGTCCCTTGTGTACATCAAAAAGTAGCCAAATAAAATTAAGGTGTTTACATCATCCAGATATAAAAATCCCATTTATCGCTGAATGGTTAATGAATTGCTGTAATTAAACTGCTAAATAAAATACTCTGCAGGGGCTAACACAGAAATTTGGCAAGGGAACTACTAGTGATGTTACTTACCAAAGAAAGCCTTTATATATTGCACATATAGGCATTCCATAAAATATACAATTACTGTACTTTATATGAATGTTAGAGTCCAAAAATAATTGCTGGATAAAAAAAATAAAAAATAAACTTTTACTGAATTTATTATATAATGTGTCAGAAAAGAGTACAGGAACAAAGATGGAGTTGTTGCCCCTAGTGGCAAATTATGGGGGTTATTTACAATAGGCAAATCCACTTTGCACTACTACTACTACTACTACTACTACTGCAAATTGCACTTGAAATTGCACTTGGAAGTGCAGTCGCTGTAAATCTGAGGGGTAGATCTGAAATGAGGGGAAGTTTTGCTGATTTACTTATCTAATCATGTGCAAGCTAAAATGCTATATATTTTTTTGTTTTTGTTTACAAAAATTTTATTGAAAGGTAATGAATACAAAAATATATAAATGACATCATTGAGAACACATATTGCAATCAAGAATTATGGCATAGTGAAATATATATAACGACATACAGGTGAAATGGACTCCTAATTACAGAGTAGGGATGTTTCCTATGATAGATTCAGGATGAGTACAGGAGGCTATATCAGAAAAGAATATTATTAGGGTGTGGGCCAGTATGACCATTTCAGTTCATATATATGCATAGAGTCATTGAGAGTATGGTATATTCTTTCTGAGAAAATGCTATTTTTTAGTCAGTGACTGCACTTCCAAATCCACTTTCAGTGCAATTTCAAGTGCACTCTGCACTTGTAGTTTTACTTACAGTGCAAAGTGGATTTGCCTTTCAAAAATAACCCCCATTGTGTCTATCTGAAAATAAAATGAGGTTTCTTATTGGTCGTCTTTCTACAGTTTTAAATAGCCTCAAGGGGGGGGGGGGGGGAGCGTGCCTAACCAAAGGCAACACAAATTTTGAAAAGTTACCTGTGCAATAACAAATTACCCTTTGTCTGCCAGTAAATAGAGTGTCTTTGTTGCCCCTTACCACCATCAGATCCCCTTTTTTTAATTTGGAATGTTTCTTGGAAAGGGAAAACATTCACAACACATCACTATTTTCAGGCACTCAAATAGAGAAGAAAACCTATGACTTTAAATTAAGAGAGGATATCAATAAGATTTAAAGAGGAAATAACCAATACTCTCATAAAGGTCAGACATGCTTGTTATAGGTATCATCCTGGGTAACTGGATCTCTTGTGCGTGCTGCCATGTACCTCTACTCTTGTTCCTCTCCACCATATTTCCTGCAGTGGTGATCATATAAATGAAAAGAACCTTCCTATAGTGTAAAACTGCACCAACACTAACAACACCAACAGAAACAACAGTAATACACTCACGTTTCAATAAAAAAAAACACCCATGTGTGGGTGTGAATGGTTTTTACAAAGTATAGTGTCTCGCATGTAGACTTTCGATCATGTCCGTGATGCGGAAGTGACGTCACTCAGCTCCTCCCATTGTCTTGCGTCACTGCTCACGTGACTTCTTCAGGGATCCAGGCAGCTTTCACAATCTGGTTTCCAAAAGTATGCACATATAATTTTCATATACAATGACTGTGAAAAGCATCAATAAAAAAACTAAAGCTGAACTGGAATAGAAGATGGATGGATAGAAGAAGCCTGCTTGAGCAAGAAGAAAGTAAGCAATACTCCCTCATATGAAACCCCCTAGAATTAACAAACATTTAACCATTGCAGTGTGAACGGGGCCCCACTACAAGGGTATTTTTTTGTTGTGCCAAAAACATTTCTTTAATAATGATAGAAAATCAAAGAGAGTGTAGAGAACTTGGCATTTTTAAAGTAAATTACATTACTGATATCATTTAAGTGATATTTGTACATCTTTTGCCTATGTATGATAAAGATTTTATACAGGTTTTAGCAACAGAATTAAAGATTTTATACAGGTTTTGGCAACAGAATTAAAGATTTTATACAGGTTTTGGCAACAGAATTTTTTTTGCCAGATTCACCGATTTTATACTCTTGCATTAATTTTTAGTGCTCATTTTCATCTGAGTGGTACACTAATGCACGTTATTTCACACATTATCATGCATAGCACACTTTGCTTCCCCCGTTCCACCCTGGCCTTTACCTAACTAGCATGTCCCTTCTGAGCAGCAGGGACACACTAGAGATGTAGGACCAGATTCTCAAAGGGCTTACGACGGCGCAACGCCATTTGCGCCATCGTAAGTCCTAATCTGGCCCGGCGTATCTATGCGACTGATTCTTAGAATCAGTTACGCATAGATATCCATTAGATCTGACAGGCGTAAGGCTCTTACGCTGTCAGATCTTAGATGCATTTTTTTTCCCGCCGCTAGTTGTCGCCGATGTTGTTTTCCCTGTCGTCTATGCAAATTAGCTATTTACGCGAGATTCCCGAACGTATGCGCGGTCGACGCACTGAATTTACGACGTTTCCGTAGCTTTTGCGACGCTTAAAGTTGCCCCTGCTATATGAGGGGCAACCAATGTTAAGTATGGCCGTCGTTCCCGCGTCAACATTTTAAAAAGTATGTTGTTTGTGTAAGTCGTCCGTGAATGGCGCTGGACGCCATTTACGTTAACGTCAAAACCAATGACGTCCTTGCGACGTCATTTAGCGCAATGCACGTCGGGAAATTTTAGGGACGGCGCATGCGCAGTACGATCGGCGCGGGAACGTGCCTAATTTAAATGATCCACGCCCCCTACCTGGATCATTTGAATTAGGCGGGCTTGCGCAGGGGAATTTACGCTACGCCGCCGCAACTTTACAGGCAAGTGCTTTGTGAATCAAGCACTTGCCCGTAAAACTTGCGGCCGCGTAACGTAAACGAGATACGTTACGGCCGCATAGTTTAACGCAGATCTACGAGAATCTGGCCTGTAGAAGCCAGAGATGGGAGAAATCCACAGTGTGCAGTGGGGAGATATAAACATCTAAAACACCTAAATGTACTAAATGCTGAAGTTTTCATAAAATGGGTGTAGCTCTGTAAAACAACATAAATCAGCTACAAGATAGTCAGTACTGGTATTGTATGCATCTTAACAGGCTGCCATTTTGTTTAGTTATTTTTTTAAGGACAGTCTACCTTATTAAAAAAAATGGGCTGACATAATATTGTATACCACATCTTAGTACCAAAAATTCTTCTAGAAAAGGGTAAAAGAAAAACTGACGTTTGTATCTATCGTATAATGAAAAAAATCTATTTTTTTTATTTTTATTTTTTTTTACATTTGCTGATAAAACATCCAGATTATTTTTATTTTTTTTTAAATAGGAAAAGAATGTACAATATAAATGTAAAGATAAAAGTCTACAAAAAAGTAAATGTAAAAAATAGTATTTTGTTGGGTACCTTACAAGTCTGTCCTTCTTTTTTTCTAGTATAATGTTAAGGACAATGGGGTTGATTTACTAAAACTGGAGAGTGCAAAAGAAATGCTCACTTCCTGTTCTTCTGTCTGTAACTCAACACCGTAATGTGAGGCTTTCTTCCTGGTGTGGAGAAAGCCTCTTCAGGGGGAGGGAGCGAGCAGGAGTGTCAGGACGCCCACTAACGCACAGCTCCTTTCTCTATCTGCAAAGTAGAGAGTGTCCTGACCTGCCTGCTCGCCCCCTCCCCCCTCAAGAGGCTTTCTCCACACCAGGAAGAAAGCCTTGCAAGCCTCGTGGTGAGTTACAGACAGAAGAACAGGAAAAGAGCATTTCTCAGTAGAAATAAGGACATTTAAAAGCAAAATTGAAGGACGAGGTAAGTGAAGGAGGACTGCACTAAGGTAAAGGAAGCTATTTAGGGGAAAAAAATTCCTTTACAACCCCTTTAATTAAAGGGGTTGTAAAGGTAAATGTTTTTTCATCTTAATGCAGTGTAAAAAACACTAACAAATTGAAGCCAAACTCCAGCTAAAACGTTATCAGCATTTACAGAAACAGTTTTGTTGCTTTTGGGATAAAGATTTTACATAAAAAATAAAAGCTGACAATTATATGCAACCCTGTCAGTGGGAAATGGTTTGTCTTAAACCATCTAACTGCTAATTCTGCAGGACAACTTGTTCTGTTCAAAAAAACAGCAGACTTATTTGCTAGATCACCAAGTGAAAAAATAATGCTAAAAAAGAATACAAATGCAGCCAATTACATTTAAGAACAGGTAAGCTGCAATATAATAAATGCTTGGTTTTGGGGTGTTTCTAAACCAACAACAGTAAAACCAGCCGATATAAGCAGTAAAGCATGCTTGTTACATTCACTGTAGACCCTAAGGCCCCGTACACACGTCCGAGAAACTCGACGAGCAAAACACATCGTTTTGCTCGTCGAGTTCCTTGTGAAGCCGATCTCGGCGAGCCAAGTTTCCCCATTGACTAACGAGGAAATAGAGAGCATGTTCTCTATTTGGCTCAATGAGTTCCTCAAAAGTGTACACACGACCGGGTTTCTCGGCAGAATACGGCTCCGATCGAGTTTCTGGCTGAATTCTGCCGAGAAACTTGGTCGTGTGTACGGGGCCTCAGGGTTTAATTCTTTGCATTGTGAAACAAAAGCTGTTTGATCCTGTATGCACAGGCCCTCCTCTTGTTCCACTGACTCCAGAACAGGCCCAGATAAGACAGAGTAAATGGAGTCAGGCTGAACATGCTCAGTTTGGTGTGTATTGCTGGAGAGTGTTCTTCTTTTTCTTGGGAGAGTGTATGTGATCAGCACAGGGTCAACCAACACTGTCCAGATAGAGGGTCAGGGGTCCTGTATCCTGATAGGACAGCCAGTGCAGTGTGAAAACTCCTCCTACAAGCTTTAACCAGGCACCGATAGAAGTAATAAGACTGCTATATACTGCTGATAACAAAAGGTATTTAGCAGTTTATATTTACTAAAATAATTGTGTACCGTGTACTGTGGGAGACCAGATATAAAGAATGCAGGGTCCTGGGTTTAGTAACACTTTAAGTTCTTGGGTCTGCACATATTCTGTAGCCATTAGGAGCAGTTTCCATTCTTCCTACTGGATTATTTATCTATTTATATTATGAAGGGTTGCAGCAGGTGGAGATATAACAGGCAAAAGTGGATAAGAACAAAAACACTTAGATGGACAGCAACAGAGTCAGGAATTATGGCAATGACGCTATTGCAGTATTAAAGAAATATAACCTAACCACCTATAACTAACATTTTCCATTTAGGTGGAGTGGCACTATGAACATTTTACAGTGTTAATTTATAATCAGATAAAGGAGCAGGTTTGAAATATTTGCAGCACACAGTGCAGGGCCTGTAGACGCTAATAATATGTTTGGTATTCAGTATTTAGAAATCAATTAGAACTAATCCTGCTCCTCTGATAATTTGCTGAAAGCTTCTCTCTGGTTGCTGTGGGTTCCCAAATCCTATTTTTTATGCTTTTGCAGTATAGGTTCACATGAACAAGGTGATGACATTTAAAAAATTGTAAATGCATATAGCAGTATTGTTTTCTGTAAGTAGGCATGCTAATAATTTGTAAAAAGATTAACCTTAAACAGGAGTGAGAATAATGGTGTAACTATTTGGGAATATTCGGATTACTAATAATACCATTGTTCCCTTTTAGAAAGACTCTGCTGCATAGTAAGATGCAGTATATTTTGGCAACGGCCTGCAGGGCACAGACAAGCAGCTGTACATTCCTGCTTATTCACTGGTGAACAGGATCTGTGACAGTCTAAAGTAAGCCCCATCATAACATGCCATTGGGATACTGCCACACTCCATACTATATCTAGTGTCGGCAGAAATAGTAGAGCCATTCCACTGACTATTGGCTGGAGCCGAAGCTAAATGTGTGTGTCTGAAGCAGATAGGATATTCCTGGGTCTCCATGTCTCTAGAGTAATGACTGCTGAAGAATACCTGCAATTATGTTTTTAAATCTATTTTTCTTTGTTTGCTTTTTTCACAATTTGGCCTTCTGTCAACAACAAAGCTTTAGCCCAACATGCCACCTGGACCAAACTCATGGATTAATTTGTGATGAATGCCCTCTTGGATATACAGGACCACGCTGTGAACGGTAAGAACATTTTGAATTATTGGGATATATTTATAAAGCTAAACATGTGACATTCCGCCAAACATTCACTGTAGATGTATCTTACTGGTACATGTATTTTTCATTATTATTATATTATAATATATAATATTATTATATAAAAATTATAGTGACTGATTTACCTATATTGAATATTTAGTGAACATTCACCATTTTATAAATATTCCCTTTTTTTTGTACATTGCTTCAATTCAATGCTTACATTGTACCTACTTGTGTACACAAGATATTGTATATGTAAAGTACATTACACATGCTTATATTGCATATTTATTACAGATTTTTACATTCAGATTCAGAATATTTTATTTATCCCAAAGCAACATTTTTAATTCATAGTGCTTTTTCCAATTCTTCCAATTCCAATACACAACATAGTAAAACAAATGTCCAATGTAGCTGTATTTGAATGTATTTTCATTACCTACACCAAAAACAAGTTTGTTAGTTGTAAATGAGCAATTGCAGCAGATTTGTAGTGATGGTATGTAAGTTTTGGTGAACTGTCAAAGGCATTAATATTCAGGTGGATATTCACTTCAAAATTTTAAGTGCTGTATCTAGAATATATGCCTTGCATTGGATCAAGACATGCCAGAGTATGTTTGGCAGTTATTTACTGGCTTTAAATATGGAAACAAAAAAGAAAAGCAATGATAATATTTAATGTTTAGCAAGTCATCCAATAGGTCAGGGATATGCAATTAGCGGACCGCCAGATGTTGCAAAACTACAAATCCCATCATGCCTCTGCCTCTGGGTGTCATGCTTGTGGCTGTCAGAGCCTTGCTATGCCTCATGGGATTTGTAGTTCTGCAACAGCTGGAGGTCCGTTAATTGCATATGCCCGCAATAGGTGTTTAGTTTTCCAGAACCAGACTTGAAAAGTTAGGCCCCGTACACACGGACGAACTGTCCGATGAAAAAGGTCCGCCGGACCGTTTTCATCGGACAGTCCTCTGCCGGATTTCTGTTTGATGGTTGTACACACCATCAAACAGAAATCCGCGCGGACACGATGCGCGGTGACGTGGCCGCGCCTACGCGGCGACGTGCGTGGCCCTGGAAGGTCAATGCTTCCACGCATGTGTTGAATCCCTTCGACGCATGCGAGGGGTTTGGGCCGAGCGGACATGTCCGGTGAGTCTGTACAGACGACCGAACATGTCCGACGGACAGGCTTCCAGCGAACATGTTTCTTAGCATGCTAAGAAACATTTGTCCGCTGGAAACTGTCCTAGCCGCCGGACAATTGTCCGGTCGGCCGTACACACGTCCGAACATGTCTCCTGAAACTGGTCCGTCGGACCAGTTTCAGCAGACACGTTCGGTCGTGTGTACGGGGCCTAAGTCTTGATTGGCTGCTGTGACTTGCTGCACTTTGCTCCTTGCCTCTAGTAATTAAATATATGACATATTTCTTATTTATCACTCTCACCTTTCATTCACTATAAATAGATAGATAGATAGATAGATAGATAGATAGATAGATAGATAGATAGATAGATAGATAGATAGATAGATAGATAGATAGATAGATAGATAGATAGATAGAAAATCCTGCAAGCTGATTTTATATTATCTTATGATTATTTGTACACTAATGCAAAATAAAAACATTGCTATATGTTACATTTTGGTTTTGGTTTGGAGTAGAATCCATATATTTTAAGCGTATTCTAACTTTAGACTTTACATGCTCAAAAGCAACAGCTGAAATACACATCTCTAGAGATCACATTTCAGTTGCAAACTTCTTATGGTAAAGTGTTACAAATGGAACAACTGGATCCTGAAGTCAGTTAACACAAGCAGAATTCTGTATTGTTTTTTTCTGTATATATTTGTTTGTACATACACTAATATGTTGGTAACAGGTTCTCTTTAGATGGGCAGGAAGGAGTCTCATGACAGAGGCTACAAGGGTGGAGCCATATCTTTTATTGCCAATTTTCTAATATAAAATTAAAAGGGGGCACAGCATTCACGAACCTGTTATAGAACTCTTTTATTTTGTATGTCAGATATATGGGTCTCATGGTAACCTTTCAGAATCGTTGTTCTGCTAGGTGTGCCATCCATAGCATTTTCCCAAAATAATTTGCGATATATTTCATAGCATCATAGTGCTCTTGATGTGTAGGCTTCATATCCCTTTCACTGTTACTAGTTACATGCAGGTCTTATAGCAGTCCTTTGGTAAGGTTATGGTCCCAATGCAATCAATTGGTTATGTAAAATCTGCTGTTATAGCCTACTTTCAGAAATTGTACACTTCCCACAGCTTTCTCAAAACATGCACTAGTCCTATAACATTAAAACAGAACTAAAGTTTCATATTTACCTTCCTTCCCACGATGCAACATTCACAAGATCTTTAACTGGCACCAACGTCATTGTTCGGCCATTTTCCAGGTTTGGCACCCCTTTGGCCATCTTGATTGGCCAGCTTAAGATGATGCAACTTCCACTGATGCATGTGGGAGTTAATTCATTCTGGCACCAAGGCTGCAATTAATTATTGGTTGTACACTTGCTCAGCTCATCCCTTTCTAAAGAAGTTTGCGAGCTGGCAGGTAAGTTGTTTGTATTGCTGAAGAGTCTTAATAAGTGTCTGCCGAGTAAGGAACAGTCATAACAACTGTCAAGTTTGTTTTGCCATCCCCAGTAAAAAGATTTATCTTAACTTCCTGTCCCATAAACAAAACAGGAAGCAAGGGGAAATTGACCCATACTGGGGGAGTACCTGGTTGTCACCAGGGTCACTAGAACTAGTGTGAAGATTTACCCTCTATTACTGTTCTGCGAACAACCCAAAATTTGGGATTTTGGTAAACATGGCAAATAGAAAGGATGAATCACTAACAGTGACACAGACATCAAAAAACAAAACACAGGTGTTCTAATCCCCTACGCTTTACCGCCAACGCCCGCCCGTCCCAGTGTGAACATGCCCTTATAGCTCTCCCTTTGAATACATCTCTTCCAAGTAGGCCTGATTTATTAAAGTAAATTCTTTATGTACACCCACATAACAAACACAATTCTTGAACCTATTAAACTGTGCTGTAATGCTCAGCGTGTGTAGTGCGGTCCTAGATTGCCATGTGCATTGAATATCCGAATAATTTGATAAATACAAAATTATTGTTCTGCACCTAAATAATAAACATAAAAAATTAAATAAAATAAAAAGATAATTAAAGATAAAATGTCAAACCTCATAAATAATATACGGTGCATGCAATGTCAAATCAATAGCAAAGGAGTGCCTACTTAACCACTTAAGCCCCGGGCCATTTGGCTGGCCAAAAACCAGGTCACTTTTTGCGATTCGGCACTGCGTCTCTTTAACTGACAATTGCGCGGTCATGCGTTGTGGCTCCCAAACAAAATTGACTCCCTATTTTCCCCCACAAATAGAGCTTTCTTTTGGTTGTATTTTATCACCTCTGCACTTTTTTTTTCACTATAAACAAAAATAGAGCGACAATTAAAAAAAAAATTCAATATTTTTTACTTTTTGCTATAATAAATATCCCTCAAAAAAATATATAAAAAAAAATCTTTTTTTTCCCCTCAGTTTAGGCTGATATGTATTCTTCTACATATTTTTAGTAAAAAATATCACAATAAGCGTATATTAATCGGTTTGCGCAAAAGTTATAGCGTCTACAAAATACGGAATAGTTTTATGGCATTTTTATTAATAATAATTTTTTTACTAGTAATGGCGGCGATCAGCATTTTTTATCATGACTGTGACATTATGGCGGACACATCAGACACTTTTGACACCATTTTGGAACCATTGTAATTTTTACAGCGATCAGTGCTATAGAAATGCATTGATTACTGTAAAAATGACACTGGCAGTGAATGGGTTAACCTGTAGGGGGCACTTAAGAGGTTACGTGTGACCTAGGGAGTGATTCTAACTGTTAGGGGGCATGGCTTGCCGTGACACGTCACTGATCACTGTTCCCGATGACAGGAAAAAGACGATCAGTGACATGTCACTAGGAAGAACAGGAAGATGTTGTGTTTACACTGACATCTCCCCGTTCTTCAGCTCTGTGACTCGATCGCGGGACACCGGCGGACTTTGAGTCTGCAGGTCCCACGGGCACGGTCATGGAGCTCCGCCGGAGGCACGCACGCAAGACCACATGACGGCAAATTAAAGAGGACGTATATATACACGCCCATATTCACAGCCGTGCCATTTTGTCTCGTGCGGAGGTCGGCAAGTGGTTAAACTTGTGCAGATGTAAACATATGAATATCATACCAGGAAATATACAAGACATCTATCATGAACAAAATATAATCCAAAAAATATATATATATATAAGTCCATAATTAGACACCCAACATTCAAATGAATGCAACCTTGTGCTGATAAAGTAGAAAACACCCAGTGATTAATCCCATAGGAGAGCAGCTCTCCATCACAAGTAACCGCCAAGATTACTGGTAGGTGCTTTTGTATAATCCACTCCACACGGCTGTCTTCATATATGAATCCAGATCACAAATGGATGCATCAAAATGGAAATCCCATATGGATGGAAAAAGTGGAAAACAATAGCGAATTACCTCTTTACAAATTGTATTAAAAACAAGTGCATTGGATTTTTTAAATAAACATATTGCACGATTATTGCGCTAATTTTTTTTCATTCTGGGACTTCCTTGCTGGTGATATTGGATGTAAGAGCAAAGGAGGTGGACAGCAAGTATACATTAACTTTAGGACTAACCACATACGCTGTGAGGGTCCTGGTGGCCCAAAGATATCTGGTGAGTGCCCCCCCCCCCTTATATTAGGTGGTGGAGCACATTTATACAGTGAAGCACACATGGTGACAGAAAGAAGTAAATAGAAGATTGCTTCCTGTTTAGATATTCATCATTACATGACTTTCACTTGCTACCCAATTGGTTGCACAGGTTTGTTTCTTATTATTTTGTTGTTTTGCATAGTGTTTATGGGCATTGAAATGTTCATATCTTCATGTAGATTTGGATTTTTACCACTTCAGCCCCGGAAGATTTTACCCCATTCCTGACCAGAGCACTTTACAATTTGGCACTGCGTCACTTTAACTGACAATTGTGTGGTCGTGCAACATTGTACCCAAACAACATTTGCATCCTTTTTTTCCCACAAATAGAGAATCCTCTGCGTTTTTTATTTTTTTGCGCTATAAACAAAAAAAGAGCGACAATTAAAATATATATATTTTTTTTACTTTTTGCTATAATAAATATCCCCCAAATGTATTTGAAATAACACGTCTTCCTCAGTTTAGGCCAATATGTATTCTTCTACATCTTTTTGGTAAAAAAATAAAAAAAAATTGCAACAAGCGTACATTGATTGGTTTGTGCAAAAGTTATAGCGTCTACAATCTATGGGAAAGATTTATGTCATTTTTATGGCATTTTTATTATTTATTTATTTTTACTAATAATGTCGGTGATCTGCGATTTTTAGCGGTATTGTGACATTGCAGCAGACAGGTCGAACACTTTTGACACATTTTTGTAACCATTGACATTTATAGAGCGATCAGTGCTATAAAAAATGTACTGATGCACTTTTTGCTTCAGTTCCAGCAGGAAACTCTCTACATGGCATTGTTTCTTTTTCCCCATCGTAGCTTCAGAGGTGTTTAACAATGTCCAGAGGTCTGGATGTCCTGCAAATGAAAGAGGAAGATGTCCTCAAGCAGGAACTCACTTGGGTGGCACTAACCTCGTATTTTAAATGGAGCCATATATCTACAAAAGGATAGGTATTTACATTATAAATCTGAAACGGACATGGGAGAAGCTTATGCTTGCTGCACGTGCCATCGTAGCAATTTTTGTGTGATTTCCTCCAGAAATACTGACCAGAGGGCTGTTCTAAAATGTGCTTCGTCCTGTGGGGCCACCTCAATTGCTGGTCGCTTTACACCTGGTACTTTCACCAATCAGATTCAGGCTGTTTTCCATGAACCATGCCTGTTAGTTGTGACTGACCCACGTGCTGATCATCAACCACTTACTGAGGCATCATACTTCAATATTCCTACTATTGCTCTCTGCAATACAGATTCACCTCTATGTTATGTGGATATTGCCATCCCCTGTAATAACAAGGGTGCCCATTCTGTTGCTCTTATGTGGTGGATGCTTGCCCGTGAAGTTCTGCGCATGAGGGGAACAATTTCTCGTTAACATCCATGGGAAGTCATGCCTGATCTCTATTTTTAACTGGGACCCTGAGGAGATTGAGAATGAAGAACAGGCTGCTGCAGAGAAGGCAACCACTAAGGAGGAATACCAGGGTGAATGGTCTGCAAATGTTCCAGAGTTTCCTCAGCCTGAAGGTCCTGACTGGTCAGAAGGAGTACAAGTCCCACCTGTGCCCATTCAGCAATTTCCTGCAGAGCGTCCTGAGATCCCAGCCACAGCCGCAGCTGCAGCTCCCAAACCTGCAGCAGAAGATTGGAGCTCCCAACCAGCTAGCACAGTTGACTGGCCTACTGCCCCAACTGCTCAGGCATCAGAATGGGTGGGAACAACTACTGAATGGTCTTAAAAGAAAAAAAAAACATTCTGGTGTTACCCATGTGCAAAAATCATGGTGGACTTGAAATAAACCTGTTTAAGAAACCTTTTTTTTTTCTCCTTGGCAAGTGTGTCTGTGTCTGAAATGAGTGTATGTATGATATTGCATTCAAACAATTCTCACCAATACTTTGCACGATTAAATATAAAACACTTGAGAAAAAAATGCACTGATTACTGTATAAATGTCACTGGCAGGGAATGGGTTAACACTAGGGGGCAATCAAAGGGGTTAACTGTATGTTCCCTCACTGTGTTCTAACTGTGTGGGGATGGGACTAATTAGGAGAGATGACAGATGGCTTTTCCTACTTTGTAGAAATAGACGATCTGTCTCCTCTCTTCTGATAGCACAGGGATTTGTGTGTTTACACACACAAATCCCCATGCTGGCGCTCATGCACGTGATTGCGCGTGGCCTACGGCAATCGCGCCCGCCAGCTACGAGCATCAGGTTCCCCCCTCGCGTGCCTTCTAGTGACTCTCCTGGGCAAAGCCGGATATGTACAGGATTCCACCCAGGAGAGCCATTCTGCCACAGAATATCTGCGTGAGCCGGTTGGGAACCGGTTAAGCTAGCTCCTCAACACATGGATTTTACATATGTTTTTTGGAACACACCAAAAATTTATGGCAGCAGTTTTTTGACTAGCACTATTAGTAATTGAACATAAGGAGCATTATTTCCAGGGATATTTATAACCACCATTCCAAGCAGCAATAGCCAACCATATTTATTAGTAAATACAGTGTATGTGCAGTATGCTTTAACCTGTTCAAGCATGCCCATGCACATAACAGGCATATAGTAAATACTATGAGGATATGATTATTCTTGCTTACCTGAGAGAAATGGCTTGTAACCTTCATTTACTATACCTTTGCATCTCATGATTGTGAAGGAATTCCTAACACACAGTTTGCTATTTTTATTAACTGACTGGTGTTATTACGACTGGCGTTTCTCTGTAATGACGCTTTGTAGAATGAAATTTTAGTATTTGTTTGAATGCAATCTGCTTGATTTGTAATCTGCATAATTGTTTTTATTTTTTTCAGAATACAATTAGTTTGCCTTGTGAATGTTTGAGACAGAACAGGTTCGATGCAGAGCTGGCAGAGTGCTTTGCATATTTGCAACAGGTGTGACTGTAAAGATCAATAGAGTGTCAAACTTTGTATTTTTAATTTTAGAAAACAATATATTTAAAAATCACATTGTCTCATCTGAGAGCAAAAAAGTGACTTTGAAATTCATTAAAACAAACCCGTATTAGCCACATGAAATAAAAAATAGTGAGAAGGCAGCAAACTAAAGCAAAAAGCTAAACTCCAGGAAAAGTTTTTTCTTTTTTTTTGACTAAGTGAGGAAGGATTGGAGCTTCTGTTCTGTGGATGTAGCTTATTGAGAAATATACAAAAAATATACTTGCTTGGATTGCCACTCTGACAGCAGCAGTGCTGCATGACTGACGACAAGGGCAATTGTCTTTTCTCTTTTTTTTTTTTCTTTTTTTTTATTGTATATTTATACACTCTCTATTGGCTACATATCCCTGTACAGCCATTCATAGATCTCATAAGTCCAAAGTATGGAAGAGCCCTGGGGCCATCATAAAAAAAAAAAATACTAAATTATGAGTTTCAAAGTCAGAATTCTGAGATTAAAAAGACAGAATTCTGTGTTTCAAAGTCAGAATTCTGAGATTAAATGTCAGAATTCTGAGATTAAATGTCAGAATTCTGAGATTAAATGTCAGAATTCTGAGATTAAAAAGACAGAATTCTGTGTTTCAAAGTCAGAATTCTGAGATTAAATGTCAGAATTCTGAGATTAAATGTCAGAATTCTGAGATTAAAAAGACAGAATTCTGTGTTTCAAAGTCAGAATTCTGAGATTAAATGTCAGAATTCTGAGATTCTAAATATAGTAGTCTCTATTAGGAGGATTTTAGGAGCAATTAGCAATAATGTAGTAACACCCATAGACCATCATTCTGCAGACATACAAGTCCTGTGCTCTAGATATAGATCTGTAAATCTATCTTAGTTACAGCATACAGTATGGGGAAGCAGGCAGTGCTGGGCTCTCTGGTTCCTCTACTGTATTAACAGTCCCACAGTTTACTGTCATTTGCTCTAACATAAAGAGGGATGCTGAAAACGAGTGTATTGTGTGTGTGAGTGGGGGGGGGGGATGACACAGCTTGAATAGATAACAGAACACAATGCACCCCAACTTTTAGGAAACATTGCACTGTTGCCCCAACAAGAGGGAATTGTGAGCACAATGTGTGTCTTTGTTCAGAACGGCTTGATTATAGCAATTACATGTCTGGACTAATTCTTACAATACGGCACTGGGTTACTTTAACTGACAATTGCGCCGTCTTGCGACGCTGTACCCACATAAAATGGATGCCTTTTTTTTTCTCACAAATATAACTTTCTTTTGGTGGTATTTGATCACCTCTGTGATTTTTATTTTTTGCGCTGTAAACAAAAAAATAGACAATTTTGAAAAAAAAAACAATGGGCCAGATCCACGTAGCGCATCGTAATTTTAGGCAGGCGTAGCGTATCCTAGTAACTGAGAGGCAAGTGCTATATTCACAAAGCACTTGCCTCTAAAGTTACGGCGGCGTAGCGTAAATCTACCGGCAGAAGGGCGGCGGAATTCAAATGATAAAGATGTGGGCGTGTTTTATGCTAATTTTACTTGACCCAACGTAAATGACGTTTTTTCTGAACGGCGCATGCACCGTCCGTGGGGTATCCCAGTGCGCATGCTCCAAATTAACCCGCAACAAGCCAATGCTTTCGACGTGAATGTCATTCTATGCAAAGCCCTATTCGCGAAAGTTTTACGCAAACGACGTACACGATGGAAAATTTGACGCTGGCCCGACGTCCATACTTAACATTGGCTACGCCTCATATAGCAGGGGTAAAGTTACGCAGAAAAAAGCCTTACGGAAACAACGTAAAAAAATGCGCCGGCCGGACATACGTTTGTGGATTCGCGTATCTAGCTAATTTGCATACTCGACACGGAAATCGACGTAAGCGCCACCTAGCAGCCATCGTAAATATGCACCTTAGATCCGACGGCGTTCTAAGACGTACGCCAGTCGGATCTAGCCCAGCTTCAGGCGTATCTTGTTTTGTGGATACAAAACAAAGATACGCCGGAGCAACCTAGCAGTTACGCGGCGTATCAATAGATACGCCAGCGTAACTGCTTCATGGATCTGGCCCAAGATGTTTTACGCGCTGCTAAAAAAATGTATCTACTAGAAAAAAATAATAATAGTTCTTTAGCAATTTAGGCCAATATGTATTCTGTTACATATTTTTATTAATACAAATCCCAATAAGCGTATATATTGATTTGTTTGCGCAAAAGTTATAGCGTCTACAAACTTTTATCAGGCTTAAGCACACTTTCAGTGCTGTGCCTCAATATAATTTTAAAAGTGTCTATGAGACCCTTTGTAAATTCCCTGAAAGTGTTTTTGCTGCCTGCAACGTCCTGCCTGATTACCAGATAGACATTTTCCCAGTGGGGTCACAAAGAAAAAAAAAACCTGACAGAAATTTTAAAGAGACAGTCAGTCACCTTAGCTATGTCCCTGAAAAGGCTCCCCCAACCCCTCCCTATACTCACTTTATTAGGGATTCCCCACTGCTTTTTCCTCCGATGCAGTTGGCATTAGAATGAGCTGTGTCAGCAATCCGGGAACATTGTTACAGGGGTGACGGTCACATGTTCTTCTTTACCCAGATGTGTTATGCATTGTGAGAGTGTTGAAATGGAAAGGGTGATAAGGGGAATGATGGTAAGGTGAGGTGGTTGGTTTGGGGGACTTTCAAGAGATAGTGTCACTTTGCCTGACATGGACATGTAGACTGTGTCTCTTTAACTCTTTCCTGCCTGATCCAAAACAGAAAGGCTAGAATTAGGTTTCAAATAAAATGTGTCACATTGCCCCCCCCCCCCCCAGAGCAGTACCAAAGCTCCCCAATGGCCTGAATTATTACCTGTGTAGCCCCAGCAACCATTCTCCAGGTTCAAGTATTGTCAGCTGAAGGGCACGGAGGGAGTATGCTAACATCCATATAAATATTATCTTCCTGAAAATTGGTGCACAGGATTTTTTGTGAGCTTCAGCAGTGCCTCCTCATAGAGCATGGTGACAAACTAGGTAAGAAGTATTGCCTTGTGGCAGATTCTCTTTGCATTTTTTGTGATCAGCACAGGTTCATTTTAAAGTAGACACGACTGGTCAAAACCGATGAGAATGGACCGAGGTTCAGTTTCATCGGTCCAAACCGACCGTGTGTACGGCCCATCGGTCTTTTGTCCTTCGGACCAAAATTGTAATACTTGCTTTAAATCGAACTGATGGACCGCTGACCGATCGGGCCAAACCGATAGTTAGTACACAAAAGCATCGGTTCAAAACCATCAGTTAAAAAAAAGGCAACTTGTTTTAAAATTAACCAATGGATTCCTAACCAATAGGACAAAACAGATCGTTAGTAGGCACGACCATCGGTTAAAAATCCACGCATGATCAGAATCAAGTCGATGCATGCTTGGAAGCATTGAACTTCATTTTTTTCAGCACGTCGTGTGTTTTACGTCACCGCGTTCTGACCCGATCGGTTTTTGAACTGATGGTGTGTACGCACATCAGACCATCAGGCCACTTCAGCGGTAGATCGATGAAAATGGTCTGTCGGACCATTCTCATCGGATGAACTGATCGTGTGTACAGGGCCTAAGTGGATGACATGAATTATATATATTTTTTTTATAATAAATATGGTTTTGGTTGTTTTGATATGCAGTTTCTTTCAGTCATTTTCTGTGTATATGCACTCTTTTCAGGGTTCATCACTGCTCTACCCATCACTGTCCTAATAGTGACAATGTTGAAACATGCTTGCATGATGTGCATTGGCATGGCTGCTTGTAATCAGGGGAATGATATGAGCACAGTTGGTAGACAGTTGTCACCCCATAACAGAATGTACATGACCAAGGACCTTCATGATAGGATTACCAAACATTATTTGAATAAAAATGAGTATTTAAAAATATTAAGAACAACTTTTGAAATTACATTTATGTTTTTAAGTTTCAGTGACTGGGTTTATAGCTATTTGAAGTTTTTGCTAGTGTTTACTCTACACAAAAAGTAGGTTGCTATAGAAACTGTTTTCAACTTTTGCTATTTTATTAACAAATAAACTGTATAGAAGTCTTTATACAGTACTATTAATTTCTGTGAACCTTGAAGCTGTTTACTGTATATGTGCTTCTGTAAAAAAAAAAATGTAAATCAAACTCCATTGACAGTAAACACCGCAACATAGTTTGTTAAAAACTGCTAATCTAGAAATTGTTAGTAACATAACACATTTATGACCTTCCCTAGTTATTTGAAAGGCATAGCTAAACAATAACTTTTTACTATTTGATGTATTTATTTATTATAGAAAGGCTAGAAAGTATATCAGTGCTTAGAATTCTTTAAAGAGAAATGTGGTATTATAGGAAAAAAAATAGACACTCTTATGGCCCGTACACGCGATCCAAATATCGGACGAAAACGATCGTCCGAGGAAGAATCGTCCGATTTTCGGATCGTGTGTACACTACTTTCAAGAGCCGATCACGACAGTTCATCCGATATTATTTGATCGGACAAGCACGAAAATTTTCCTCGTACGATACCAGATCGTACGATTTTCGTTAAGTCAGTAAAGTTGTCGTCCGAAAATACAATACAAATACATGACATCACTTCCCATTTTTTTTTTGTCGTACAAGAATTTTCGTGACTTTAGTAATCTATTCAATTTATACTTGCAACTATTAAGCGAAAAAAGTCGTACAATCTGTCGTACGATATTCAGATCGTGTGTACGGGCCATTACTAACCTTCATTCTGTAGCATGGATCTGATGCTGCAGCAGACCCCTGCCAGCTTTAAGCTTGAGAACTGAGGGGCGTGTGGTGCTTGCCTAGGATGCAAGATAGTCAAGCACCGGCCCTTGCCATACCTAAGATGGATACCTAAGATGAATTCCTACCGTTTTAACAATAACTCCAGATTTAGACCCCTGCCAAGGACCCCAGAACGCCAAAGAACAATAAAATAAGTATTACAGTACTACCTGAAAAAATAGGGTGGGAGGGATGGACTTTCTTCTGATGATTTCTTCTCTACAAGTGAACCTTAACCACTCCTTAGCACTATACGCTCCTGCTCCTCCCAATTACCTAATCTACTTGATCAATCAGGTATATACTGACCACACCACTTAATATAGTTATTCCCTTCTGCTTGGTTCCCCAGTCATGTGTGCCCTCTGCCTATTTTGTTGCTTCTCCCCTCCGGGCATACCTGGAGAGCAAAAGTAAGTGTACTCCTGTGTCCCAAAAGAAAAGTATGGCCAAAAAACCTAGTAAGGGAAATACAGGGCTGCTTTTCTTGAGTATACCAGGTGCCTGGCTATTTCTGTTTTTATTACTTTGGAATCATTTTCGTTGGAAAAAGTAGGCAGACTAAAAAGCGAAGTGGACCTCCTGATTGCATGCTTTTTCCGCCTTGGTGCTTCAAAACATGTTGTATCTTAGTCAACATGACAGCTGGTCAACTAGCATGTTTGGAAGAAGACAGCAATAGTAATTTCCATATTCTTACAGTACAAATTTATTTTAACCTTGGGGTTGTGCCAGTTCATAACTAATGATCACCATACACACTACAATCTGACTGTGCCATATTTATAAATATTTAGCAATATACCATATAAAAGGTTACCTAAACGAGTCAATTAATCTGTAATTAGTCATGCTTTACATACTCTTGGGAGATTTAAAGGAAATTGTTCAGTTTGATTGTAATGCGTGTAGAGTGAGCGTATGTTTTTTTTTTCTCTAAAGATGTTTATACATGGCCTAATTATTGTGCAAGAACAGTTCCTTGCACCTACTCCACTGGTAATCACTACTTCTATTGGTTGACCCACAAAAGTCTGGAAATCACTTATTTTTTTTTAGATATTAGACAGCCACGTCAAAACATGTGGTCATATGAGGACTGCATTATTTCATTAGTGGAGTTCTTATACAATTGCTTCTAATGTTCCTGGTACAAGTCAAATGTTTCCCTCAGGAAAACGATTAGCAGTATAGATAACACCACTTCATGGTCTAAGAAGTTTGGGGTGTTATAATCTGTCAATCTGGAATTAGTTTAATACTTGGCAAAACTTAGGTGTTCATTTAAAGGGGTTTTAAAGGTTCGTTTTTTATTTTATAAATAGGTTCCTTTGAGCTAGTGCATTGTTGGTTCACCTACCCTTTCCTCCGATTTATCTTCTAAATGTTTTTTTTTTCTTTGTCTGAATTTATCACTTCCTGTTTCTCCTCAGTAAGCTTGCCCCCATCATCTGTGCCGTTCTGGCTGGGAGTTAGTCAGCCAGAACAGCTTACTGAGGAGGAACAGGAAGTGAGAAATTCAGACAAAGAAAACAAAGACAAAAGATTTTAGAAGGGAAATTGAGGGGAAAAGGTTAGTGAACCAACAATGCACTAGCTTAAAGGAACCTATTTAGAAAATACAAAAACAAACCTTTACAACCCCTTTAAGGCCAATTGAAACATTTTCAAACATTGTATAAAAATAAAGTTTTTTAGCAACAAATATTACATTAGTCAGAGAAAAAGTAAAGGCAGCAGAATTGGTCAACAGGACCAGTTGTTACAAAAATAATCAATTCCCTTATTCTTTAAATTCTGTCCAGAATACAGTGTTTTATGCAAAGCTTGTTAAATGTTATGCTATAATGCATCACCTTCTTACTATAACATGGAACAAATCCTTGTAAGTATAATGAATTACCATAAAATCATATTTGAAGAAAATTTTACCAAATGCCCCATTATAACTGCAATTGTTCTAATGACTTGAGGGCCTTTGGTAATTCAATCAGTATAGGAAATGAATACTGCACTCAGAGCCTCAGTGATCCTTTAAGATGGCAGCAGGAATGCATCTGACACATTTCCCTAGAAGTACTGCTTTTTCAAGGGGTGACACTTTGAAAAAGTGAAGATTAGTACAGAACACGTCAGTGATATATTCATCCTGCTGTTTTAAATAAAGGATGTCTTGCTAAAGCTCAGAGGGTGGTATTCATTTCCTATAGTGATTAAATTACCAGAGTGCAATGAGCCCAAGCTATCACTCATTTTCTTCACATTGAAGACTTGGTGAGTTGAAACTATACTGCAAATCAGTAAAGACAGAAGTATGTCAACTGTCTGACTGTGCATTCAGGTGGATTTCACCAGTGAGCTAGCCACCGCTCATTCAACATGGAAAAGTGGTGTGCGTTCCACCGGAAGTGACCCCGCCTCATCACGTTCCATCGGCGTCTTCAGACTAACTTTGTCTATGACATATTTTATTTAATTAAAACTATTTAATTAAAACTGGTTGCACAATGATTTTGTTTATATTCTTTAATCCCTGAGCATGCATAAGGGCACACAGAGGATGGTGCCGTGGAATCACTGAAGAGCACCATTTCAGTGTGGTAGAGATCACAGTTGGTACTATTACTGCTCAATTACTTTTGGACATTTATAGACACAGTGGGGCAGATTCAGATAGAGATATGACGGCGTATCTCCTGATACGCCATCGTATCTCTGAGATCCGAAGGTCGGATCTATGCGCCTGATTCATAGAATCAGGTCCTGCATAGATCTCCCTAAGATCCGACAGGTGTAAGTGACTTACACCGTCGGATCTTAGGCTGCAATCTCCCACTGGCCGATAGGTGGCGCTTCCGTTTGTATACGCGACGAATATGCAAATGAGGAGAACCGCCGATTCAGAAACGAACGCCCGCCCGTCGCTTTTTTTCGGCTTGCGTTCGGCTTTTTCCGGCGTATAGTTACCCCTGCTATGTGAGGTGTATCCTATGTTAAGTATGGCCGTCGTTCCCGTGCCGAGTTTTGAATTTTTACGTCGTTTGCGTAAGTCGATTCAGAATACGGCCGGACGCAAGTTACGCTCACGCCAAAACCAATGACGTCCTAGCGACGTCATTTGGAGCAATGCACGCTGGGAAATTTAGCCGGTGGCGCATGCGCAGTTAAATCGGCTCGGGGACGCGCCTGATTTAAATAGTACACTCCCCCTAGCCGCGGAATTTGAATTCCGCCGGGGGATGTACGATACGCCGCCGCAAGTTTTGAGGTAAGTGCTTTCTGAATACAGCACTAGCACTAGCACTATATATTTTTTTTTTTTTCATCTGGACATTTTATGTCTGCTTATAATTTTTTGTAGTCACATTGTTCTTTTTTTGGAGGTTCTTATTGACACCTAATACTTAAGCCCTGTACACACGATCGGTTTGTGTGATGAAAACGGACCATTTTCATCGGACAGACCAATCGTGTGTGGGCCTCATCGATTTGTTTTCCATCGATGAAAAAAAATAGAACATGTTTTAAAATTTTCCTATGGATAAAAAACTGATAGAAAAAAAAAAAGCGATCGTCTGTGTGGAACTCCATCGGAGAAAAATCCACGCATGCTCAGAATCAAAGCAGGAACAAAGATTGTCTCTGGACAGCCGCACACTGAACAAATTGTAGCCTTTGTGTGCGGCTGTCCAGAGACAATCTTTGTTTCTGCTTTGCGAAGTGCATTGCCTGCACCTGAGTTATCTGCAACAGTGGATGTTCATCTGGGTTCCCACCTGGAGCGGCTATTCCCCTTTCCCCATGCTCAGAATCAAGTCGACGCATGCTCGAAAGCATTGAACTTAATTTTTCTCAGCACGTTATAGTGTTTTACGTCACCACGTTGGACACGGTCGGATTTTTGACCGATGGTGTGTAGGCAAGACTGATGAAAGTCAGCTTCATCAGATATCCGACGAAAAAA
The DNA here is from genome assembly GCF_905171775.1 of Rana temporaria. Classification (NCBI taxonomy): domain Eukaryota; kingdom Metazoa; phylum Chordata; class Amphibia; order Anura; family Ranidae; genus Rana; species Rana temporaria. Next base: position 287,891,640 of record NC_053492.1, read on the forward strand.
TCAGATTAGATTCCATAAGATATCCGATCTAGTGTAAATAGTATCCTAGTGTCCATCACAGGATAATTTAGAAGAGCAGCAGGGTTATCATTAACGCACTGCGATTTCAGTATACAGTTTATCTTTTTACTGCTAAAAAGTGTATTTTAATCTGAAAACATAAATGCTATACGTTTTGCAGCTTACCAGTCCCTTGATGTGGTAGCTGTATTCGTTTTATTTTTTAGTCTTTTTCCTTTTATTTTCAGCTGCTTATCTTGCCATTAACACACTTGCTGCCGTGGCTGCCCTTGGAAAGCAGCAAGGTCAAAGGGTGTAGAGGGCAGTTCTAAATGGATAAAGGAGATTTTGATGGACTTTACATAACTGACTAATAAATTAGAGTGATTGAAAAGGTAAAATAAAAAAAATTAAATAATAAACATGTCTATACTTACCTGCTCTGTGCAGTGGAATTGCACAAAGCAGCCGCAAACCTCCTTTATTCGAGTCCCCTGCCGGTGCTCCTGGCCCCTCCCCTCTGTCCAGTGTGCCCATGGGAAGCTGCTTCCCATGGGGCCACTCGTGGGAGCTTGGACCCGAGTCCCGCTTATGCCTCCTTTGACACAGGCAGTGGGACTCGGCCCAGCTCCCTCTTCACTGGCTTTCAATGACAGCACTGGGAGCCATTGGCTCCCAGTGCCCCAGCTAAGCCAGTGAGACCCAGAAGTGAAAGGGGAGAAGACCTTCAGACGTGCACAGTGCTGAATCGAATAAGAGTTCTGGTAAGTAAAATAAGGGGTGTGAGGGAGGATGCGGACACCTAAACATTTTTAATCTTAATACAAGGAATGCATTAACCCCCCTGGCGGTATGATTCTGTCTGGAATTACGTACCAAAAGCGGTACATTTATTTTGCAAGGAAATTGGCGTTTTATACTGTAGGCCTGTAATTTTTAGAAATAACTCACTTAAATCTGACCAAGCAAGAGTCTTGTAGGCATCCCGGGTATGATTTTTTTTTTAAAACAAAATTATAAATTATAATATAATAAATAATTATAAATAATTATAACAAATAATACTATAATTATAATAAAAATTATTCAATAATGTAATCAACTCAAAATCACTGAAATTTGCAGTTGCAGAATTGTCGCTGTCATTATTTTATTTTTTTTATGACGAATTTCCCCGCAAATCGCTATCGCACATTTCTGCAAGTGATTATAATTTATTATCGCTGTTTTCTAGCTGATCTAAAACCATTTTTGACATAAAGGGACACTTTTGGACAATCTACAGTTTTTAGGCAGAAATGAAATGTTTTATTATATAAAAGTACATGCAGGGCACAGGGCAGACCACTAGGGACAAGGGGGGTGTGTATTTTTTACATACAGTACTGTAATCTATAAGATTACAGTATACTGTATGTAAAGTGTTTGTTTACTTTTTTGAATTTGGCGCCGTTCTCCGCCCCCGTGCGTCGTAACGTCGCAGGGAACGGAGATCGGCGGCACACGGGGACTGTGAATCGAGCGAGGAGGTCCCGCTCGCTCACACAGCGGGTGGCATCGCTGGATCCAGGGACAAGGTGAGTAAACCAAGCCTGTGGATCCAGCGAAAGGTAAGCCCGTCCAGCCCGAGCGTGACTCGGGTTTACCGATCCTAACATGTAAAACCAACCCCGAGTCACGCTCGGGTTTACCGTCAGGGGGGTTAAGGTAATGGTTTAGTTTAGGCTTTAAAACCATTTTAAAGCTAAACTCCAGCAAAGAGTTTTTTTTTTCCCTTATCAGGATAAATGTTTAAATAAAATAATACAAGCTGACCATTGTAAGCCCCCCCTGTTAATGTTAAATGGCTTGTCTCAACCCTCCAACTGTCTTTTTTATAGACAGATTAGTTTGCAAAAGTCGACTTTCCCCCCTAAATAGTAAAAATCAATAGAAAATCACCGTATGCCCTGTACACACGATCGGAATTCCATCGGAAAAATATAGAACATGCTCTATATCTAAAGTCCGAGTTAGTGTTAATGGTTACTTACCATTTATCTGATTACACTTCATGGTCTCTAAGGGTCCTGATGATGTGGCCCTGACCTCACAGCTGCATATCACCAGTACCTTCCATATAATCTAATGTATACACAGTGACATGTTATGAGATTTCACTAAATCTTGTGAGATATACAGGCAGGGCCGCTGATAGAAATCATGGGGCCCCGTACAGCCTACCTGACGGGGCCCCCTACAGCTCCACCCCTGGCCCCGCCCCTCCTCCAGCCCCACCCCTGGCCCCACCCCTGACCCCTCCCCAGACCCCGCCTTGAAACAAGGTGCAGGTTTGCTTACAAGTGATAATTATTTTTCTCATCCATGCCGCCAATGCCATAATGTGCTGCAGACAGTGCCAGCCATGACACTAATGCCAAAATGCATGTGTTGCCTGCAGAGACAGTGCCACCTATGCTGTCAATGGCATTATGCCATTGGCGGCATGGGTGGCACTGTCTGCAGCACAATATGGCATTGGGGGCATGGGTGGCACTGTGTACAGCACATAATGGCATTGGCGCATGGGTGGCACTGTCTCTGCAGCACATTACGGCACTGGCAGCATGGGTGGCACTGTCTCTGCAGCACAATATGGCATTGGCGGCATGGGTGGCACTGTCTGCAGCACAATATGGCATTGGCGGCATGAGTGGCACTGTCGCTGCAGGCAGCACATGTGTTATGGGCAGTAACGCATGTGCTACTTGCAGACAGTGCCACCCATGCCTCCAATACAATATTGTGCTGAAGACAGTGCCACCCATGCCATGCCACCAATGTCATATTGTGCAGGGAGCACATGCGTTACGGGCAGTAACGCATGTGCTACCTGCAGATAGTGCCACTTATGCCACCAATGCCATAATGTATAGATGCTGGTTGATGCAGTAGATCTTGATTTCTCCTCCCCCCTCCCCAAAGCAAGCAAGCACACACACCTGTTAGCCGGGAGTCACTTCCTCCCTGATCCTGCTGCTGCCTGCACTGTCCACGAACTATTCCTGACAGATGCCAGCTGCTTCTTCTTCTCCTTCTCTCACGTGGAGGGAGAGAAATCAATCCGCGGCGCAAGGGAAGGCATAGTAGAGTACGCGCTGGCTGGGACATTCTTCTGCGCCCAAAATAGAAGAAACAGTCCCTCCCGCTTTCGCCAAGTAGTTACAGTGCAGAGGGTTGCGTGGGCGGCGCCAGGGAAGAACACGCTGGACGGGACTTGATCCAGCATTAGGAGCGGGCGCGGAAGAGAAGAGAAGAGATGAGATATTCTTCCGCGCCCGAAATAGAAAAAATAGTCCCTTCCAGCTGCAACCTACAGTACACGAACGGAACACGGAAGGTAGTGTTCTATTACAGTAAAAACGTAAAAAGCAATGATGGGGGGGGGGGATGTATAGGGTCCTCCTGGATAACGATGTCCGGTCAGGGCTGTGGAGGTTTTTTTTTTTTTCCCTACATTAATTTGTTCTCTGTGGGGGTTTGCCGGGCCCCCATGCTGCCCGGGCCCGGTACAACAGGGCCAGCTGTACTGGCCTATCAGCGGCCCTGTATACAGGTAAAGCTTTTTCGACCAGCTGGTGGTCTAAATGACACACGTGTCATTGTTGGGGGGGGGGGTTGTTTATGTCTTTTACCACCCTTTTGCATGGTGTCTTTACTTTGTGATGGTCTGGAGGAGGGTTTGCTTTAAAGGAAGTTAAAAACAGACTGATGACCTGTAGACACGGCCGGGATTCCCGGCCAAAAGCTCTCCTGCAGTTTTCCCGTCTGAAAATCCGGTCCTGTGTACGGGGCATTACTCACAGAAGCAACAGGCAAAGAAACATGTTACAGGGGGTCTCCAAAAAACAAAGATTGCTGTTTTAATGTATTGACAGACTGCATTGTATAGGTATTTTTTTGTCTATAGTTCCACATTAATAATATGTAAATAGTCTGAGATCAAGTTTACTTCATTTGCTTGTTCACTGTGCAGTGCCCTGCATTTTTACACACACAGTTTTTTTATGTGCCCCGTTCACACCACACAATGCTGGTGTGATGTGCAGTGCATTGCAGCATGTCTTTGTATTTCCGCACCAGAATGGATGTCACCACAAAGCAGCACAATGCACTGCACTGCTGTGCATTGACATGAATAACATGTGACAGTGGCATGAATAAAGTTAAATAAAGTTGAAAAAAAATAAGTAGTGCGATGCCCTGAAACATGCATTTAACTAATCCCTGCCAGAGCCAGCACTAAATGAGCTTGCACAGTAAAATGGTGCATTTTATCATGCGGACTTCTTAGGGCCCATTCACAACAGAACACAGTGCTGGAAACCCACGTTCCATATGATATGTGTTTCCTGAACCATGTTCATAATGCACTGCAGTTGCAATCTGCAATGGGTGTCAATGTTAAAGCAGAGTTCCACCGTTTTTTTGGTTTATTAAAAGTCAACAGCTACAAAAAGTGTAGCTGTTGTCTTTCAACAAACAGACACGTACCTGCCCCATGGTCCAGCGATGTGGGCCCCCGGAGCCTCGCTCCTCCTCCCCTCCCCTCCATGGCACCATCTGAGCAACTGTGTGCACCCGGCCATGACAGCTTACGGCTTCATGGTCGGGCGCACACTGCACATGTGTGAGTCGCGCTGCGCTCTGCTATTGGCCAGTCAATCTTCTGGGACCTGTGACATGTCCCAGAAGATTGCTGGCAGGGAGGGACTGCCTAGGGCGAGAGGAGGAGTCACCTAGGCGGCCGAGAAGAGGAAGAAGGAAGTGGGACAGGAAGTCCCACTAAAAAGAGTTACACACCCCCCTCCCCAAAAAAAAATTCTCCCGGGCCCTTTACTCCCCTTATTATGATCCTGAAGCAGGACCCATCCACACATTCTGCGTCTTGGCAATGGCAGAATGCCAGAGTTCAGTTGTAAGTGTAACCTTTTTGACCCTGGTAGTTACTGGTGTTGTAGTTGATTTATTTTTGTTATTATATTTTTAAATTATTTTTTACAATTTTTTTGGTTTGTTTTTTGCAACTTTTATCAATGTAACATTTTTTTAGAGCCCCATTGGGGGGGGGGGGGGCTTTGGTGAAATATCATGGATCTAAACAGGCCTCTGATTTTCCACCTTTGAGACAGATAAAGGAGATTGAGGACACTCAGGCCCCGTACACACGGCCGAGGAACTCGACGTGCCAAGCACGTCGAGTTCCTCGTCGAGTTCTGGGATGAAGCTGCCGAGGAGCTCGGCGGGCCGCCTTCTCCCATAGAACAACGAGAAAATAGAGAACATGTTCTCTATTTTCTCGTCGAGCTCCTCGGCGGCTCCATCGAGCCAAAACTGTACAGACGACAGAGTTTCTCGGCAGAATCCTGGTTTTGACCGAGTTTCTCGGTGAATTCTGCCGAGAAACTCTGTCGTGTGTACGGGGCCTCAATCTCCATCTCTGCAGCCTCAGCTATCTCTGCAGCCTCAGATACACTTAATGAATGGACAGGAATAGCTTCTGTACAGAGCTTCCCATTCATTTACAAACTGAAGCATAATAAAGTTTCCTATGCTTCCGTTCTGAATTGACAGAGGTCAGTGATCAATACTGATCACTGACTCTGTCCATTTACAAAAGGAAGGGGCCAGTATATTGCATATTTACCAGTCCACCATTCTAACACATCCCCTGCATCAACCAGAGGGAGAGGGGAGAAGATCCTGGATAAGAGGGACAGCAGTATATAGAACCTGAGCCCCTCCATTTTTCTCCGGCAGCTGCTAAATGCTTGCGGTAGAAGAAACAGGCTTTCATAAGCTGCAGAAGGAGAGTAGAGGGCATTGGTTCCTCTATATGTTGCCATCTTTGATGCTGCTCCCCCCCCCTGGAGCATGAGGCCTGGTCGCAATTGCAACTCCTGTGACCCTTATAGGTACACCCCTGGGACTCCAGTGCGATTCAGCACATTAAAAATAATGAGTTCAAATCACATGGCACTGTACAGCATGTGAATCGCACAGGGATGCCCTGTATGTTTTTGTGCAGATCCTATGATCTTTTCCTACCAGAACCTGCAGCAATAGTGTATAGTGAAAGAAATACTCTCTTCTGGTTAAAAATGAGACAAATGGCAGAATGTAATATGTATCTTATTGCCAAATCAGCAAGCGCAGAGCTAATCTGTAGAAATCAGTCTGTTCTATAAAGGTCTCTCAGCTACTAGAGCTGAAGTTGTCTCCAGTTATGTGTAAAGATTTCCCAAGCATTTCTTCAATTTACCTGACAGTGTTTTCTAATAAGCACTAGGCTTTGTTCCACTAAGCAGAACATCAGTTATATATAATGTTGCCTGTTCTTCGTATTCGCAGTTTCAGGCTCAGTGATATTCCTGTAAACATACCACTTGAGTTTTTTTTGTGTGTGGATAAGCTAAGTGTTTACACAGGCACATAGTCACCTGTTCTCACCCATCAGGGGTGTTGTTCTCCTTCCTGTTACTGTATACTATTTCTATCAGTCCTTTCCTGTCTGCTTCAGCAGTCATCATTCTCTAGTAAGGCCGCCGTCTGTGATGTTAATGACTTCAGAAACCTGTCACGTCAGTACTATGCAGGATGCTGTTAATTCAAAAGCACTAGGAAAAAAACATCATAGTTTTATGAGAAAACCAAGTGCAGCTAAAAGATCGAGGGATATATATATTTTTTTAATGCTTTTATTTCAACAACAACTTACAATAATATTCTACTGCAAAGCTAGTGATTGACTATAGTAAGGTGATATAATAAGACACAGCAGTTGCTCTTGTAGTACATGAAAGAGATCCAAAGTAATTTATACACTAGCAGAGCAGCTCTCCAAGTATCAGAGATACTTCATGAATGTTTACCGTGCTTTTATCTGTGATTGTGTTATGGGTAAAACTTAACTACTTATAAGAGATCTTTATTATACACTCTATTACCAAAAGTATTGGGACGCCTGCCTTTACATGCACATGAACATTTATGGCTTCCCAGTCTAAGTTCAGTTGGCCATCCCTTTGCAGCTCTAACAACTTTAACTCTTCTGGGAAGGCTATCCACAAGGTTTAGGAATGCGTCTATGGGAATGTTTGACTATTCTTCCAGAATCACATTTGTGAGGTCAGGCACTGATGTTGGATGAGAAGGCCTGGCTCGCAGTCTCCACTCTAATTCATCCCACAGGTGTTCTATCGGGTTGAGGTTAGGACTCTGTGCAGGCTGGTCATGTTTCCTCCACCCTAAACTCGCTCATCCATGTCTTTATGGACCTTGCTTTGTGCACTTGTGTGCAGTCAAGTTGGAACATGAAGGGGCTGTCCCCAAACTGTTCCCACAAAGTTGGGAGCATGGAATTGTTCAACATGTCTTGGTATGCTGACACCTCTAATGCCCTGTACACACGATCAGTTTGTCTGATGAAAACAGACCGATTGACCGTTTGCATTGGACAAACCGATCGTGTGTGGGCCCCATCGGTTTGTTTTCCATCGGTGAAAAAAAATAGAACATGTTTTAAAATGTTCCTATGGATAAAAAAAACGATAGAAAAAAACGATCGTCTGTGTGGAACTCCATCGGAGAAAAATCAATACATGCTCAGAATCAAGTCGACGCATGCTCAGAAAAATGTGAACTTCTTTTTTCTCAGCACGTCGTAGTGTTTTACGTCACCGCATTGGACACGTTCGGATTTTTGACTGATGGTGTGTAGGCAAGACTGATGAATGTCAGCTTCATCGGATATCTGACGAAAAAATCCATCGGATTAGATTCCATCAGATATCCGATCGTGTGTACAGGGCTTAAGAGTTCCCTTCCTTGGAACTAAGGGGCCAAGCCCAACCCCTGAAAAACAACCCCACACCATAACCCCCCTCCACCAAATGATTTGGACCAGGGCACAAAGCAATTTTCATAAAGACATGGATGAGCAATTTGAAGCTGTTATATCTGCAATGGGTGGACCAACTCAATACTGAACCCTACGGACTAAGACTGGGATGCCATTAATGTTCATGTGAGTGTAAAGTCAGTCGTCCCATAACTGTTGGTAATATAATGTATATTACATTGTAAGACCACAACTTATATACAAACATACTATATCAATGGAGAGGAAAATAGAACTGCAGCAGCCATGAGCCCACTTCAAAAGCTTAGATGTGCCAAGGCATTTACATTTCCACACTTACTTTCTATGTTTGCAGATTACTTAACCACTTCAAGCTTAGGCCACTTCTGACACTTCGCTTGTACATGTAAAAATCATATTTTTTTTGCTAGAAAAGAACATAGGGTCAGATTCAGGTAGAATCGCGGCGGCGTAACGTAATACGTTACACCGCCGCAATTTTTCATCGCAAGTGCCTGATTCACTAAGCACTTGCGTGAAAAATTACGCCGGCGGCCTCCGGCGTAAGCCCGCGTAATTTAAATGGGCGTGTGCCATTTAAATTAGGCGCGCTCCCGCGCCGGACCTACTGCGCATGCTCCGTTTCGAAATTCCCGCCGTGCTTTGCGCGCAGTGATGTCATTTTTTCGAACTGCGACGTGCGTAGCGTACTTCCGTATTCCCGGACGTCTTACGCAAACGACGTGAATTTTTAAATTTCGACGCGGGAACGACGGCCATGGAAGTAGCAATACGTTTGCTGTGTAAAGTTAAGGCACCCAAAACGACGACTAACTTTGCGACAGGAAACTAGACTAGCGGCGACGTAGCGAACACGAAAAACCGTCGTGGATCGCTGTAACTCCTAATTTGCATACCCGACGCTGGTTTACGACGCAAACTCCCCCCAGCGGCGGCCGCTGTACTGCATCCTAAGATCCGACAGGTTAAAACAATTACACCTGTCGGATCTTAGGGCTATCTTTGCGTAACTGATTCTATGAATCAGTCGCATAGATACTCTGAGAGATACGACGGAGTATCTGAGATACTTTGTCCTATCTCCGCTGTGAATCTGGCCCATAGAACCCCCAAACACTACTGTATATATGTTTTTTTAGCAGAGACCCTAGAGCAGGGATATGCAATTAGCGGACCTCCAGCTGTTGCAAAACTACAAGTCCCATCATGCCTCTAAATCTGTGTGTCATGCTTGTGGCTGTCAGAGTCTTGCTATGCCTCATGGGAATTGTAGTTCTGCAACAGCTGGAGGTCCGCTAATTGCATATCCCCGCCCTAGAGAATACAATGGTGGTCATTGCAACTTTTTATCTCTGCATGGTATTTGCACAGCAATTTTTCAAACGCTTTAAAAAAAAAATAAAAAAAAATAAGTTTTTGGATTAAAAAAAAAAGTAAATTTAGCCCAATTTTTTTGCATAATGTGAAAAATGAAGTTACGCCGAGTAAATAGATACCTAACATGTCATGCTTCAAACTTGCACACGCTCGTGGAATGGAGCGAAACTTCGGTACTTAAAAATCCCTATAGGCGACGCTTCAAATTTTACAAAACAGCCTAAATTGAATGCACATGATCGCATTACATTGGTGACTGCCAGGGATGTCTGACCCAGGAGGTGTGGGCAAAGGATCCATAGGGACCCGGGAGGACAAACAGAGCTAGGTGTATTACAGGCATAAGGGAAACGTATCTTTTCCAACATATCACCCAATATACTATACTAATTGTAAAAGATAAGTATTTTAAAAACATAGGTTAGATATTTTTATCAAACATTGATATCAGCATATAAGTAAAGTGTGTTGATTCACAAAACGAAACACGAAAGGTGTTGTGCCCAGAGGTACAGTTTTATATTTACTATATACAGACATTTGGAATACTGTATCTCAATATAGAAAATATTATAAATATACAACAAATCAGCTTGACAGCATGGTATCTGTTTGATTTGCTATTTTACTACTATTGTATTTATCAATAAACTTGTATACCATTCAGGGCTGGACTGGGACAAAAATTTGGCCCTGGACTTCATTCCTGACCGGCCCACTTTAATTCAATAAAATGCTGCCCCCCCCCCGAAAAATCACACCCACCAAAAGGCCCCTACATCCATTATTGTATATCATGAGAGGGGAATGAGAGAGACAGAGAGGGTTGAGGGAGAGGGGGGTGAGTGTAAGAAAAAGAGAGTGAGTGTAAAAGAGAGGGGGTGAGTGTAGGACCCCTTTTTACACTGAGGCGTTTTTTAGGTGCTTTTGGGCGCCTGTAAAGCGACTGAAAAACGCTTCCGCTGCAGTCCCAGTGTGAAAGCCTGAGTGCTTTCACACTGGGGCGTTAAAGTCCTCCAAGCAGTATCTCTGTTTTAAAAAACGGCCCACTGGGAAACTCCCTGTAGTCCCTATGGCCAGTCCATCCCTGATACCATTTATGCAACAGTTGGGTATGTTGCACCTCATGTAAAGTCCCAAGGGCTAATGTATGCTTTTTTTTTGCAAAGAAGGTATTCAGAATTATACGTTTAGGAAAACACACACACACTGTACTAAACAGGGACCTAAAACAGAGAGAATAAAAGTAAATAATACATGTGACTTTACAAAAAACTTTACGCATTCTGGGGCGGATCCACAAAGATCTGCACCCGCGCAGTGTATCAGAGATACGCTACGCCGCCGTACCTTACCTGGCTTTAAATCGAATCCTGGAATAATTTGCGCCGTAAGTTACGGCGGCGTAGTGTATCTCTGGCGGCGGAATTCAAATCAGCGATTAGGGGGCGTGTTTCATTTAAATGAAGCGCGTCCCCGCGCCGAATGAATGCGCATGCTCAGTTTCTAAATTTCCCACCGTGCATTGCGCTAAATGACGTGGCAACTACGTCATTTTTTTTAACTTAGACGTGAATTACGTCCATCCCGATTCACGGACGACTTACGTAAAAAAAAAAAATTCAAAATAAACGCGGGAACAACGGGCATACTTAACATGGCAGGTCTAACTATACGCAACAAAATACCAGCTTTAACTATACGCCGGAAAAAGCCAACTAGAGACGCCGTAAAAAAATGCGCCGGCCGCTCGTATGTTCGTGGATCGTCGGAAATAGCTAATTTGCATACCCGACACGGAAAACGACGTGAACGCCACCCAGCGGACGCCGAAGTATTGCATCTTAGATCCGAAGGCGTACAAGGACGTACATCTGTCGGATCTAACCCAGATGCCGTCGTATCTTGGTTTGAGGATTCAAACCAAAGATACGATGCGGGTAATTTGAAAGTACGCCGGCGTATCAGTAGATACGCCGGTGTACTCGCTCTGTGGATCTGCCCCTCTGTTGGGATGTGTTAATGAACAATTGTTAATGTAAATTATGGAAGACATTACTATGAGTTTCATTAAAGCAGCCAACTTATTCATGGTCTGCTAATGCACCATGGCAGATAAAAAGCTTACACAACTCTTTTTTTAAAACATATATCTGTTGTGATACACTGAGGTGCATTGTGCTTTGAGCTCTACTGTACAGTGCACTGAGATGTCATACACAATTTATATTGTTGTAATGGGCGCATTTTAGTGCATGTTGCCATGATGCACAAGTGTTAATTGGCCCTCAGGCTCCCTCAAACCCAATTAAAGTCACTGAGTACAGTAAGGAGCACATTCTCTATAGATTTTGGATCCTCAGCTTGCCCTAGGAGCAAGCAGGTGATGTCATTAGAACCTACACAAGAGGACCAGAACCCATGGTCTAAGATGATTTTTTTTTTCCATTTACTCTCTTTATTTTGCTCTCTTGCTGCTCTATTCAGATGCTGTGTGCAAGAAAAAAATATTCTGGCTGAGTCGGTGCAGTTGGTGGGGCTGCCTCTCTCCTCCGCCCCGCCCACTGCATCTGTCGGGCCGAGAGAGCACAGAAGCAGCGGGTCAATGAGTGCAGATCAGCGCTCTGTAAACAAGGTATATACAGCATTATTTTCATAAAGCACAGTCACAGGGGGCCATTACAGTAAAAAACAGAGAGGATTATGAAAAATTACATGGGTTGGTTAACAACCACTTTAAAATAATTTGTATTCTATTGATTCACTTTGGGCATTAATACAATTGATGTTGCCTGTAAAATAGAATTTTTAAAGCCACCAATACCATGTGTTTGGCAATCCCTTTCCTATTACTCTAGAAAGTAGCAATTACTGATTTCTAAGATTTGGTACCCATTGACTTTTAGTAACGTTTGTGTTCAGCATCAAAACTTCTATTCTCTGAACCCATCACTAACTGAACCCAGGTAAGTTTGGCTCATCGCTGATCAAAAGTACCCCCTAAACCTGTCAGTGTAAAAACTGATATAACAATTTAGTGTAGGGTATAAGGAGCTATATTAGTGTAGCGCTTGGCTACTTTTATAGCAGGTGCTATTGTAAATTTAGAATGGGGGTCAAAGAGTTAATTAACTCTGACCATGTTAATTTGGCTAAATGTAGGGCCCCTGTTCCAGCCCTGGCTGTGCTGTGTGCCTATCCTCCTGTCTGGGGACTTCAGTCACCCCCGGGCGGTAGGGGGCAGCAGTAGATTTAGGGCCGTGTGGATACTTCTCCTCGGCAGCCAATCAGGAGGGTTGATCGCCTCGCTGTTCATGCTGGGGAGGGGTATTTAAGGGGCAGATGCCACTGGTACGGGTCGTCGCTGCCTCACGCCTTCCACCTGGGCAGTCATCCCACCACCCCCGTGTGTGGCCCTCCTGGCCGGGGTGTGTGTGTGTGCTACTGTGTTCCTGGCTCCGGGACCACATTGGCCCGGAGCATTAATCTACCTAGTAGGCTCAGTAAGCAGACTGAGTCTACAAACCTACAAGCGGTCCTGTGCTGTCCGTCCAAAGTGGAGGAAGCCGGTCGATGTGGAACCTGTCTGAGGGACTGGTGTCGCAGGAGAGGCCTATCCGCTCATCAAAGAACACTTCGTACCCGAGAGGCTGGACGGCGGTCACCTGTCAGTTAATACTGCAATTGAAGCTGTTTGAAGGAGATCCGGGTGCTGAATCCAGTTGAAAGGGATTTTGGACCGAAATGATCTCCACCTTTAGGAGGGTCTGTGGCAGAGACTTTAACCTAAAGTTCCGAGTGACACTCTGGCTGCTAGAGAGGCCTATCCAGATGCAATATACCCACTCTGGCTAGAGTGGTGAAGAGATTTATCATTGGAAGCAAGACTGTTTCCACGCCAGTTAACCCTGAATCTGCCATTTTCCAATTTTTCTATCCCTTCACCTTTCTACTATTTACCATTTTTACCCGGATGGGTAAAAAAAATACAGAAAAGACATTGACTTTATTACAGCTCTCATCTAGTACCCTAGACGGCGGTAATATAGAGGTAACGTGATACCCAAATCAAACCAACAGCCTCTTTCGGATGTAGTGCTACATTAGAATGCACAATGCATTATACTATTGGTTTATACCATCAAAAAGCCATTAACATAAACTCTTCTTATCTCAGTAAATTGACAGAAGCGTTCCCAAAGGCCCAAAGAACATCAATATTCAACTGTCGTTGATTGGAAATGTTGTTTTGTCTACTGAGTCCTAGTTCTAACTAATCTACCACAATGGCAGACTCAAAGTTTGGCGTTACTCCTTCAAGATCACAATCCCGGGAAGAGAGTATTCTCCCACCTACTGTAGCTTTAGCAGTTATCCTGTGTACATATATTTGTGGCTGGTTTCAGCAGAAGGTGGCGCAACAAACAGGGAATTTAGTATGAGTTTTACAGGCTTCTCTCCTGTACTGAAATTTTTCACTGTAATCTGACTGCACACTGTGAGCTTCCCACAAGTACACCTCAGGCCCCGTACACACGACCAGTTTCCTCGGCAGAATTCAGCTTCCGACCGAGTTTCTGGCTGAATTCTGCCGAGAAACCCGGCCGTGTGTACACTTTCGGCCAAGGAAGCCGACGAGGACCTCGGCGAGGAAATAGAGAACATGTTCTCTATTTCCTCGTTGTTCTATGGGAGTTCTCGTCCCGCCGAGCTCCTCGGCGGCTTCAGGGCTGAACTGGCCGAGGAACTCGATGTGTTTGGCACGTCGAGTTCCTCGGCCGTGTGTACGAGGCCTTAGAAGCTGCAGCACGTCAAATCAAGTCTTTCCTCCCCAGCTTTACTGTCCCTCTACTGCATGGGTCTTCAAACTACGGCCCTCCAGATGTTCAGGAACTACAATTCCCATCATGCCTAGTCATGTCTGTGAATGTCAGTGTATCACAATGCCTCATGGGATGTGTAGTTCTACAACAGCTGGAGGGCCGTAGTTTGAGGATCCCTGCCTACTGTCTCCTATTTATTGGATTATAGTTCTTTAATCATAAAGACTCAACACTTGGAACCAAGACATGGCATGGGTCTGTGGGACCTTGAAATTGACTTTAACCACTTCCATACAGGGCATTTTCACCCTCTTCCTGCCCAGACCAATTTTTAGTTTTCAGCGCTGTTGCACTTTGAATGACAATTGCGCGGTCATGCAACACTTTACCCAAATGAAATCTTCATGTTTTCCCCCCACAAATAGAGATTTTGTTTGGTGGTATTTGATCATCTCTGCGGCTATAAACAAAAAAACAATTTTGAAAAAAAAAACATATTTTTTACTTTTTGATTTAATAAATATCCCCAAAAAAATGTAAAACATTTTTTTTCCCTCAGTTTAGACCAATACGTATTCTTCTACATATTTTTGCAAAAAACAAAAACAAATATGCAATAAGCGTATATTGATTGGTTTGCGCAAAAGTTATAGCGTCTACAAAATAGGGGATATATTTATGGCATTTTTTTTTTTTTTACTAGTAATGTCGGCGATCTGCAATTTTTATTGTGACAGTGACATTGCGGCGGACATATCGGACACTTTTGACACATTTTTGGGACCATTCACATTTATACAGCGATTAGTGCTATAAAACTGCACTGATGTGACTGGCAGGGAAGGGGTTAACACTAGGGTGCGCTGAAGGGGTTAATATGTTCCCTGGGAGTGATTTCTAACTGTAGGTGCAGGGGGACTCACAAGGAGAGTGGACCGATCTGTGCTCCTCTGTTCTGGGAACACACATCGGTCTCCTCAAGTCTGACAGGAGGTGGATCTGTGTGTTTACACACAGATCCACACTCCTGCCGTGTTTGCCAGCAATCGCGGGTGCCCGCGGACATCGCGACCGCCGGGCACGCTCAATGGGTCACGAGCGCCCCCTAGCGGCCGCGATGCACAGGATGTCATATGAAGTCCACTCTGAAAGACACACAGTTCCTGCCGACGTCATTACTATGGCTCGGTAGGGAACTGGTTAAATCCTGGTACAGCCCTGTGGGTAAATGGGATGGTAGGGAGGTATGTATAATTAAAACTTATATATGAATATTTATGCCATCTATCTGTTAATGAACAAAATAGTAAGTACATCCAATTACTATACAGTACATATTATACAGGTTTTATTCAAATCAAATGTGTACAAATATGTCAAAATAGTAACTGGGAAGTGTGTAACAGGCAAGAGAGTGTATAGTGGTTGAGGAAGCACCAACATTGTGGATTGTAATGATTCCTTTCTGAAGGTGTGTGTTGAGAACCTGAGCAATAAAATGAGTGCACCAGACAAATACAACCATAGTGTTTCACTAAAATAGAATGTTGTACCAATTACCATTCTATTCATGTAAAAATCACATTTGATAATGTATTAATAATCTTCGCAAAGGAGCATTCAGACAAACAGAAATTATTTTGCCTCAGGAGTCTTTCAACATTGTTTTATAGAACAAAGTATTTAAAATCTTAACACCGACACCTACTGGTCTTTTAAGAGATGCTGGGAGGCAAGGGCAGGGTTTCTGATCATGTGACCACCATGATTGACTGTCACAGCAATGACATGATTGTAAAGCTCCCAATCGCAAGTAGAGATCGGGAGCTTTCCTTTAGCCGCCGGTAAGTGTGCAAAAGTGCACGCTCTCTGCACAGCTCTGTTCACATTCCGGTACGCATATATGGGTACCGCCAGCGTGAAGAGGTTATAAAAATACATTTATTTGTGAGCTTTTATGTAAAAGTTGTATGAAAATCAAATCAGACCTTTTTTTATTGTTTTGGATGCAGTAGGGAAAGATGGAAACCTCCATCAGGTTTTTATTGCTGTTCTTGCTGAGAAGATTCATCTTTGACTAGGGTATACAAAATTAAGTTAGGCCACCCAAGCTGCCTGGCCACACACCACCCCACCTTGCCACCAAATAACACTCACTGACACCAACTTGGATTTTAATGGCCACAGCAGCTATTTTAATTTAACAACATATAAATAACAAAATAAATAACCAAAATTAAATATAACCAACAAGAGATTGAACGTATACTGGAGTTTTAAGGTTCTTGTAGGCAACAAAACTTATATTTGTGACCCGTAAAGTAGGCCTCAAGGTGCACCTTGCTGGCTTGGAGTCAGTGTTAGGGGAAACCGTACCCAAGATGGGTCCCAACCTATTCAACTATTGTCCACCTATTGTCCAACTAGCAACAGGAAGGAATCAAACCAATGAGGGGAGGGAGGGCAGGACAATTCCCTGTTTTCTGCCATCTTCCAATTGAATTCTCCTGGGACCATCCTGCTTACTATCCCCTGCAGACCCCTGCCGTTTTGTGCAGCCCCACTAATCAGGTCAGTACTCCTACCTCTCGGCATCCTTTAAACTTTAGGTACACCATTCCCCTTTTAACCCTAATCATGCTGTCCTTTCGCCCATTTCTTCCGGTCTTTTCCTCCAGACCTTACTTTCTATGTGTTCTGGTTTCCATTATCACTGGGACAGTAGACTGTGACAGTAGAGGCTGGGGAATTCATAATTTTATGATTGAAGAGAAGTTGACTGAAAATCATCCACTGCAGACATCTATTCTGATAACAAGAGAGGGGTTTCTTTTGGTGATATTTTCTCTCACTTCTTCCTATGTTTCTGGGACAGGAAGTGAAGGAAAATCTTCCCAACAGGAACAGCTAAACATTTGTTTTAGCAATTCCCCACTCTATCCTAAACAAATGAAAAAATACTTTGGCTTTAAGCATTCTTCAAATAAGAGAAGGAAGTAAGGTTGCTATATCTGTATCTGTAAAGCCTCGTACACACGATAGGTTAACCAGAGGACAACGGTCTGAAGGACCGTTGTCATAGGTTAACCGATGAAGCTGACTGATGGTCCGTCACGCCTACACACCATAGGTTAAATAACCTATCGTGTCAGAATGCGGTGACGTAAAACACAACGACGTGCTGAAAAAAACGAAGTTCAATGCTTCCAAGCATGTGTCGACTTGATTCTGAGCATGCGTGGATTTTTAACCGATGGTCGTGCCTACTAACGATCGGTTTTGACCTATCGGTTAGGAATCCATAGGTTAATTTTAAAGCAAGTTGGCTTTTTTTTAACCTATGGTTAAATAACTTATGGAGCCCACACACGATCGGTTTTGACCGATGAAAACGGTCCTTCAGACCGTTGTCCTCTGGCCTAAGAAGAAACAACAAACTCAAGACATGACAAGCTACAAGTCACCTTTCACATAATTGGGTAGAGGGTGTTAAAAACAGGTAGTTGTTCCATGTTTTTAACTTACGCCTGACCTCCTTCCTGCAAACAGACATGGTGCCACTTGGGTGAATACACTGGTGAGTTCACATTCCTGCAATGTTGTGCATCATGGTGTGGCAATTTAATGCAACATACAAAGTTTGACAGGTTAAACTCACGTGTGTAAGTGAATGGGGCTGCAAGAAATGTCTGGCTTGCAGTTTTGGAATGGTTCTGCAATGCAAAATTGCCATTTGTCATGCCAAAAGCCCAAAAGAAACTGCTTGAACTCTGGATCCCTTTTAGTGTGTGGTAAACGTTGTTGCTACCATGAAAGCAGCCAAAAGTGAAAACTGTAAATTAATTAGGGTTCAGGCCAAACCTACCAGTGAGTTGTGTATATGTATTTATTACAGGTACATATATAGCGCTTCACATATGTATTGTACATTCACATCTATCCCTGCCCATGAGGAGATTACAATCTAAGGTCCCTAACTCACATTTGTGTATAAACATGCTAGGGCTGATTAACCTACCTCTTTTAGAGGAAACCCACACAGCCACAGGGAGAATATACCAACTGAAGTCAGGTAGTGTCACAGTTGGGATTTTAACTGGCGACCCTTGTATGCTGGGTGAGAGTGCTAACCACTTAGCCACTGTGCTGGCAATTTAGAAAAATACACAGGTTAATATTACCTGCATCGGTCTTATAACTTAAAGACAAGTAGGTAGTGCAGCGCTAAAAGTCCAATAATAGAAAGTCCATAAAGAATCTTCTCTAAAGTGACTGGTGATGAGTAAAAAAATCATGCAGGTGCTGTAGCGTGGAATAAAGCAGAAACACCTCCACCAATGGTAGCAATGGCCGCTCACCTCACAGACATGACCCTCTGTTAGATAAGGTCATATACAGCAATCCCATAAGGGTATCTCCAATAGCAAGGAAAAATCCAGCAATGATAAAGAGGTCTCCAAAAGGATGGTCAGCAGTGAAGCATCCAATCCAAATATAAAAGAAAAAGGCACATAGTGTTTCTCCGTGGAGACAAGGCAATAAAATTTAATGAGTAAAAATGCACTTACAGAGCAGGGCACTTAATCCAGTGCCAAGAATAACAGGCGTGTGTGTGACTGTGATGGCGGGTGACGTCACGCTCTCCCTACCGAACGTTACGTCCCAGGGGCGGGACTTCTTCAGCGGAACCCGCCCCTGGGACGTAACGTTCGGTAGGGAGAGCGTGACGTCACCCGCCATCACAGTCACACACACGCCTGTTATTCTTGGCACTGGATTAAGTGCCCTGCTCTGTAAGTGCATTTTTACTCATTAAATTTTATTGCCTTGTCTCCACGGAGAAACACTATGTGCCTTTTTCTTTTATATTTGGATTGGATGCTTCACTGCTGACCATCCTTTTGGAGACCTCTTTATCATTGCTGGATTTTTCCTTGCTATTGGAGATACCCTTATGGGATTGCTGTATATGACCTTATCTAACAGAGGGTCATGTCTGTGAGGTGAGCGGCCATTGCTACCATTGGTGGAGGTGTTTCTGCTTTATTCCACGCTACAGCACCTGCATGATTTTTTTACTCATCACCAGTCACTTTAGAGAAGATTCTTTATGGACTTTCTATTATTGGACTTTTAGCGCTGCACTACCTACTTGTATTTACTTTCAGGAATTTTATTAATTTAATCCCAGTGTTCAGCTGCTTGTTTTATGTGTGTTTTTTTATTGCGCTGATTATACTTTTTACATTTTTATAACTTAAAGGTCCAGATAGAATGTGAATTTGGTGAATTTTACCTAGTTGTACCCCTTTCTACATTAATTTCAATGTGTTACTGCTTAAAACTGATGGGTTGTAAACACTTGGTAGACAGTGGAGTCAATAATGTGTTCATGGTCCATTGACCTTTAAAACTGTAGAGTGTGAATACTAGAGCACGATCAATACCTTCTCCTCTGTTAGAAGTTTTAACTGCAAAGATGATAGTTTGACAAGCAATGCAGCAAAAAAAAAAGATTCTGTAAGAATTCTCAACATTCAGGGTAGATTCACACCACATGCATTGCATTTGGTGCACATTAAAGGGGTTGTAAAGGATTTTTTTTTTAAATCTAATTAGCTTCCTACCTTAATGCAGTGCTCTTTTCATTTCCTCATTGTTAGTTTTTGCTCTGATGTTGCTGTATTTCTTCTCTGTTCTGGACACTTCCTGGTTGTCTGTTTGTAGATAACCACAGTCACGGGAGGTTTCTAGCTGTGGTCAGTGACGTGCTCGCCCCAGTCCTCAGGACTACATTTTTGCGGCATTTCGCTTTGTATGTCATACAGACTTGTACATACAGACTTGTTGGGCGGTATAGTGGGAGGTATAGTGGGCAGTTTATTCAAAATCTGACAGAGAGCTCTCGTGCCCGTTTTTGTTAACTGCGCATGCGCGATGCGTAATGTATACTGGGAAATGTAGTTCTAACAGTACGGCAGCGGCGCTCACATGAACGAGCGCCGAGAAGCAGGAAGTCAAAAGCAGAAATGAAACTAGAAACCCAGAGGTAATACATATGAATGATTTTAATCACTTTTTACTCATTTTTAAAAATAATCATTAAACTATTCTATCTATGTACCTTGCAGACAGACATTTTAGCAAAAAAAAATCTCCGTAACCATGCCCGCGGGACCCACGGACTCGATGTTTGTTGGTGTCCCGCGACCGGGTCACAGAGCTGCAGAACGGGGAGAGGTAAACATGCATCTCCCCATTCTACCTAGTGACACGGTCACTGATTGTCTGTTCACTGTGATCAGGAACAGCGATCAGTGACATGTCACATGTAGCCACGCCCCCTAACAGTAAGAATCACTCCCTAGGGCATATTTAACCCATTCAGTGCCACCTAGTGGTTAACCCCTTCACTGCCAGTGTCATTTCCACAGTAATCAGTGCATATTTATAGCACTGATCGCTGTAAAAATGACAATGGTCCCAAAAATGTGTCAAAAGTGTCCGATGTGTCTTCCATAATGTCGTAGTCATGATAAAAATTGCTGATCGCCACCATTACTAGTAAAAAAAAAATATTAATTCAAATGCCATAAAACTATCCCCTATTTTGTAGACACTATACCTTTTCCGCAAACCAATCAATCAATGACGGCTTATTGCGATTTTTCTTACCAAAAATATGTAGAAGATAATGTATTGGCCTAAACTGAGCAAAAAAAAAAAAATCGTTTTTTTGGGGATATTTATTATAGCAAAAAGTAAAAAATATTGCTTTTTTTTTAAAAATTGTCGCTCTATTTTTGTTTAAAGCGCAGAAAATAAAAACCGCAGAGGTGATAAAATACCATCAAAAGAAAGCTCTATTTGTGGGAAAATTAGGACGTTGATTTTGTTTGTGAGCCATGTCGCACGACCGCGCAATTGTCAATTAAAGAGACACAGTGCCGAATCACAAAAAATGCTCTGGTCTTTGGCCAGCAAAATGGTCCGGGGCTGAAGTGGTTAAACATTTTTTACATACAGCTTGCAATTTGTACAGAGCAGCCATAAACCTAGCAGTCCTCAATTTCTGCTGTTCTACAGTTTGGGGTATCCCATGCTCCAACCCCTATCCAAGTTCATATTTATTAAAGAACCCCAAAAAAGAAACCCTAGCCAGTGGAAGAATGCCAAAAATGCAATGTGCATGCTGTGAGTGGGGGAAATAGACCCAAATTACCAACGGTTCCTGCGGGGATAGCGTTATACTTCGGCTTTTACCATTGATCTACTTGGCTCACTAATGTGCTGAATAAATAAAAAAAGCTGCACTATAACCACCCCCAAGACCAGCGGTCTGACCCCACTATGTCCAGGTTCTCTGCACTACAATCCCTCCCGTATAATCTATTGGACAGTTTCTAACCTGGTTTTAGTGGCAGATTCACAGCCAATTTCTTTTTTGTTTGCTTTATTATTAATAAAAAATAATTTTTAATAGTATATACATCGGTATTCATTTTTAATTTAAATTTTTTCTGTATTTTTTTGGTATTTATGTGGTGAATAGACTGCGCATGGCAGAGCAATTCCTCCTCTCCGAAAGGAAACTATAAACTTCTTTGCTGGCACACTTTGCCCAGGCATATTGCTCTGTTGTTACCTTTTTTAAAAAGGCCTGTGGAGCAAAATTGCAGTCAGCAACAATTAGACAATATGTCCTGTAAAAAAGCACACGTCATCACAGTAGTGATAAAAAAAAAAAAAAAAGGTAAAAGCCCTTCACTCTCTTCAACTTCCAATTTTCCAACATACACAGCATTTTGCTACTTACGTGTCATTCAGTTAAGCCCTGTACACACGCTCGGCTCAGCGGTAAAAAGTCTGCAAAGAAAACCGAGGGGGAAAGCCTCGCAGTGTTTCCTATAGGTAAGTAGTAGATCTCGCGGGAATCCCGATGGGAAAAAAGAGAGTAGGTTCTCTATTTTCCCGCTGGGATTCCCGGCTATTGTCCTGACAGGAAAACTGCGAGGAAGCATACACACGTCCGGTTTTCCTGGCCAAAATCTTTTCACTATGCAGTTTGTCAGCAGCACTCCCTTTGCTTTCCCCATCACAGATAAAGCACATTGTCAGTATGGCTGATGTGACCTCACATTTTATAGTGAGGACACTAGCTTACTCTAAGCCAGGCAGTACATTATGGTTACAAGGAATTTGGGCTGATAACTTTCTGCATAAATTTGCCAGGATGGCACATTTTAAACCTGCTGGATCTGCTGCCGACCAGAACATCATCCATATTTACAATCTTGTCAAGTCTGTTCACGGCACCATGCTTAAAGTGTAAATTCATCTTTACAAAAAAGGTGACCAAACATTGACCCCAGCCCCTACTCCCCACCCCTCCAGTCCTCACAGTACTTACCTCTTGTCAAGGCTCCCACTAACCACTTAAGTAGTCTGAGGATTTAAAATCCCTGCTGCTTTCTCTGTTCTCCATCCAGTGCTGCCAGTATAAACCAGACGGTTTCTAATTGGGCAACACTATCACATGAACAGTGCTGAGGTAAGGTACAACTGAGACCAGGGGGGTGGGGAGGAGGTCCGGTGTTAGGTCACCTTTACTGATTTTCCTTCAAGGTGAACTAAAACTTAAGGCTGGGCATACTGTACATGGATTCAGCTGGTTTAGAAGTGACTGGCCAAATTTTGATCCATTTATGGCCTGTCTGATTTTTCCTGAACCGTCAGTGTCATCGGCTATAGTTGAAGGCTAAATGAGAAAAAAAAATTCCTGCCTAGGCAGAAAAAAACACTGCACTAACGCGAAAATAATGAAAATAAACACACGTGAATATGAATAAGCTGCCAGTACTACTTACTAAATACCAAAGTAAAAATAGAACTAAAAAAACAAGATAGTACAGCGCTTAAAGAGTAAATATTGACCACCAAAAATCAAATGTCAAATGAAAACAAAGATGGTGAAATAATCTGTGACAACAGAAAAATAGGAGGGAAAAAACTAATAAAAGAATAATCCAAGGCACATATTCCAAAAGCCAAACAAATGGATAAGGAAGTTTATAAATGATTGTTCATAGGTGATTTTCATATATAATAGAAAAATAGAAAAATAGCTGCACAACTAATGTGAATACTATAGTAGTGTTAGTACAAAGTAAAATAAAACAAATCTTTCGCCCATACATGAGATGTTACATTGATAGTGAGAAAAATTAAACATGTGAGAGTCTATTGTTCAAACAACAAAATGTGCATATGATGGTAATTTGATAGTAGAAAATTCCTTTTCCCATTCAAGCATCAAAATTGCATGAACCTCAGAAAAGTGCATGGATAGACAGGACACCTCCACCTCTCAATCACACTGTCCCTTACCAGAAGGGAAGATCCCAACTAGAGATCTTCTGACAGCAGACGGCTTACTCCCCAGCCAGGGGGTTACGTGGCAGGATATCCAAGAGCCAAAAACTTCTCCCACAGTAGACCGGTAACCAATGTTGATAGAAACCAATATGGAGAAGAAAAAAGCTACATAGTGTGAACCCATATAACGATTTATTAAAAAGATTAAAATCACACTTACAAGAATGTAGATAAAATTTGCAGTGAAATTATAGGCGGCCGGCTAGCACAACCCGTTCACTCTGGGACACAGTATGCGGTTTCTAGACGTCAGCACGCCGCCACCCTACGCTGGATGTTTCAGGATATATGATCACTCCTGCAGATAAGCCCATGCTGCGCTCTGTGTGGCATGCTGTGCTCTGTGAGGTGTCCATATTTTTGAACATATCCCTTATCCAAGATGCCCATCAGAGCCTCAGGGATGCTGGGAGCTCAGATGGGGGCGGTACCATTTGTGTTTGTTAGGTATAAATAGCGGTGAGTCAGTACGCTGCTCGTGCCCCAGGACGAAGTCTTATGAGACGAAACGGCGTAGGGTGGCGGCGTGCTGACGTCTAGAAACCGCATACTGTGTCCCGGAGTGAACGGGTTGTGCTAGCCGGCCAGCTATAATTTCACTGCAAATTTTATATACATTCTTGTAAGTTTGATTTTAATCTTTTAATAAATCGTTATATGGGTTCACACTATGTAGCTTTTTTCTTCTCCATATTGGTTACTATCAACATTGGTTACCGGTCTACTGTGGGAGAAGTTTTTGGCTCTTGGATATCCTGCCATGTAACCCCCTGGCTGGGGAGTAAGCCGTCTGCTGTCAGAAGATCTCTAGTTGGGATCTTCCCTTCTGGTAAGGGACAGTGTGATTGAGAGGTGGAGGTGTCCTGTCTATCCATGCACTTTTCTGAGGTTCATGCAATTTTGATGTCACTATCTGCTTGAATGGGAAAAGGAATTTTCTACTATCAAATTACCATCAGATGCACATTTTGTTGTTTGAACAATAGACTCTCACAATTTTTCTCACTATGAATGTAACATCTCATGTATGGGCGAAAGATTTGTTTTATTTTACTTTGTACTAACACTACTATAGTATTCACATTAGTTGCGCAGCTATTTTTCTATTGTATTAGTTTGTGGGTGGGTATCTCACACTTTAAGCTGCTTGCATTTATATATTCATTATCCACTTAGATAACGCGGTATCTTCACATTTTTTCACTTGATTTTCATATATAACTTGACCAAGAAATCCTCCATCGAAAGGGACACCCGATAAGTGAGAATATAATCTCCTTACCAAAAGAAAAGACCGGTATTGCAGCGGTCTCATGGAGCTCAGGGATGTTTTATCAAGTCTTCCCAAAAAGACTGCTTCTGAGACTGGAAAGTGTAGAAGAATGGCTCCGGACCATGTAAGCTCCACCAATCAGATATCGGTTTAACCTCCCATGTAATGAAAAATTATGGGATACCACATAGTATAATACAGTTTTATATCGGGTTTTATTTAAATAAAAAATTTGCACTTACGAATAATTCAGCGCAATCAGGTAAAAGTTGGAGAGGATGGCGTCTCCTCAAGCCTTCCTCCGTCTGCTCAAACTCCGTCGTCACGTGTCTTCGTGTATAGCGTGATGACATCACCCAGCTAAGCCACACCTACGCGTTTCATCACGAATAGGACGTCTTCGCTTTAATCGCTTAAGAACCAAGAAAAAAAAAAAGAGACCACTGCTCACAGGTGATACAATCGGTAACACTCCAATGTTGCTTCTGTGAGGTGGGGTGCACGCCCTGCCACTGCAGCAGAAAACATGGTACAGAGAATCTTCGGATCAGCAGCACACCCACAAAGAGAGTAAAGTAGAAAGTCTTTATTGAAGCATAAATATTAAAAGCACTGGATGAGTACAGGCAGGGGAAATGCAGGTACTGTAGGTTGATGTGTTTCAGACTATGGAAGTGCTTTATCAATGCTTAAGGACCAGCAGCAGTAATTATACTGCAGCAGGTTGGCCCTCCTGCATAAATTGACATAGGTGTACATCGACCATTTCAAGTCCAATAGGGGGAGGCCAGAGAACCAGAACAGGTATCTGTCCATGTAAACAGACAGATCCCCATTCTGACAGGGAAGTAGAGAGAGATCTGCTGTTCCTAGTGATTAGGAACAGTGATCTCTTTCCTCCTCCAGTCAGTCCCATCCCTGACAGTTAGAAACACCTCCCAGGGAACACATTTAACCCCTGGATTGCCCCCTAGTGTTAACCCCTCCCCTGCCAGTGACATTTACACAGTAGTACATGCATTTTCATAGCACTAACCGCTGTATAAATAATAATGTCAATATTTATAATGTCAATGGTGTCAAAAGTGTCCAATCTGTCCACCTCAATGTCGCAGTCCCACTAAAAATTGCAGATCGCTGTCAGTACTAGTAAAAAAAATATAATAAAAAATTCCATAACTCTATTCCATATTTTGTAGACACTATACATTTTGCACAAATCGATATACATTTATTGCGATTTTTTTTACCTAAAATATGTAGAGGAATACATATTGTTTATAGCGCAAAAAATAAAAATCGCAGAGGTGATCAAATACCACCAAAAGAAAGTTATATTTGTGTGAAAAAAAGACATAAATTTGGTTTGGGTACAATGTCGCACGACCATGCAATTGTCAGTTAAAGCGACGCAATGTCGTATTGCAAAAAATGGCCTGGTCATTAAGGGGGTAATTACTTCCGGTTCTTAAGTGGTTAAACACTGGACTTTATTGATATGCTATTGAAACTGCTGCTACTGAAGATCTTTTCGACTATGCAGTTACTGAGCAATAATCACTGCTTATAATCTTGACAGTAAATTAGCCAGTTAGACAGAGTTGCAGTAAACATCACTGTCTCCACCATTGGTGCCAAAATGTGTAGAGGTTTCTGTGTACATATTTTCTTCTTAATAATAATATATTATCTCTAAGAATAATGTCAGTTGAAAGTCATTTGTAAATTGGCCATCAGGCTCTATCCCATGTAATTATACATGTAATTAAAAAAAAAATTCTCCTGGTTTACAAAGCACTCCCATCATTGTATTAGGGATGTTAATAGTCATTTTAATCTGCTCAGTTTCACAAAAGCTCATTGAAGTAAATTAGTACTTCATTGTAGTGCTGGTCTTTTTCTCTTATGAAATTTACATAATTGCTCCCTAGAACATCATATAATCTAGAGTAAACATATTGACCACGTTTTAGAGAAAACTTGGGTTTATTAATTATTTCTCTGAAAGTATATCTGGAATATAGGTTTCTGAATTCTCTATAATTTTAATTAAAACTGTCACATATCCTTGACATTTTACCAGTACACATGACTTACTAAATAAAGTAGGAGAATTTTGTAGTTTGATGAGTATCACACACATTATATACTTGCCTACTAAATTTGGCCATAAATATATGGACTCTGTTGTATTTGCTAAAGATTCTCTCATTTCAGTCAACTGTAACAAAAAGCAGGATATTTTAGAAAGTTAATTAGGATTTTGGCTCCAGGCATTATGTTCCAGAGTCTATTGTAGTTTATCACCCATGCAACATTAATATTCGTACTCTATAAAATTCTTCTTTGCAGCTATTGTACATTTTCTGTTACAATGGTTGGAAATAACTCTCGTATCTTATTGCAAAGCAATATACACAACTGTGTTTAATTTAGGCATGAATTTAAAGCATGTAAATAATACACAGTAATAAACTTTTATTTTACATCTGTATTACATAATGGTTATATTGTAAGCTTTGGAGCACCTGATGTCTTTATATACAGCAGAAGTATGATAATAATTGAATTTAAACTTGTTCCTTTTATTATTAATAAAAAAGTAGTACTTGACCTCCAGTCAAGTAATTGTGCCTAGACATCGTCTCTTAAGGTCTGCTTGAGAGTAGCATCCCGGAAGAATTATGTTGTAAGCAGTGACAGCTCCTGTTGGTTTTGGTCCATCTGCCCTATCCGTCCACCCATCAGTCCCGCACTTACCCCATCCAGGCCACGGGAAGATCCGGCGGCTTCCCCCTGCCTCCTTGGCGCCTTCCCTCCTGTAATACGATCGCTTCTGCTCTCGACCAATATAGTCTTAAGACCTGCTTCCTGACTAGCCCGGGAGGGGAAGCAGGAAGACTATAGCGAATATTAATTTGTTATTATCACACAATTGGGTGGGCTCAGGGTGCAGTGCTCTGCGCCCCGAGTCCACCCTTTTTTTAAACCAATTAGAGCCTTAGGCTTTAATCATGTACTTAATAAAACACATTTAAATCCATGTGTCCAGCGCCCTACATACAGATTAGGGGCCTAGGTGCATGCATTATGAGGGTAGCGCCCCTGAGCTTCCGTCACTGGTTATAACTCTAAGAAGAAGTAATTCCCTCAGGTTTCCAGAATGCTACATACAACAAAGCTAGGGGAGAAACATTATTTCTATCCACAGAAATCCACTGCCTGTCTGCTTTGATATGTACCAGCTTGACTTTCCATCTATTTTGTACTGAGTTTGCTGCTGTCTGATTCCTGGACTGTGTTATCACTATACTGACAGGTTTACTGTGCTAGTATCTTGGAGACTTTGATGGAGTAGTCCACAAAGATCAGGACCATCTCTATTTGAAGAGATCTGGACTGTGTGAATCTTTGTAAGAGTAGTTCAGGTTTTTGCGATAAATGGGCTCCATGGTGAAAGCTCCCATGCGGTGAGCTCGTTCAACTGTGCATGGGCCAGGAAGGCCTAAAGTTTCTGGGATACATCTGGCACAGAATTATGTGATAGCTGATGCTTTGAGGGACTCTGAGATACCTACAAAATGTAGATTGCTCCTTCTGGACCTGTTTTCCAAATCATCACATTTTGGGAGCACATATTAGTTTGTTTTGTCCTGTGCCTGTTGCGTAGCTTGTGCTTGGTATAATTTCTCTTCCACATTGGAAAGACGGCTTTCAGCTTTGTTCAGTCTGGTGGTATGTTCCCCCAGTTCTTTTTTGATGTGCTTCATCCCCGCATGTACTGCTTTTTCTACTGAGGCAGTTATTGTGGGGGACAGCAAGGCTGCTACTGCTTGAGCTATGAGCTCTGTGTTGTTATCCCCACGATGTGAGCAGGGGGAGGCATGCTGTTAGGGAGGAATATCTGATTAGCCACTCACTTCTATGGCTGGTTCGTCCGCCGTGTCTTCCGACAAGGCCGAGACTGGGGCCTTGATTTGCGGCTGGACTGGGAGGGCCGTCATGGCCGTTTGCGATCACAGGCCGATTTTTTCTATATATCGGTCCATGAGTGATCGGGGGGGTCATCCGAGGAGACAGAGCAGCAGAGGAAGGTCAGGCAGGTTTTTTTAAGCTAGTCTGAGGGTCGAGCTGCTGGAGCTGAGGGGAATGCAGCTACTCCATGCGGTGCCAGAACCAGAATTTTTTTCTAGTATCTAACTGAACCTAGGACTGGCGGTTAATGTTTTACCTATCAGTGATATTTCCTTTATTGGATACTTGATGTGTGATAGTGTGTGTGTGTGAGCATGAAGGCTTGAGCAGGGTGGTTGTAAGTCTGTTACTGACAACGTTGTCAATTTTACATTGAAATGGTAAAGGTAATTGTGGATTTATGTAGGTTTATTTGTAGTTTTTTCTTAAACCCGCTAACTCCTCATTGACGAGTCTCTTGAGGAGTTGTATCTCCTTTATTATATGCTGCTTGAGTTAATAGCTCTTAATAGCTCTTAATTAAATGTAGACGGGTGTCCCAGCTGTGGGTTTAACTGGAAGTAATTTCCCCCACACATTTGTACGGAAGTATAGCTCATTGAGCCCCCCCTTCTTTTATTCAGAAGAAGGAGAGTGCCAGGTGTACGTGAGTAAATTGGATACTAGAGGACCAAGGTTAGGAGTAATACCCCAGGAAATTTGGAAATTCAGGAGAATGAGGGAAGAAAGATGGGAGTGCACATGTTCTACTGTCCTGTAGTCAGCATATGAGTTAAGAATCAGCAGGAGGTGATGAGTGCAGTTATAGAGAGAGGGCAGGAGTGAAGGTGATATATTTAAGGTCAAGTGGAAAAAAGGGGTAAAGGAGTGAGGATTTAAGAATAGAGGATTTAATAGAAAAAAGGAAAGGTGGAGAGATCATATTACAGGCTGTAGAAAGTAGCAACCAGATTTAGAAGGGAAGAACTGGATGGGGAAAATATAGGTTCCCTTGCAGTCTGTCAGGAGTTTGTTGAGCGTTGTTGTTTGTAGATTCTTTCTTAGCTCTGCCTTAGTTGAACTGTTGTGTTAAACTGTCAGTAGTACACTTATGTGGAAATTATGATAACACAGATGCCAGTGCTCCCTATCAGAAATGCCTTTTTCCATAAGCTGATTCTAATATTTAAATTTATTTTATTTGTTGCCCCGTACTCACTGTTTAATCCTATAGTGAAGATTCAGAATCCCCGCGGGGAATGGGCGTTCCTATCCAGAGGGAAGATGATTGACGGCCGGCTCTGGCGCGTCACGCTTCTCCGGAAATAGTCGAAATAGGACTTGGCTCTTCACGGAGCCTGCACCTAGTCTGTGCGCAGGCGCCGTATAGCGCCGTGAAGAGCCGAGACCTACTCCGGCTATCTTCGGGGAGCGTGACGTGCCATAGCCGGCTGTCAATCATCTTCCCTCTGGATAGGAAGGCCCATTCCCCGCGGGGAGTCTGAATCTTCACTATAGGATTAAACAGTGAGTACAGGGCAAAAAAATAAAATAAAGGCATACTGTAGCTCGCGCTACTATGCTTAATTTAATGCTAGAATGGACAGCAGGGCAAAGATAGATAACATCAACTGTCTGATCAAGAAATCTGCAGCTAGCTGATTGTGAAGCAAGTTTTATAAATATGGATAGGTGTGCAGACCCACTTGTCAGTCGGTCTGGTTTGTCAGTCGGTCTAATGTTCTGTTGCTCTGAGTCTTCCCCATATAAATGAAAAGTGTATGTCCAAACATGTATACCTAAGGGAAGGGTGTTATCATAGTCTTGCCTTTACAAACACAAACATAATTGATAAAAGTGCAGTTTAGCACTATTAAAAATTATTTTAATACATTTTTTAAACATATTCAAGCAACAAATGAACAATCATGCATGATTTTATATCATATCCTAGATATTAGAATTGAATCAATACTTTTTGTTTTAACGATATTAGTTTTACATATTTGTGTAAAAGATTAAGGGAAAAAAAAACCATTAAATTACATTTTATATAATTTGTCTTTCCTTTTTTAGTTGTGCAGATGGGTATTTTGGACAGCCGTCAGTGCCAGGTGGATCATGCAAGCAATGCCCATGTCATAACAATCTCGACCTTTCATCCCCTGGTTGCTGCGACAGAGAGACAGGAGCATGTAGGATATGTAAGCCTGGTGTGACTGGTGAATATTGCAATAAATGTGCAGATGGATATTTTGGAGATGCTCTTGGGGCAAGGAGCTGTCAACGTAAGTATCTACTGTTTGTTACATCAAACTAAAGTCATAAACATGAAAAAATTGATAAGTAGTAACTTTAAATGAGTACATAATCATCTTTATTTTACAAGTGCTTCTCTTGCAGCGGTAGTAAAACCTGCTACGTTATTTTTACCTACAGGTATAAGGCATGCCTGTAAGGAAATATCTCCTAAACGTGCATTTCTTAAACGTTCACCCTGAATGCAGCCAGTGATATCACCGGCGCAGACACTCTGAAGGTCTGGCATACCTTGCCAGAACGTTGTGCCGAAATCCAAGGGCTTCCGCGCACAAGCGTGGGAGTGATGTCTCCGTGACTCTGGCCAATCACATAGGCAAAACTGTAGGAAAGACCAGAGTGAGACTTTGTTCTAAGATAAGTATTTCATAATGTGCTAGTATGCCTTGAATACTAGCACATTATACAGTTTACAACCGCTTTAAATTTTCATTAAAATAACTGAGAAAATGAGAGGGGGAGCTCCCGATCCCCGCTCTGTAACGAGCGATCGCTGCGCGAGAGCTGACATTATATTACGTGCTCTCGCGCAGGGGAGCCGACTTGCCGCCGTAAAACGACGGTGGGTGGTCTGCAAGCGGTTAATAAAGTTTATGAATTTAGCAAAATCACATTTAAACCAAATTTCCCAGACATTAGAGATGTAGCAATGAACTGATTAGATACTGCATTTAAAGTTATTCCCAGATAAATAGCGAAATGTTCATAGTCTGAGTCTACAAATAGACTAACTTGTGCACTTTGTTGTCTTGCAGCATGCAACTGTAACATTAATGGGTCAGAATCCATTGCCTGTGATATTCACACGGGAAAGTGTCAGTGCAAATATAATGTGGTTGGACGCCAGTGTGATGAGTGTTTGGTAAGTATCAGCTTCTGAAATCATCTTAGCAAAAAACATATACTTATTGGTTCTCATATAAAATGTAATTATTGTTTTTATATGTAAATATGTTTTACCTTTTCCATCTTGAAGCTGTCTTTCTCCATATACAGTATCTCACAAAAGTAAGTACACACCTCACATTTTTGTAAATATTTCATTATATCTTTTCATGTGAAAACATTGAAGAAATTACACTTTGCTACAATGTAATGTAGTGAGTGTACAGCTTGTATAACAGTGTAAATTTGCTGTCCCCTCAAGAAACTCAACACACAGCCATTAATGTTTATACCGCTGGCAACAAAAGTGAGTGCATCCCTAAGTGAAAATGTCCAAATTGGGCCCAAGTTGACAATATTTTGTGTGACCACCATTATGTTTGAAAAACTGCCTTAACCCTCTTGGGCATGGAGTTCATTAGAGTTATAACGGTTGCCACTGGAGTTCTCTTCCACTCCTCCATGACGACATCACAGTGCTGGTGGATGTTAGAGACCTTGCACTCCTCCAGCTTCTGTCGCCCCACAGATGCTCAATAGGGTTTAGGTCTGGAGACATGCTTGATCTGTCCATCTTTACCCTCAGCCCTCACCCTCAAGCTTCTTTAGCAAGGCAGTGGTCGTCTTGGAGGTGTGTTTGGGGCATCAGTGGCCCGTCCATTAGGGGCGCCTGGGTGCCGCCCCCTCTCTCCACACCACCCCCTATATGACTAATGGATAGATTCATGCATAGCGGCATGTCCCTTCAACAAAAGCCAGTCTTTAGACCAGCGTCTGTCAGAAGGACAACTGTACACATGGTGCAAATGTCAGCCGGTTCAGCACGAACTGTTCGGACTGTGTGTATTCAGCTTAAGTAAGGAATATTTGTTTTTAATATTCTTTATTTACAGTAGATTATATATTTTTTGTGAAATTAAGTGAAAAGCATAGTATCATTTGTCTAGATTCACTTGGTGTGGTCAGTGGAATTGTGATAACATTCCAACCAAGCCGGACAGTGCATGTCTAATATTTGAAGCAGCAGGGAGGTAATAAAACAAGTTGGAAGCAGCTAGAGAGAGTTGAAACTTGTCTTTTCTGCCAGTACCTAAATGTGTTCTATCTTATAACACAGTTCCCGTCCTATGCCCACTACACTCCCTGTAAATCATTAAATCAAATGTTACTGATCTTTGCATTAGAAAATGTTGGTTCTTACTCAACAGTGGCCAATCAAGTGCCCAAAAGCCTAGGTATTTAGTTAAACAATGAGTTGGTGGATATATAGATTTGCATGACACACCAGTATGTACTCATGTGCTAATGGATATGTGAAATATGTAAACAAATATTAAATAAATATTTTCATAAATTAATAAATGGGTTGCTGCTATCAAAAGTGCATGTGCCTTTAAATGTTGAAAACAAAATATAAGAGCGCTACCCAATGCTAAATGCCAATACATCATTATCACAGTGTAATACATGTATGTAAATAATAATCCATATATAACCATAACTAAAGTCCTTAAAGAGTTCATAAATCCTTATAAAGTTCATAGGTTTCATAACTTCCAGCAAAGCTTAAAATTTTCAATTGTACAGTATAAAGTAGCAAGTGCTAAAAAAATGTTTGCCCTCTCACCAGATATCCATGACTCCCATGACAGAAGTCACAAATGCTTGTGTGGATGGCTGGGCTCTGTTGTCCCATGGGCTGTGTCTCAAACTGTAGCGTAATATAACGCCATGGAATGTAAATGAATGGCAGAGAAAGCAATATAGCGTAATTCAGTTCAATAATCATAAAAACAAACAATATCCACTCACATGTTAGAAAACACTGTAACAAGTGTTAGGATGGAACAGGGAGTAACCATCGACTTGCGTCTCATCGGCCGGAAATTGCGTCACCGCCCGCGGTCACCTGACATGTTTCCGTCCCTTAGTTAAACAGTCTCTGCTCAGGGAAGGATCAGCCAGCAAAGATCACATGACTAAATGTTTATGCTAGCATGGATTCCCAGGAAGCTGTTTTAGTACTAAAGATCTTTTAGATCTTTTGTCTATTGCATATAACTTTCATAAAGTAGCGTGGGCCAGGCAGCAGATTCTTTCTTAAAATACATTAGCTCTACTTCAAAGTAAAGCTGGCCATAGATGATCTACTTTTTTTATTCAGCCAGCGAAAACAAATCTGATTTCTCCATTCACACAAGCGAGGTGGATGGAGGAATCCCCACTTCTGGAACATTGTATTCTGACTGCAGAACTCTTGCTGATTGAGAAAATTTCCACCAAGCCCAATCGGCAGATGAACAGGCAGATCTATACATAAATCTATCTACAGTCAAGTTAGGGTGATTTTCAGAGGAGCTTTAGCTTGATTGAATGCTCGTTAGATACCCTCTCCCCTTCCTATTTGTGGACATCTATTTTTCTCTAAAATAGTAATCGTACTTTAGCTATGGATACTTGTGCAGTTTGACTCTATACCATCTGAATATCCCCACTGGAAAGACTAAATATTTTCCACTACAGTCCCACCTATCATGTTTTGCATTGTGGTCTTCACCTTTGCACTTTTCACATAACCTGTCTAGTAGGTAACAAAAATTAGAACACATGTCACTGCAGATTGCTTCTGCATACTATGGCTAATTGTATAGCTAAACTTAATATTTGAGTAAATAAGATAGATAGATGTGAGTCTTGTAGTTCTTGAAAATGTACCTAAAACACAACAACTTATGATGCATGCATTGATTTTAGCTTTACTATGAGACCAAAATGGATTTCTTATCATAATACCTTTCCAAAGCACATCAGTTCCTCTGACAAACTACATGCTTTTATGCCTAACATTTTACTTCCACAGATGAATATATTGAAAAACCTGCCATACAAATCCTGTAGATTTTTTGTTGATTTGCTTTGACGTCCACTTGTGCTAAAAGTGTTGGAAGAATCTATTCATCATTTTAAGCTGGGGTCTATTCAGCTAAAGCAAGCTTTTATTAGTACAGAAATACCACATCAACGCACTTAGATTACAATGCAAGAGTGTTTCTGTCAGCTAATGCATGATGATCGAGAAGTTTTAGTGACCTGCATCTGTTCAACCTTTCCAAAGGTTAATGTCAAGGCTACAAACATTTACGAGGCCATGTAATTTAAAAAAGGGCCCTTGTAACCTGGTATAAAAGAAGCAATTAGCTTTACGTTAGACTTGTAGTTTTTCACATACTGCAATGCTGTCAAACCTTGCTAACTGTTAAAACTTTTTTTTTATAGGAGATTTGTAGTTAATGTACATTTTTTTTTTATTCTTTGACCACTTTACAGCCTGGATAGTATAATATTTATGTTTGTATATAGGTTGAATTTCAAATGCCTTAAGCCCCATACACACTTTGTTTTCCTGCAGGTTTTTCTCTTCAGGTTTACCAAAACCATGTAGTGCAAGGGCCTGCCTGATTGCATACGAATTGAAACTCTGATGCCCCGTACATACTATCAATTCTTCCAACTTCATCATTAAAAATTATGTTGCCCACACACCATCGTTTTTGAAAAATTATGAACAAAGTGACGGCACTCTAAAGGGGAAGTTCTATTCGCCTTGAGGCTGCTTTTAGCTGATTCCTTGTTAGCAAAAGACGATTCGTGCTTTTTTGTCTGTTACAGCGTGATGAATGTGCTTAATTCATTATGAATGGTAGTTTTACCTCCCGTCTCATAACTTGCTTCTTGGCATGTGCGGGTTTAAAACGTTGTTTTAGCCCACACACGATCATTTTTTACAACACAAAAAATGAAATTTTGTTGTCGTTTTTCAGAAGACAGAAATGTTTAGCCCACACACGATCATTTTAAATGACGTTTTAAAAAAAGTCATTTTATTTCATCACAAAAAGTGATCGTGTGTACGGGGCATTAAGGTTTGACCTCATATTAGATGGTTTTGGTAAACCTGAAGCTAAAATACATGCAGGAAAACTAATAGTGTGTATGGGGCTTTAATCTTAGAACTCTCTGGCCATGCCAGGAAAATCCTGTGATGTCCCAAGCAAGCTGTTTAATGATTTTAAGAGTGGACTATTATTTAGGTCTAATTACCTATAATAACTCAGACTTCGCTGTAGAATAAAATGATCATCTAATGCTTAGGTCTGAGGTCCCTCACCATATTTAATATCATTTGCAAGGGGAGGGGGATCAGGACAGGGTACAGGAACAAGGAAAGCAAGAGTAAGTAAGCTAGAGCAGAAGCAACTGGCATTCAGAATCTGACAGTAAGAAAGGCAATCTGACACAATGCAGGAACTTGCTGGCTACTGGGAGACACCAGCTGGTGGACACCAGAATGGCAGATTTCCACCCAGGGAAGCACAGTGCCACCAGCAAGTGAACCAGGTCCCAATGGGGATCCAGAAGATTCCACATTATACCTAAACAAAAATTAGGGGGGGGTGGAGACAAGACCATTCAATATACATAAGGAGAGCAGTGATCAGTCTTTTGTACAGCTCCACAATGGCAGCCATGTTTCTGTCATGACCATTTTCCTTTAAAGGTGATCACAGAGGTTTGGTTATAATTTGGCCTTAATAGTTAGGCAGTAAAGTCAAAATTGATAACAACTCTGATTGATCTTTACATACTTAAAAGTTAGTTAGCACCACCCATGTTTCTGTGCTCAAAGATTTGCTTTAGTATAATAGTTATTTTTTTCAGATTAACCTCTGTAAGATTGGGGGTGATCAGACTCCAGCGGTAGGTGCGTTTTTAGTGAGTACGCCAGTCCAGAACTGAACTTTTAAGGGCCTGGTAGCCCACTTTTATTTAAAAGCACAAAAAGTTCACAAATACATCAGTAGCCCTCACAGGGGGTTCCACCATTACTGTATCTTGCATACCCAACACTTTAGCCTCCTGGCTTTCATTCTTTCCATCTGGCTGTTTCAGGCCTTTAGCCTAGGCCTTAGGTCTGCTCCTCAGAACAAACAGAGTTTCCTAGAGTTAAGCTCATTCCTAGCTTTCTCCTGATCAGCGCCTTGCTGCTCAATCACCAATGACATCTGCCTCCTGCAGACATGCATGCTCTGGCTGCACCCATGCAGCCTCTGACTCCTCTCAGAGGGATGGGAGTCCACGTGACTCCCTGGAACAGACTTCCTGTCTGTTGGGTGGGGCCCTGAGCCATAGTCAGGTCAGAACTAAATAGCCCAACACACAGCTGTGCAATTAGCGTATCTTTCTCTCCAAAATCTGGCGTAAACCAACAGTCTTTAAGGTTGCACAGGGTCCCACCACCACACCTCTTTAAACATCATCATGATTACTGAAAGCTAGGAATCCTACCGCCGCCTGTTTAGATTTGTATTTTTGACACACCTTATTCACATTGAAATTCTATTAAATGTATATTTTAGTATAGTGTTATGGTCCATACATCTTTCTAATTTATTAATGACTTAAATATAGTTGCTTTTCCTATTTCTCATGATGTTAATGTTTCATTATTAAGTTGAGTGAACAAATAATGTATCAGCACTCATCTAGAATAATTTATCATTCATTTAATTACAATTATAATGTGTTGTGTGATGTATCTCAGACAATGCATGAAATATTCATTGCTAAATGTCATCTGCTGTATTCATCAGAAATACATTGCATTCTGTCTCTCAGTATTATCTCACTTGAATGTCAGGTCTTAGAAGCTTAATAATTTCTCTTACTTTCCAAATCTGTTGTATCTTTTTTTAAGTTTCTTACACTTTCCCTCTATTCTCTTTGCTTTCACTCTAAAAGCCTAACTGTTGGTGGGATTCTGAAAAGCAGATATGTCAGTCCTGTAGCTGTAGTGTGACTGGTTCAATGTCCCAACGCTGTGACATAACAGGGAGGTGTATCTGTAAACCAGAGTTCTTTGGGAAGAGATGCGAGTTCAAAAGGCAGGGTTATGAGAGGAAAGAACTGCCTTGGAAATCTCAAAATATCCAAGTTCCTGTTCGAAGGTGGAACTACCCCACATCAAGAGGCTGTCCTAGAGGAGCTTACAAACCATCAATCCCGGTAATTGCTTTGCAGGCTTATTCTGCATGGCGTGGAGTTCACTACCAGTGCCTGACAAGTAACTAATTGATATCTGAAATACATTAACAGTAGTTTTTCTCACTGTTGTTGTTGGAAAGATTCTAGGGACTCAGTGGTCCTGCTGTTAAGTATGGAGTAATTAGTTGCATGCGTGTGAGGGGCCCCTTTACTGTATTATTTTTTACTCAAAATGTCATCATGTGCTTTGCCTTTTTTATGCCTTTTATAAATTTTTATATCGTAATAAATCTATGTACATAACTTATTTTTGTGTTCTATTCCCTTTTCAGCCACAAACGTATGGTCCTGTTTTGTCTCAAGGATGTGTTTCTTGTAACTGCAACTCTTTTGGATCTAAATCATTTGACTGTGATGACAATGGGCAATGTCATTGTCAGCCTGGAGTAGCTGGAGATAAATGTGACCACTGTGCCCGTGGATATTATGATTTCCAAGAAGGTGGATGTACCCGTAAGTACATTTTTTGTTCATGGGGAATTGTAGTTTGAGTTTAAATCAGCTACTTTTACTACAAGTACATCAAAACAAAAGGTGTGCAATGTCTTGCAGTTTTTTTTCTTTAGAAAACAGTTGCAGCCTAAGTAGAAAAGTCTGCCCCCTGTAATCATGTTGTAGAGAAGGACCCTTGCTCCCTGTTTGGAAGTCACTCTTCAGATGCTTAACATTCCCTCTGCTGAGTCAGTTATTCAATCTGTAAAGATTATGTTCTGTGTTGTTTGGAGAGCATGCACCGGTTGGTTACGTCACAAGGGGGGGCGGTGCCACCAGGTGATGTCGCCAGGTGGTGCTGCCCCTTACCTATATAAGAACTAACTGTCAAATGACAAGCCACGCATTTGTCAGTTTGCCTTAGTTGACAGCAGATCATTTTTTTTCTTTTTCGGGTCTGGCGGTGGCAGCGGCGTCATGACGATGGATCTACATCGGGGCCTGCCAGGCTGCATGTTTAGATAAGGGTCTGGTATGGATTTAGGGGAGATCTCATATTTTTTATTTTAGCGTGGGGTTCCCTTTCAAGTCTATACCAGACCCAAAGGGCCTGGTATGGAGTGGGGGGGGCCCCATGCCCTTTTTTTCCTACTTTTTTTATTGGCGGCAATGTTTTTTTTATTCAGCTGTCAGCGGAGAAGCGGAGAAGCTTATTGACAGCTGATGACTCATCAGTTGTTAAAGCGGTAGTTCACCCTGTTTGACAACTTGTGACCACTAGCACTGTTTTTTTTTAATACGCTCCTTTCCTGGTCGATCGTCCCACCTGTCAATCATGTCCTCCCGCGGGGAATGGGCGTGTCAGTCCATTCTCCCCCGTCCTGCCACTCACATTTCTGTAACTCCTC
Organism: Rana temporaria; assembly: GCF_905171775.1. Lineage (NCBI taxonomy): Eukaryota > Metazoa > Chordata > Amphibia > Anura > Ranidae > Rana > Rana temporaria. Next base: position 287,931,069 of record NC_053492.1, read on the forward strand.
TGTCGACGCGCTCAGCTGTAATCGCGCGACATCTCCTCGTAATCGCGGAAATCTCCTAATACAACGGGGCGTGAACTTCAGACGCCAGCCGTTGTTATAGCAACCATGCAGTGTTGACGCCGACGCTCGCCGTCAACACTGCACATGCACGGGATCGAGCGGTGAATGCTGGGAGGCCAGCATTCGCCCGATCCCGGAAGAAGACCCTGTCGGCTTCAGTATGCCCACAGGCAAGATGGAAACGTCCATCGCAGCAAAATCAAACTTATCTTTTTCCGAAAAAGAGCGCATCGGACGGCTGGACGTGTGGGACACCCTGTTAGGGAAGGAGGAAAGGTAAGTGCTGCACATTACTTAAAAAAAAAAAAACCCACATCCCGCCGAACTACCGCTTTAAGGATGCTTCGGGCTGGCTTCCTTCCCAGCCTGCTCCTTAATAACCAGCTATTCACTGAGCCCTTATTGATACGTTTTGCCCAATCAGGGCTTACTCAAGAGCAGCAGTTACAAAATGAATGACTCTGGAACATTTGACTTAAGCTTCTTGCACACAGGACTAAAATATGCTGAATGTTTTACTGATTTGAGATGAGATACATTGTTGTCTATGGGACATTGCACAGAGCTGAGTAATAGATACACTTTCAAGTCACTGATGAGATCTAAAAAAGAAACCAAAGATCAACTTCTTTTAGGTTTACTACAATCAGTTTAATAAAGGCTAATTACTAGATGCTATATTTTAATGCAGGCAAATGCTATTTATCTAGACCTGCATAGGGGGTGTGTCAGCTGTGCAATGCTGATTCCCTCTACTGCCCGGTTTTTCCCTTGTGTTTCCCCCTCCCTGCAGCGCTGCTGAATTCTCTCCTCTCCTCTCTTCTCCCCCCAGCTGCTGTGGGAGATGTTTCAGGATGGAGAGTGGAGGAAGAGGCTAGTAAATATATATTTTACTGGTCCCTTCCTTTTCTAAATGAACACAATGAACACACTCACTTGCTGTGTCTATTCATAACTGAAGTATAGTAAACTGTGTTTATTATGCTTCAGTTTGTAAATGAACAGGAAGCCACTCAGCACAGTGTGCTTCCAATTCAATCGCTGCCCTGTGCAGCTGAGGCTGCAGAGGAAGGCATGTGTGTTTAAGCTTTGGGGTGCACACCCTAATGCAATAGGCTGCGCACACCTATGTAGACCTGTAAGACCTATTGCACATGGGCATCATATTTTACAGATTTTTTCTCAGAACTTTTGACACCCGCGTGCAAGGGGCCAAAAACTGTTAGGTAGATTCACATAGAATGGCCTATTATTAGGACGGCCTAGCCTAGTCTTTTTAGGCTACACCGCCTTAAATTATTTAGGTTAAAAGTGATTCTCAAACCACTTACCTTAAAATGTTAGGCGGCGTAGCTTAAAACGAGCGGGCGTAAGCGCGCCTAATTCAAATGACTCAAGTTCCTGAGTAAACATCAGTAAATTATGACACCCATGTGCAAAAGGCTTTACAGGTGTAAATAAAGAACATTTGTCTGCAGTAAAATATACAGTATATTTTTGTAAATATTTTATCATATCTTTTCATGTGACAACACTGAATAAATTAAACTTTGCTACAACGTAAAGTAGTGAGCGTACAGCTTGTATAACAGTGTTAATTTGCTGTCCCCCAAAATAACTCAACACATAGCCATTAATGTCTAAATCACTGGCAACAAAAGTGAGTACACCCCTAAGTAAAAATGTCCAAATTGGGTCAAATTAGCACATTTTCCCTCCCCGATGTCATGTGGCTCATTAGTGTTACAAGGTCTCAGGTGTGAATGGGGAGCAGGTGTGTTACATTTGGTGTTATCACTCTCACTCTCTCATACTGGTCACTGGAAATTCTTGCTTTACATTAAGATGGCCTAGGCTATAAAAAAAGATTGCCAAGACCCTGAAACTGAGCTGCAGCACAGAGGCCAAGACCATACAGCGGTTTAACAGGACAGGTTCCACTCAGAACACACCATGGTCGACCAAAGAAGTTGAGTGCACATGCTCAGCATCATATCCAGAGGTTGTCTTTGGGAAATTGACGTATGAGTGCTGCCAGCATTGTTGCAGAGGTTGAAGGAGTGGGGGAGTCAGCCTGTCAGTGCTCAAACCATACGCCGCACACTGCATAAAATTGGTCTGCATGGCTGTCTCCCCTCTTCTAAAGATCATGCACAAGAAAGCCCACAAACAATTTGCTGAAGACAAGCAGACTAAGGACATGGAATACTGGAACCTTGTCGTGTGGTCTGATGAGACCAAGATAAACGTATTTGGTTCAGATGGTGCCAAGCGTGTGTGGCAGCAACTAGGTGAAGAGTACAAAGACAAGTGTGTCTTGCCTACAGTCAAACATGGTGGTGGGAGTGTCATGGTCTGGCGCTGCATGAGTGCTGCTTGTCACTGGGTAACTACAGTTCATTGAGGGAACCATGAATGCCATGATGTACTATGACATACTGAAGCAGAGCATGATCCCCATCCTTTCAGGGACTGGGCCGCAGGGCAATATTACAACATAACGACACAAACACACCTCCAAGATGACCACTGCCTTGCTAAAGAAGCTGAGGGTAAAGGTGATGGACTGGCCAAGCATATCTCCAGACCTAAACCCTATTGAGTATCTGTGGGGCATTCTCAAAACAAAAGGTGGAGGAGTCCAATGTCTCTAACATCCACCAGCTCTGTGATGTCATCATGGAGGAGTGGGAGAGGACTCCAGTGGCAACTTGTGAAGCTCTAGTGAACTCCATGCCCAAGAGGATTAAGGCAGTGCTGGAAAATAATGATGACCACAAAAAATATTGACACTTTGGACCCAATTTGGACATTTTCACTTAGGGGTGTACTCACTTTTGTTGCCAGCAGTTTTAGACATTAATGGTTGTGTGTTGAGTTATTTTGAAGATGTAGCATATTTACACTGTTATACAAGCTGTACACTCACTACTTTACATTGTAGCAAAGTGTTGTCACATAAAAAGAAATAAGAAAATATTTACAAAAATGTGAGGGGTGTACTTACATTTGTTAGATACTGTAGCATCTAATAATCGGCCTTCAATAACCCGGTTGAAATAAACCTAAAAAAGCAGATTTTTGGTTGTTTTTTTAGATCTCATCAGTGACTTAAAGTGCATCTATTCAAAAAACTATTTTGCATGTTTGCAATGCATGTTTACCCCATTCAAATTGTGCTAGAAGCTGAAAATGTAACAGTATTGTGTTGCCAATATTTGTCTATGGTTTACCCTTGCTGTGCCTAATATGAGAGTTTTGTCATATTTAGCTTGTGATTGCCCTCATGTTGGGAATAACTGTGATGTGGAAACAGGCCAATGTATTTGTCCTCCCAACACCATTGGAGATCAATGTGAGAAATGTGCACCAAACCACTGGGGATATAGTATTATCACTGGATGCAAGGTCAGTCAATCAATACATTCTCAGTAGGGTAAATAATGGTCAAATTGTTATTATATACTCACAAACATCAAGGTATGATTGCCAATGATAGTATTGATTAGTACTTTTTCTTGCTGAGGATTTGATGTGAAAGTTGATGTGTCTCTTCTGTTTTAATATCTCTATGTGGTGAACGTCAATGATGGTAAGTGTATCATATTTTCTGTTCCTACTACTAATTTAAATAATATGTTCCCAAATGTTGAATTCAAGTCAAAGCAGCTATTTCAATTTTTGAACAACATAATGTTATTAATTAACTGCAGTTTGACATTTGTGTAAAGCCTTCATTTTCCTGGACAAAAGGGTATTATTACATTTAACAATGGTTAATATAAATACAGGGAATATATTATAAGTATGTTGCTTGATAGAATAAATTAAATTGAATGTTTGTGAAGTATGGTAGCTACGCTGTGGGGGAGGGAATGGAAAGGGGAAGTGAAAAGGGAATGCAAAGTAAAGGAATCGTGGGTGAACTAAACAGTAAAAAAAAAAAAAAAAGGGTATCTGATGATACTACAATGAACAATACAGATGAAAGTGAACAAACACCTATAATCCTGTAAAGATTTAACAGTGAAAATACATAGTAAAATGGCTACTACATATACAAACACCAAAACTAGCATAAAATAAGTGGAAAAAAGTGCAAAACTATCAAAAATCACACATGTGGTAAAGTCCTGTCCATAAATAAGGATCAGATCTAGCAGTCCAGTAATTCCTCCACAGAACAGTGTCTAGATGAAACACCTCCACCCAAAATGCAACGTGCACAAATTAAATCTTCAGTGATGACACCTGAGTGTGCTAGCAGCTCACCTCATGGCCATTTGTCCAAACAGCTAACAGAGATACTGATCGCAGCTGGATGAGTGGGCTGATAAACACCTCCTCCTGACTCCTAAGACAGCTCTCAGCGGCCAATGTGTGTCATGGAAAAGAGAAGATATATGCAATGCATATAGCGTGACACTGTGGGTACCTCGAACAGGTAAGGATTTGAGAAAATGCACTCACATGAATGAAAGGACAGCGGGCATAAGTCCACTCGTATCCCCCTCAGAGTGTCAGCTATGCAGGTGAGAGTGGGATCTGATCCTCATACGTCCAAATTGCAAGGCTCAATGAATCATAGGAGCATTAGGAAGAGCGGAAACGCGACCATAGCGTAACTCCATATAATGGATAGATTTAATAAAAAACAGACAAACTCATTTAGGTAGTGAAGTAGAATAAAAACATCCACTAGTGCCAAACTCATATTAAAACTTCAGACTCTGTCTGTACCCGGTGCTCCAATCCCTACGTATCGTCACATCACGTGACTTCATCAGGGGGTCCAGAGAGAGCACGCCAAGTATGTCCTCTCCCTTAAATTACCTCCCCAAGCAGGCTGCGCGGAAGGCAAGCCATTCTGGGATTGTACAGTTGCTCTCTGGGTAATGTAGTTTATAACAGGCCAGGGCAAATGGAGTCTCTTTTCTCCCTGTACTCTCTGCGGTACCAGTACAAATAGTAAACAACAGGTGGCTCTAACTCATCTCGGCCACAGGAGGGAGCTGAGATCTTTCTCGATCAACAGATGGTCTTTTATATCACATGAAAAAGGTGATATCCCGCTACAAATATATTGTTGCTATATGTTGTGATATATAGTATCTTAGGAATGGATTCATGAAGATTTATACTTTATAAAAAATCAGGTTCATTTTAAGATCAAGTTGTGGAACTACTTTTTCCCCATTTATATTTAAATGTATTCTTTTTGTATACACTGAGCAAAATTATAAACGCAAAACTTTTGTGTTTCCCCCCTATTTATCATGAGCTGAACTCAAGGATCTACGACTTTTTATATGTACACAAAAGGCCTATTTCTCTCAAATATTGTTCACAAATCTGTCTAGTGAGCATTTTTCCTTTGCCAAGATAATGCATGCACCTCCCAGGTGTGGCATATCAAGATGCTGATTAGACAGCATGATTATTGCACAGGTGTGCCTTAGGCTGGCCACAATAAAAAGGCCACTCTAAAATGTGCAGTTTTATCACACAGCACAATGCCACAGATGTCGCAAATTTTGAGGGAGCGTGCAATTGGCATGCTGACTGAAAGAATGTCCACCAGAGCTGTTGACCTTGAATTGAATGTTCATTTCTCTACCATAAGTCGTCTCCAAAGGCGTTTCAGAGAATTTGGCAGATACATCCAAACGGCCTCACAACTGCAGACCACGTGTAACCACACCAGCCCAGGACCTCCACATACAGCATCTTCACCTCCAAGATCGTCTGAGACCAGCCACCCAAATTGCTGCTTCAACAATCGGTTTGCATAACCAAAGAATTTCTGCACAAACTGTCAGAAACCGTCTCAGGGAAGCTCATCTGTTTGCTCGTCGTTCCTCATTGGGGTCTCGACCTGGCTGCAGTTCCTCATTGTAACCAACTTGAGTGGGCAAATGCTCACATTCAATGGCATATGGCCCTTTGGAGAGGTGTTCTCTTCACAGATGAATCCCGGTATTCACTGTACAGAGCAGATGGCAGACAGCGTACATGGCGTTGTGTGGGTTTCTAATGTCAAAATTGTGGATCGAGTGGCCCATGGTGGCGGTGGGGTTATGGTATGGGCAGGCATATGCTATGGATAACAAACACAGGTGCATTTTATTGATGGCATTTTGCACAGAGATGCCGTGATGAGCTCCTGAGACCCATTGTTGTGCCATTCATTCACGACCATCACCTCATGTTGCAGCATGATAATGTACGGCCCCATGTTACAAGGATCTGTACACAATTCCTGGAAGCTGAAAACATCACAGTTCTTGCATGGCCAGCATACTCACCGGACATGTCAACCATTGAGCATGTTTGGGATTCTCTGGATCGGCGTATACGACAGCATGTTCCAGTACCTGCCAATATCCAGCAACTTTACACAGGCATTAAAGAGGAATGGACCAATATTCTACAGGCCACAATCAACAACCTGATCAACTCTATGCAAAGAAGATGTGCTGCACTGCGTGACTGGTTTTCGGACCCCCTGACCCCCAAATACAGTAAAACTGCTCATTTTAGAGTGGACTTTTATTGTGGCCAGCCTAAGGCACACCTGTGCAATAATCATGCTCATCAACAGATTTAGACAAATTTGTGAAGAATATTTGATAGAAATAGGCCTTATGTGTACATCAAAAAAGTCATAGATCTTTGAATTCAGCTCATGATAAATAGGGGCAAACACAAAAGTGTTGTGTTTATAATTTTGCTCAGTGTAGTTATGCATTAACCATTTTAACATTGAATGAAAATGTGTGTAGCAATGAAGAATATTGTAAGTTTATTAAAGCTCACTTTTTGATAAAAAGCTCAAGTTAGGCATAATTTTTCACACACCCAATAAAAAGATAAAAAAAAAAATATAATATTTTTAGGAATATAAGATGAGACTACTTTAGGGTGGGAATAGCTTTGAATTTGTGAGCCTGTAAACAAATTAAACAATTATGCTAGTTTATTCAGAGAACTTGTTTTAATTATTTATAAGATCTGTCTTTTAATATGCCTTTGTACTTTCAAACGTTATGATATTTATTAAACCGAAAACAAAATTCTGCATATCTGCATGACAGTTATAACCCAGGGAAACATTGCCTTTTAAATTACTAATGATAAATATGCCACAACTCATAGTTTGCTATGTTTACAACTAATTTCTCAGAAGAGTTGTTACTGAAACATTTGGGAGGGATAGACATGATTCAAAGGCCACATATTAATATGCAAAAAAAAAAAATTTCCCTCCTAAGAACAATATGTGCAGCTTGAAATGCACAAGAATCCATGAACTAGCACAAACTGTCTGCATTAAATTGTTGCTGTTAATAGATATTTCAGATTTTTTTGTCATAGCCGTCACTGAAACAAAAGCAAAGGGGAAATATCCCAGTGGGAACATCTGTTCCCTAACAGTTCCTAAAGGGGGGGTTTCTCTTCAACAGTGATGAGCAGAGTGATTTATGCATTTGCTGTTCATTAATTTTGTTTTGCTTATAGGGCCACTTAGGAGAAATGTGTTTTTTGAAAAATAGCTAATCTCTTTTTCTTCATTTGCACGTTTTGATTGTGTGTGTGTGTGTGTGTGTGTGTGTGTGTGTGTGGTGGGTGGGGGGGGGGGGGTTATTAAGTGTAGTGTATTTTGATACATTTAATATTTTGTATTGTAGTTGTGTATTTTTTCCTTTTTCTTTGTGTAAAACCTTTAGAGGCTAATGAGATGCTGTTTTCTACAGATCTAAGTGAGTTGAAAGGGAATTTCATAACCCTTAGGAGAAATTTAAAGAATGTTTTACCCTAAAAACACCTTTGCTTCTGCCTTTCCCTTTGACTCCAATGCTGATAAACTAATTGATGACATTTCCCTGAGATCTCTCAAGCCTCGTACACACGCTCGGTTTTCTCAGCAAGAACCAGCAAGAAAACTGCTGGCAGAGCTTTCTTGCTGAGTAAACCGTGCGTGTGTACGAGGCTTTCAGGTTTCTCATCAAGAAAACTCAAATAGAAAAATAGAGAACCTGCTCTCTATTTCTCTGGGGTTATTCTCGGCAGTGTTTTCCTGCCGAGCATCTGCATACTTACCTGTCGCCGTGAAAACCTGCGCATGCTCAAAATGACTTTGACGCATGCACGATAGCTTCCAAGGGCAGTGTAGGGTGCAGCAAGATAGCGGCGACGGCATTGAATGTGATAAGCGCATGCTCGTCGTACGCGATTATGTCACCGTGTTCTTGCCATTCAAAAGAACGGCGGATCTTTTAAATGGAGTGTCTGTACACTTGCCAAGAATCTCGTCAAGAATCTCTCCTGAATCTGAAACAGGGCTTCAGTTTCAGGAGAGCTGAAAAAAGCGTATATAACCATTAGGAGCTATTGAAAATGAACAAGACCTTAGTTTTGCCCTCCCCTTTGACTCCAATGCAGATTAGCAAAATTTCCCTGAGATCTCACAACTTTCACAAAAATTTCAGGAAGATGAAAATCTCAATCTTGCTCATAAATATAATTTACCTTACGGAGATTTCCTCTAGCTATTAGTTGTTTATCTGATACCAAATCAAAAAAGTACCCATTTTGAAGGATTATATGCAAGTTATTGGCCATGAAAAGTATATGGGGACCCGGTTACTGCTCCGGGGGACATGTACCAAAGAAAAAAAACGCATAAAAAATATAATTTTTAAAGGAGCAGTGATTTTAATGATGCCTAAAGTGAAACAATAAAACATCCTTTAAATATAGTGTCTTGGGGTCCCCTTAGTCTGCCTGTAATGTGGAGCATCTGTTCCCGTGTATAGAAACCTGCTGCAGCAAAACTGACATATATAAAGAAAAAAAATACAATTAAATTGCCTGCAATACAATAACATTGCAGACAATATGGGGTCCCCCCCCCGCAAAATCCATACCAAACCCTTATCTGAGCATGCAATCCAGCAGGTCAGATAAACAATACCAGGGCACTTTCCCTCAAATCACCTTGTCCTCATGTTAAATGGGACAAGGGCCTCTTTTTAACAACCCTGGGCTGTGATTGTGGGGGTCTGCAGGTAAGGGGCTTATTGGAATTTGGAAGCCGCCTTTAACAAGGGGGCCCCCAGATCCTGCCCCTCCTATGTGAATTAGTATGGTACCCATTTCCCAAAAAAGTGTCAAAAATAAATGAAACATAGTTTTTGACAATTACATTTTGAAAATTACACCTGATATAGATCCATCGTCAATCACATGGCCACCGCCGGACCCCAAAAAAGTCCGCCCACGACGAAGGCTTACCACCATCTGACTGTTATTAAATAGGTATGGGGGGTGTCCCCTCATAGCATCACTGCGTGTGACATCACCGACGTGCATGCTGGGTGGGAGGATGGGTATTTCTGAGAGAGAGCAATTTTATGTGTAGCAGAAGATTGATATTGGTGCCCATTGGCCATCACTTGAATAGGCGACATAAGCATCTATTGGCAGACAGCTACCAGAAGAAAGGAGAAGAAATCAGGCAGACAAGGAAAAGAGGCTAAAATAGGAGAGTAAAGGAGGAAAAAGGAAAGGAACATGGGGAGGAAAAAGGGATAAAAAGGAGTTGGAAGACGGGGAAGGGAAAACCCTGGCTACCACCGGCCATAGATAATTTTTCATTGATGGAAGCTATAGCACAGCTTTAATGAATGGAGGAGGGGAAAGGAACATGTGGGCATAGTTGGCACTCTTGCACTGAAGATTTCAACTAAAGCAGAAACAAGCAGCAAACGGAACACTTTGCTTTGATAGTACAATCCCTTGTACTGTTTTTATTATTTTTTTATGTTTGACTAAACCAAGACTTTAATTAAAGTTCTAACTATTCCTTTTGGTTTCCTAAGTTATGCCGCGTACACGTGACCGTTATTCATGTCATTAAAAAAAACAACGTGGTTTTTCGTGATTCCTCTCAAGCCTGTCTTGCATACACACGTTCGTGAAAAAAATATGCTTGAGCAAAGCGTGGCGACGTACAACACGCAAGACGGCACTATAGAAGGGAAGTTCCATTTGAATGGCACCACCCTTTGGGCTGCTTTTGTCAATTTCCCCATCTCATAACTTGCTTTTGAGCGTGCACGTTTTTTTTCCCCCTCGTTAAAGCGTACACACCACCGTTTTTCACGACATGAAAAAGAATGACGTGAAAGACAACGAGAAAAAATAGAACAGGTTCTAAAAAAAAATAGGCCATTTTCCTCGTCTCGTCGAGAAAAAATGCTCTGGAGCATACACACACAACCGTTTTTCACGACCAATTTAAAAAAATTCATTTTTCTCATCATGAAAAACGGTTGTGTGTATGCGGCATTAGGAAAGAAAGATGTTTTGTTTCAATTTGATTTGACTACTGGCTTGTCTCAGTCATGCAAAGGTTTTCCTCCTACACACACACATCCAATTGGCCTGATTTAGTAACCTTCACTCAGTAAATTGTCTTAAAATACACTTTACTTATCGATTAATACAAAAGCTAATTTCTGTTCACTTTGAATACGCTATCATATGCAGATGAAAAAGGTAAACAGGAATTTGCTTTGTACATGATTGGATAATTGAAGTGGATACTTCAATTATCAGACTAAGGCCCAGATTCTCAAAGGAGATACGACGGCGTATCTCCAGATACGCCATCATATCTCTGAGTCTGAGCGGTCGTATCTATGCGCCTGATTCTTAGAATCAGTTACGCATACATTTCTATTAGATCCGACCGGCGTAAGTCTCTTACGCCGTCAGATCTTAACTGCATATTTACGCTGGCCGCTAGGGGCGTGTACGCTGATTTACGCCTAGAAATATGTAAATCAGCTAGATACGCGAATTCACGAACGTATGCCCGGCCGACGCAGTACAGATACGCCGCTTACGTTAGGCTTTTCCCAGCGTAAAGTTACCCCTGCTATATGGTGGCGTACATGCGGCGTACCAATGTTAAGTATGGACGTTGTTCCCGCGTCGAATTTTGAAAAATGTACGTCGTTTACGTAAGTCATCCGTGAATGGGACTGGACATCATTTACGTTCACGTCGAAACCAATACGTCCTTGCGGCGTACTTTGGAGCAATGCACACTGGGATATTCCACGGACGGCGCACGCGCCGTTCGTGAAAAACGTCAATCACGTTGGGTCACAAGTTATTTACATAAAACACGCCCCTCTGTTCCACATTTGAATTAAGACTAAGAAAGAGTGGACTTTGTAGGCACCAGATTTAAAAAATATAAAATTATTTTAATCAGTACAAAAGCACAAAAACGCTAAACAATTGCTCAAAAAATAATGAAAGAAAAAGAAAACAAAAAATACAATAAGATGCACAGAGAACTCAATTCCTATCCCTTTCTGAAGACACCGCTGATAGCCACAGGGCCGGATGTATGAAATACACAATGAGTGCTGGGTGGCGTTGTAACTTCGAGAGGTGATGCAGGATGAGTTTTGATAAAAAATGGGGTTCAGCTCGACATGTTTCGCGACGTCGTCGCTTCTTCAGGAGCTTCTGGGTGTTTAAAAGACAATATAATGTTGCCATTAGAGATATGTGTGTATACAGATACAAAACAGTATTGTTATACATGAGGCATATTGTAAATATACATAGAGACCTCTGAGCACTTAAAAAAGCATGTAACTGTGACCATAATACTCACCGATAACCGGTGTTTAATAAGTTTGGAGAATGCTCAGCAGCGTCCAAGATATGGATATATGATCAGACCATTTACCTTGTGAAGATGGAATCAGATACCAAGGGTCGTACCCACATTTACCATACGCCACCGGGCGAATTAGAACCAGTTGGGGTATCTGGAAGTGAGTAGTAAGCAAAAGAAATGGGTCCAAAACTGAATGGGACCATACGGTGTAGAATGAGAAAAAAACAGGGGAAGAGGGAAAGCAAGTGTGAAAAATTGTACATATGTATATATATATATATTGGGCTAGTATAGCATACCTTAAAAAAGGTATAATGGCCTAGGCATTGAAAGGACAATTCAGGGGCCAGAGGAAAGGGCACGCCCTTATAGAGGCATTGTTGGGACAAACAGAAGGCAAAAAATGTCCGTATAAATCCCTCCTGACTGTAAAAAAGCCAAAGAATAAAAGATGAAAAATATATGCAAAATTAATTAAATAAATAAATTATATTATATTATTATTTGCCATATGAAAGGCTTTATAATGATAAGCACTTTGTTTGTTTAAAATGTTATTAGTGTTGTTAAACAAAACCTTTCATTCTCACATATATTGGTGCATAAGCAATCTGTTACCTTGGTTAGAGGATAAAATAGGAGACTAGATGACAGGTCTATTCAAAAACTGCCACAAGATGGCAGCGATGAGCGTTAGGCTGTTACAAGGAAAACAAATCCCCAAGGAGGAACAGCAATCAGCTGTTGGTAAGACAGAAAAAAAAAAAAACGCCCTTAATGAGAGCATGGTAACATAAAAGCAATGACAAATTGATATGGAAGAGGATGTACATACCCAAAACTATGCTCACAAATGGGAGAATCTTGGGCAATGTGATGGCGTGCGGCCCCGCTGGACGTCCGTCCTGGCTAGCATTCAACAAGAGCACCTGAATGCACACAGGCTCTTGTTGAGTTTAAATACCCCGCACGGATGACGTCATGATGATTGACAGTCAGCCGGCTGGCCAGGAAAGCATACACCGCGCATGCACGTGCGCATGCGCACAAAGAGCCGCGATCGGGCTCTCTGTGGAGATGGAAACAGGTGTATGAATATGGTGTTTCCCAGATGGTAACAAAAAAAGGGGGAATAAAACACCATATTATGATTGCCATCACACAGTCTAAGGTCTGGATGAATAACATCTGACCAGATAGTGTGATGGCTTACCTGGCCACTGGTTCAATTGCTCAGCGGCGCATGGTGCTGTGGTGACTGTTGGTATGACAGGTACTGGTCTGATCACATATTCACACCTGGTGAGCAAACAATAAAGAAAAAATGACGGACATTTATATAAGAAAGCATGCATGTACATGCGTAACAATTTTTAAATCCATCACATGATGGGCATATAGAGAACATTGGTCAATAATAATAGATAGTGCTATTTCTACTTATTAACAGAAATCAAGTAAGGAAACTTGCACATTATTTGTCACAGACCAAACTTTACAAACCTGGAAAAAGGAAAAAGGAAATAGGAACGGCCCTTGTTTGGGGCCAATTTCGCCACTGAACGGACTAACTGAATCCTGTAGCTTAAACAGCTCACAGGAACTTGAGATGTTGATTTAATCAGAATTGTCTGTAATGAATTTTTTAGCAAAAATAGAATCAAAACTTGTTTGAATTTATATTACTTAGACCGAAAGGGGCTCAAGCATGAACAAACGACCAATGAAAATACAAGTAAAGATTAAAAATAAAAAATAATAAACATACACAAACAATGGAAACCAATTGAAAATGTTGGTCACTGAAACAATGTTATAAATTGTTATATGATAGGACGGGTAAAAACCGGTCAACATTGGAGAACTAAAAAAGGTGTAATGAGTAGGTCTCCGGGTGTGGGAGCTGCCATACAGGTCCCTCAAAGGAAGGGCCTGTATGACAGCACCTCGTTTATCCCAGGTAGTTTGGTGGCACCGAGACGCTCTATCCACAAAGTCTCCCTTTGAAGAATAAATTTATCCCAGTTCCCCCCTCGAGGGTCACGCGGGACAACCTCCAGTACAAGGAACTGGATAGATGTAATGTCGAATTTATGAAACAACCCAAGATGGCGACTTATGGGTGTGAGCATCTTAGCGTTTTGCGAATAGTAAATGTGATCATAAATTCTTTTCTTCAATTTGCGTAATGTTTTACCTACATAAAAGGCCCCGCATTTGCAGGTCATTAGGTATATGACCCCCTCTGTGTCACAGTTGGCATGGAAGCGGGGTCTAAAGGTTTCCCCATTGGGCAAGCTAAATTTTTGCCAGCTTGTACCATGGGCAATAAGTGCAATGGCCACATTTGGAAATACCTGAAATCTGATTGAGGGTCAGTGGGTTGGTTTTAACTTGATAGTGGCTTGTTGTTAGTTTGTTACCAATTGAGGAGTTTTTCTAAAAACTATTTCGGGTCTGCGTTTAAACGTATTTACCGATGGTCACATCTTCGCTCAAGAGGTGCCAGTGTTTTTTCTAAACAGCCGCGTAGTTGGTGATGTTGAGACGTATACTTTGTTATAAATCTAGTGATTTGTTGATCCTTGTTTTCTTTTTTTTGGGGGTGTATAAGGGATGGTCTATCTCGATTGAGAGCTTTGTTGAAAGCTTTTCTCAAAAGAGATTTGCTATATCCTCTCAGTAAAAGCCGAGAGCGCAGCTCATTAGCCTGAGATCTAAAATCCGTATCGTGTGTACAATTCCTCCTGAGGCGGATGTACTGAGCATACGGTATACTGTGGATGAGATGTGTCGGGTGACTGCTTTGGGCGTGTAGCACCGTGTTCCCTGCTGTTTGCTTTCGATACAGCCTGGTTGCAATGTTGTTAGAGGCATCTCGATATATTGATAAGTCCAAAAATGATAAGATATTTCTATTGAATTCAAAAGTAAATTTTAAATTAAATGTGTTATTGTTCAAACAGCCTATAAAGTCCTGTAAACATTGTATAGTGCCTGTCCAAATAAGGAAAATGTCGTCGATATATCTATACCAACACAGTACTTGGGCCATGAAGTCATCATAAGCCTCATTAGAGGCTATTTCCCTCTCCCACCCCCCCCAGGTACAGGTTCGCGTAAGCCGGTGCGCAACAAGTGCCCATGGCTACGCCCTGTACCTGGAGGTAGTGGGAGTCTAGGAAAGTAAAACTATTATGATGGAGAATAAATGAAAACAGTTTCAAAATAAAAGATTGAAATTTCAAGTACGATGATCCTCTTCATTAGGAAGGATCTGATGACTTCAAGGCCAAATCGTGCGGTATACGCGAATATAATGCTTTCGACGCGATGCTAACGAATGTAGCATCCGATGGTATTGCCACACCATCAAATGTCGCAATAAATCTGATGTATCCTTAACATAGATGGGAGGCTAAGTACATAAGCATCAAAAAGAAATCTACCAGTCTGCTGGCATTTTCGGTAATTGACCCTATCCCCGAAATGATGGGTCTACCCGGTTGTTTGGATTTGTTTTTATGAATTTTGGGGATGGCATAGAATATGTATCATTTATCTCCATCATAATAGTTTTACTTTCCTAGACTCCCACTACCTTCCAGGTACAGGGCGTAGCCATGGGCACTTGTTGCGCACGCGCTTACGCGAACCAGTACCTGGGTGGGTGGGAGAGGGAAATAGCCTCTAATGAGGCTTATGATGACTTCATGGCCCAAGTACTGTGTTGGTATAGATATATCGAGACGACATTTTCCTTATTTGGACAGGCACTATACAATGTTTACAGGAACTTTATAGGCTGTTTGAACAATAACACATTTAATTTAAAATTTACTTTTGAATTCAATAGAAATATCTTATTCATTTTTGGACTTAATCAATATATCGAGATGCCTCTAACAACATTGCAACCAGGCTGTATCGAAAGCAAACAGCAGGGAACACGGTGCTACACGCCAAAGCAGTCACCCGACACATCTCATCCACAGTATACCGTATGCTCATACATCCGCCTCAGGAGGAATTGTACACACGATACGGATTTTAGATCTCAGGCTAAGGAGCTGCGCTCTCGGCTTTACTGAGAGGATATAGCAAATCTCTTTTGAGAAAAGCTTTCAACAAAGCTCTCAATCGAGATAGACCCTCCCTTATACACCCCCAAAAAAAAGAAAACAAGGATCAACAAATCACTAGATTTATAACAAAGTATACGTCTCAACATCACCAACTACGCGGCTGTTTAGAAAAACACTGGCACCTCTTGAGCGAAGATGTGACCATCGGTAAATACGTTAAACGCAGACCCGAAATAGTTTTTAGAAAAAACTCCTCAATTGGTAACAAACTAACAACAAGCCACTATCAAGTTAAAACCACCCACTGACCCTCAATCAGATTTCAGGGTATTTCCAAATGTGGCCAGTTGCACTTATTGGCCCATGGGTACAAGCTGGCAAAAAAGTTAGCTTGCCCAATGGGGAAACCTTTAGACCCCGCTTCCATGCCAACTGTGACACAGAGAGGGTCATATACCTAATGACCTCAAATGCGGGGCCTTTTATGTAGTAAAACATTACGTAAATTGCAGAAAAGAATTTATGATCACATTACTATTCGCAAAACGCTAAGATGCTCACACCCAGAAGGCGCCATCTTGGGGTTGTTTCATAATTCGACATTACATCTATCCAGTTCCTTGTACTGGAGGTTGTCCGCGTGACCCTCGAGGGGGGAACTGGGATACATTTATTCTTCAAAGGAGACTTTGTGGATAGAGCGTCTCGGTGCCACCAAACTACCTGGATAAACGAGGTGCTGTCCTACAGGCCCTTCCTTTGAGGGAACCTGTATGCAGCTCCCACACCCGGAGACCTACTCATTACACCTTTTTAGTTCTCCAATGTTGACCGTTTTTTACCCGTCCTATCATATAACAATTTATAACATTGTTTCAGTGACCAACATTTCAATTGGTTTCCATTGTTTTGTATGTTTATTATTTTTTATTTTTAATCTTTACTTGTATTTCATTGGTCGTTTGTTCATGCTTGAGCCCCTTTCGTCTAAGTAATATAAATTCAAACAAGTTTGATTCTATTTTTGCTAAAAAATTCATTACAGACAATTCTGATTAAATCAACATCTCAAGTTCCTGTGAGCTGTTTAAGCTACAGGATTCAGTTAGTCCGTTCAGTGGCGAAATTGGCCCCAAACAAGGGCCGTTCCTATTTCCTTTTTCCTTTTTCCAGGTTGTAAAGTTTGGTCTGTGACAAATAATGTGCAAGTTTCCTACTTGATTTCTGTTAATAAGTAGAAATAGCACTATCTATTATTATTGACCAATGTTCTCTATATGCCCATCATGTATGGATTTAAAAATTGTTACGCATGTACATGCATGCTTTCTATATAAATGTCCGTCATTTTTTCTTTATTGTTTGCTCACCAGTTGTGAATATGTGATCAGACCAGTACCTGTCATACCAACAGTCACCACAGCACCATGCGCCGCTGAGCAATTGAACCTGTGGCCAGGTAAGCCATCACACTATCTGGTCAGATGTTTTCATCCAGACCGTAGACTGGGTGATGGCAATCATAATATGGTGTTTTATTCCCCCTTTTTTTGTTACCATCTGGGAAACACCTATATTCATACACCTTTTCCATCTCCACAGGAGCCCGATCGCGGCTCTTGTGCGCATGCGCACGCCATGCACGTGTATGCTTTCCTGGCCACCGGCTGACTTCAATCATCATGACGTCATCCGTGCGGGGTATTTAAACTCAACAAGACCTGTGTGCATTCAGTGCTCTTGTTGAATGCTAGCCAGGACGGACGTCCAGCGGGGCCCGCACGCCATCACATTGCCCAAGATCTCCCATTTGTGAGCATAGTTTTGGGTATGTACATCCTCTTCCATATCAATTTGTCATTGCTTTTATGTTACCATGCTCGCATTAGGCGTTTTTTTTTTTTTTCTGTCTTACCAACAGCTGATTGCTGTTCCTCCTTGGGATTTGTTTTCCTTGTAACAGCCTAACGCTCATCGCTGCCATCTTGTGGCAGTTTTTGAATAGACCTGTTCATCTAGTCTCCTATTTTATCCTCTAACCAAGGTAACAGATTGCTTATGCACCAATATATGTGAGAATGTAAGTTTTGTTTAACAACACTAATAACATTTTAAACAAACAAAGTGCTTATCATTATAAAGCCTTTCATATGGCAATTAATAAATATAATATAATTTATTATTTAATTAATTTTTGCATATATTTTCATCTTTTATTCTTTGCTTTTTACAGTCAGGAGGATTTATACGGACATTTTTTTGCCTTCTGTTTGTCCCAACAATGCCTCTATAAGGGCTGCCCTTTCCTCTGGCCCCTGAATTGTCCTTTCAATGCCTAGGCCATTATACCTTTTTTAAGGTATGCTATACTAGCCCAATATATATATATATACATATGTACAATTTTTCACACTTGCTTTCCCTCTTCCCCTGTTTTTTTCTCATTCTACACCGTATGGTCCATTCATTTTGGACCCATTTCTTTTGCTTACTACTCACTTCCAGATACCCCAACTGGTTCTAATTCGCCCGGTGGCGTAGGTAAATGTGGGTACGACGGCCTTGGTATCTGATTCCATCTTCACAAGTAAAATGGTCTGATCATATATCCATATCTTGGACGCTGCTGAGCATTCTCCAAACTTTATTAAACACCGGTTATCGGTGAGTATTATGGTCACAGTTACTTGCTTTTTAGTGCTCAGAGGTCTCTATGTATATTTACAATATGCCGCATGTATAACAATACTGTTTTGTATCTGTATACACACATATCTCTAATGGCAACATTATATTGTCTTTTAAACACCCAGAAGCTCCCGAAGAAGCGACGACGTCGCGAAACATGTCGAGCTGAACCCCATTTTTTATCATAACTCATCCTGCATCACCTCTCGAAGTTACAACGCCACCCAGCGCTCATTGTGTATTTCATACATCCGGCCCTGTGGCTATCAGCGGTGTCTTCAGAAAGGGATAGGAAATTGAGTTCTCTGTGCATCTTATTGTATTTTTTTGTTTTCCTTTTTCTTTCATTATTTTTGAGCAATTGTTTAGCGTTTTTGTGCTTTTGTACTGATTAAAATAATTTATATTTTTTAAATCTGGTGCCTACAAAGTCCACTCTTTCTTATCTGAGGCCCATACTCACGACCAAAACATGTTTGCTGAAACTGGCCCGCGGACCAGTTTCAGCATACATGTTTGGTCGTGTGTAGTTACGAGCGTACAGAATTTCACCGTACATTTGCCCGCCGGGCCGTTTTTCAGCAGACATTTATTTCCAAACTTGTTTTAAAACCGTCCGCTCAAATCCTGTCCGAACGTACATGTTTGGTGGTGAGTACACAAAACCAACGTACAAAAACCCCGCGCATGCTCAGACTAAATGAGGCCACGGGAGCGCTCGTTCAGGTAAAACTGACGTTTCTTTGGGATATGGCACATTCGTCAATAGAAAGATTAATTCTAGCAATAGAACACTGAAGCAAAACACACAATAACCAATGCTTGATGCCGTCGTTTTATTCATTCTTCTCTTGCTATAACTAATCAGTTATTTAGCTCATGTTATTTCAACTGAGTTGTTCCATACTGAAAAGTGACATTTGTTAGCTGTGATGTAGTAAGATTTTTGCAAACTTTTATTGGCCCGACGTAATCATATTTTTTAGTGGTCCTCCACATTTTCAAATTTTTTGCTTTTATGGTTTAATGGTTATCTTTCCACATTTCTTTAGGTGTTTATAGTTATGTCACCATTAGAATATTTTAATAGGGAAATAGTTTTGATTTAGCTTTGTTTGTATATTTAACATGATTTTTTTGAGGTTGTTTAAATTGTCTACCATGTTGGCACACCAAATGACCCCCCCCCCCACATGAGTTATGTAATAGTTTAGATTAAACATTTTATTTGTTTGTAATGTTTGATGCCTAAAATAATACCCACAGTATTACAAACAATAGGGCACGTTTTTCAAATCAACAAAAAGGCTTTTATTTGAGCAAATTATAAAAAGGATCAAAAACAGAATGGCAGCACTTGAACACTAGCAACATACATGCAAACTCTTGCATTTCAAACATGGTGAAGGATAAACTAAGCCAACCTCAGGAAGCACACAAAATAAAATCTGAAGCAGCAGCACATAACCAAAGGAACCCAAGCTGTGGTAGTCCAAACAAGATGCCATTTGTGGGGGGATCAAATGGAAGGCAGGGCATCAACGTCTCCTCTTCCTTGCAACCTTCCTTCCAGGCTGCCTTCCAGCGGTCTTCCTGGGCCCTTGCAGGTGGGGATGATGTGGGCAGCAGGAGTATGATGTTCAGCAAGCCGGGCCGGGTCACATAGCCCAGTGTCTGGGGTCAGCAGCTCCCTCTGCATCCACCAAAGGCCCTGGTTGATGATGCCCTTGGCCAATTGCCTCTGCTCCTCCGTGCCTTTATTGAGGTCATGTGCCACGGAGCACTGTAGGCCTCAGTGGGGTTTGAGGGGGGCCCTCATGATGGCACTCGCCGCCTGATTCAGTTTCAGGCTGGCTGTCCTCCACTGCCCCCAATTTCTTCTTACGGCCTGGTGGCCTAATTAAAGGGGAGGAGCCTGGCTGGTGGTGCTTGTCCTGGGGAGCTGCTGAACGCCACTGGGCCCGGCCTCCTCCTGGCTGCCACTGACGCCCTTCGTCCTGGCTGACAGTGAGGAGAGGATCTGCCACCCTCCTGGCTGGTCTCTTCTTCCTGTGTAAAAAAAGTGACATGTTGTAATATATTTAGGAATATACTCACTCACATTTTCATGCTTGAATCTTATTTTTTGCCTTGAATTTAAACTTGAAAACAACTCACCCTCTGACCCCTGCAGTTGTCATCCCTGACACCTATTTGTTTGCCCACGATTTTAGATTTTTACTTCCCAGCTTGTATTTATTAACCAATATCAAGTCAAGAATCAAACAATAATTAAGATTATTACATAACTAGTTAAGAAACTACTATACCTCATCATCGTAGAGCGCAGATCTGCCTCTCTGTCCAGCAGGCCCTCGTCCTATCCGACTCTGCAGGGCTGTGGTGATCTGGGGAAGTCCCGCTGGGAGGTAGCGTGGAGGAAAGGTTGGGATTCAGACTTGACATTGATGCCCTGCCTTCCAGTTGATCCCGCAAAAATGACATCTGGTTGTAATACCACAGCTTGGGTTCCTTTGGTGGTCTTGCTGCTGCTCCAGATCTTAGCTGCTTTTTGTGAGCTTTGTACGCTCTCCTATATGTGCCCCTGAGGTTGGCAAGTTTATCCTTCACCATGTTGGCACTGCATTCTGGCACCCATGTCCTCATGTATGCTGCTAGCTGTTCAAGTGCTGCCGCTCGTACGTCCTTATTGTGGTAATGGTCCTGCTTTGAATCCCACAGGATGGGCATTTCCTGAATTTATCCAGCAAATGCTGGATAATGTCTTGGCTCTGCAGGAGATCCATTGGGAAATTAGGATTTACCTCTTTTTTTTCTAGATTGAATAAATAAAAAGAAACCAAAAACACAATTAAAAAAAGCCTCAGCATTTACATTGATAGAATATGTTTTTTAAAAAAGTCGTACCTATAGAGAAATACAAACACAGTGTCTCTTGTTAGAAAATGCTGGCGCAGCTCTGCCCCATTGGTTGGTTTTAGATAACATTTTTTTTATTACATGCCGCCCCTTGGTTACATTGCAGGAAATAATATAAATCTACAACCATACACAATTATTACAAATGACAGCATTCACAAGGCACTATTGCAGTGTAGATAGCCTGCCCCTCAGCATTGATTACATGAAAGAAACTTCCTAATGACCTCTGTCCAACCAACACAGAACAATACTTGGCCTGATCTGAATACACCCTACATAATTGATAATGAGTCACAGCATTTTTGATCTCTCTATTTTGTGATGTCTACAAAAGCATTTGGGTATGAAAATCACATTCTGGTATCCAAGAGACATAATAGCTTAATAAAACTGTGCAACCAACAGACCAAACCCCCATCCCATTGCTCTACATTTTAGAGCCCGCTGCTGATCCCATGTTAAATTTCTTACCTGCCTCTCTCACAATCCTCGTTTCTTCCGCTCGCTGAATTACACGTAACCTACGTAATCACGTCAAGCGCCTTTTATACACTCCGCGTATGTATGAAACGCCGCCCTCGTCACCTTTGCCATGCCCCTAATCAATTGAAAAAGTAAATATGGCGTTACTGTGTAGGTTCTGGAATCGCGCGAATATCTCCGCGTAACGTACGTCAATACGTTTGTTGGCATTCGCGACACTCCGCAAATGCAATAATCCCCCGCCCTCATCTCCGCCCCTGACGGACATTTCCTCGTTTCCACGCCCCTAATCTCTGTGGGAAGGAAAGATGGCGATGTCACACGAGCGGGCACGGAGCTCTCATGGCGCAAGTGAAGGGACAGAGGCTGGACCGTCCCGATCCAGGCCTAAAAGAAATAAAGCCACTAATATGGCGTTTGAAGAAATGGGTGGAGTTGTTTACATTCATGAGAGGAAGGATTATGATGGTGAATGTGGGCCCTACAAAACACCGAACCGTAGGAAGTCACACATAATGGACAAGGTGGCAAGGAGAATGAGGAGAATGTTTGGTGTCACCAGGTCAAAGGAGCAACTACGGAAGCGTTGGTCCGATTTAAAATTGAGGGAGCCACATCACATGAAGAAGATACTAAAAATTCTGCGTAAAAGTAAGTCCCATATTATTAAGGGGGGGGGGGGGGAAAATGTCTGCAATAATGTGTTGACATGTATTTTTTCACATCTGCCTCCTTGGCCTGCTTGTACTTTTGAACACGTGTAGATACTGTATTGTGTTTATGTCAATAACAACCTTAAACAAATTTGTGAAATAGTAAACACGCGTAATATGACATTGTTTTAGCAAAAATGTGACGTTACTCCAGGAACAACACACCTGGACATGGCTGACTGGCCCCAACTTGGTTTTTCCAACATTTGTTGACTAGCAAAATCACAGAAATTAAAATTGAGTGAATGTGACAGGCAAACAAGATTCATTCTCCAAAATTGCAAATAAAGCTGATGTTTTAACATCTTGAAATGCAAAGCACCTGTTGTCTCAAAATCTAAGTATATTTATTTGGAGGGTCGACGAGAATTAATGTTTTGGGGTGACATCCATTTGTGTCACTTCTTTGCAAAAAGGGGCAGGATCAGAGCTTGGCCTAGAACTACGCCAAAAATGGAGGATTGCTGAAAGAATAAACAACCAAAAATCATCATAAATGTATCGTCTATGCAATGTGTGCGATTTATGATATCCAATATCTGTGTGCTGATGAGTATACCTTTTGTTTTTTATTATTTCTTATAGGGGAAAGAAGACGCCAGCAATTGGAGGAGGCAGAGAGGGCAGACACCCGGAAAATCAAACACCTCCACATGTTGAGCAGGAGGAGGCTGTGGAAGGAAGAGAGGAGGATGTGGAAGGAGAAGAGGATGTGGGAAGGTGAAGAGGATGTGGAAGGAGAAGAGGATGTGGAAGGAGAAGAGATGTGGAAGGAGAAGAGGAAGGAAGAAAGGAGGAAGGAAGAGAGGAGGAAGAAGTTATTTTGGACTTAGAATTTATATCAGATGAAGGGCAAGTGGCGGAAGAACAATTTGGCGAATTGCAAGAAGGTGGATTGATGGATGAAGGAGGAGTCGAAGATGATGGGGAGGTGGTGGAAGAAGGAGGAGTGATAGAAGATGATGGGGAGGTGGTGGAAGAAGGAGGAGTGATAGAAGATGAAGAAATTGGGGATGTGGAAATTATCAGGCCATCAGGTCAGTGTCACCCTATATTAATAGGGCCAAACATATGCAGATAGGCTGGAAATTATTTACATATTTTGAATGCCAATTTGTTTCTTTTAGGGGATCAAGATGGAGTAGCACATTTTTCACGTGCAAGTGCTTCTATCATTATCCAGCAACTAATGGAGTGCAGCACGGAAATGGACATTATGCAGGAAAGGATGCTAGTCATGGAGCAGAATGTGCGAAATGTCATTTCAGAGTGTAGCACGGAAATGGAGAACATGCGACAAAGGATGCTAGTCATCAACCAAAATTACAAAAATATCATGGACATGATGGGCCGTGTCAAAGACTGAACCACAGAAGCCCATCCCCCGCCCATCCCCCGCCCACAAAACCCTTTTTAATTTTTGTACTTTATAATACGCCAAAATTTCTAAATGCACACACAGTGTGCCAATATGTGCTAGCTGCCATCACAGACTACTATTGTCTGTGCTTTGTGGGTACAAACCCCTCCTCGATCCTCAGTAGTTGAGAGGAAGGGTTTGCTCCCACAAAACACAGACATTGATCACCCATGATGTCAGATAGCACATGTGGCCATTTGTCTGTTTAACCAATGACATTTGGCGAGTTTGCACTGAATGTGTGCATTTAGAAATTTTGGCGTATTCCAGTGTGAAAGCACACCATCCATATGACTGACTGCTGTTATTTTTTTTAATTTTTGTTTGGTGTTGATCTTTTTGGTTTGTAAATGTTTCCAGTTTCAGATCACAAAACGAACAATAAATCTCACCTAAAGAAAGAAGTTAACTAATTTTGGTAAAAAATTCAAAAATTTTTGTGTTGTGTTAAAATCTTGTTGAAAAAATTAGACACAAACAAATGACAAGCCCAAAAATTCTTGCGTATAGTTTCAGTGAAATTATTCTTACATTGTGTTTCGATCATTATTATTGATAATCACTGTCAATAAAGACAAAAAAATAAATAATTAAAAGCCAATATTTTGTCTCAAGAATTTGCAGGAAATGTTTTCTGCTAAAAATACACATTTCTTGTTAAAAAATGAATAAACTAAAAAAATAAATATGAGACATCAAAAGCAGAAAAATGAGTGGCTTCTTATTTCTAGACTGAATACCCAGTTAGTAGATGAGTGAATAATGTGCAAATGTGGTTAGTTAATACATCTGAGTAAGTAAATTTGGCACTAGAAGTGCACGATTTTTGGAGATAACCTGGAAGACAGAAAAATAGAGAAAAAGCAGTAATGACAAACAACTGTATAAAGTCCAATGGTCTAATTATTTATTAGTTGTGAGAATATTCCTTTCTTTGGGGCCGAATTAGAAAGAAATATGATCTGGCATAGCAATGGCCCCCCGACCCATGAAGTACTCAACATATTTGTCGCGTACCTCACGAGCAGATTGGGGGGCCAAGCCAGCGCGACCAGTGTCCAGGCCAGGAATGTTCTCTGAGGGTAGTCCTGCCTCAGAGCCCATGGAGGCTAGGTACGTCTGGGAGTGCCTGCGTAGAAAATTGTGCAAAATGCAGCAGGCAAATATAATGGTGTTCAATTTATATTCCGCCAAATGTATCGATGTCAGGAACAGGCGGAACCGGTTGCTGAGGATCCCAAAGGCATTCTCGACTACCCTCCGAGCCCTGGACAACCGAAATTAAACACACTCCTCTCTAAGGTGAGGGTCCTCTGGGGAAAAGGCCGCATTAGGTGAGGTCCAAGGCCGAAAGCCTCGTCCGCTAGGAACACAAACGGAAGTCCTTCCACATTATCTTCATCTGGTGGCAATGCCAGACCACCAGTTTGGAGACGATCATAGAAATCAGTCCGTGCGAACACTCCCCCATCTGACATCCGGCCGTTCTTCCCCACGTCCACATATAGAAACTCATACTGTGCCGACACCACCGCCATCAACACGATACTATGATAACCCTTGTAATTATAATAGTAGGACCCCGAGTGGGGTGGGGGCACAATGCGGACGTGTTTCCCATCTATTGCTCCACCGCAGTTAGGAAAATCCCACCGCTGGGCAAATTGGGAAGCCACAGACTGCCATTCCTGTGGTGTGGAGGGTAGCTGTGGGGACAAACAAAAAAAGAGATTTAGTACTTTGGCACATAAACATTGCAAACATAATCCTACAAGCATCCTTGTGCAACTTTACATTTTTAAAATAGCATTTGCAAATTATGAAGGGAGAATTTCGGGGCACAAATATATAGGCCCACTTAATTAATAAGAGACTCCACAGCCCTCTGATGGGGACAAAAACACTTTGAAGGGGGGGTTTGGGGTTTGTTAAAACTGTTTTTAGAAAAAAAAAAAAAAAAAGTGGCATGGTGGGGGTTGGCCCGAAGATAGCATGCTGGACAGGTTAATATTGGGTAAGATCAAAATATGCAGGTAGGCCAAAATAAAAAGAACATGTAAAAGCTGATATCAACATGCATAGTGAGAAAAGGGAACGTTAGTTAAACACACAGCATATCTGGGAAATAAAATAAAAAGTTAGTTTGCCACATTATTAAAGACACATTGTGAGGTTAAAATGAGGAAACTTACCTTCATATACTCCTCGTGCATAACTTTAATGATGGCAGCACACGTGTCCGGTATGATGACCCCAAGCGCCTGCGGAGAGATGCCTGTCGAGAACTTGAGGTCCTGCAGGCTCCTCCCAGTCGCCAGGTACCGCAACGTGGCAATAAGCCTCTGCTCGGCCGTGATGGCTTGGCGCATCACAGTGTCCTGCCTCGTGATATAGGGGGACAGAAGATCCAGCAGACTGTTGAATACGGGGTCCGTCATGCGGAGAAAATTCCTATAGTCATTAGGATTATTCTCCTGGATTTCCCTAAGCAGAGGCATATGTGAGAACTGGTCACGCTGGCGCAACCAATTCTTGGTCCAGAAACGCCTCCGCCCCCTGTTTCTGCCAAAGTACTGGAATAATGAACATATCCAGCAGCCATCCCATAAACAGCACCAACTCGCGAAAATTGACGCTGCTGCTCCATCATGGCTTCAAACCGGCCGGCTGGTCAGTCAAGAACACACTCCAACAGAAAGCACAATCAAATCCAGCGGTACCTGCAAAGAACGCACGACACACAGATACGAACGCACAGTACGAATCTGCTAAGCAGAACGAACTGCACGCCTGTACCCGAATGCCAACTACGTACCCACAAGCACACGCACTGAACGAGAAAATACTACCTGCTAAGCCTGGAGACCGAGAAGCGCGAATCAGCTCTAACCAAACCTTCACTAACACGAGCAAAGCCGTAACTAGCAAAAGCGGAACAGAGGGCGTCGCCATTGACTTTGGCCTTTCCCTTTATAGTGACGTCAAACGTGGATTACGTGCACGCGTTCAGGTCCGCAGGGAAATATCGTCCGCTGGTGTGTACAAGCCAGCGGGCCAAATGAAAAAACAGCCTTGTACGCCGGAAACAGCCCGTCGGACATTTCGAACGGACATGTTTGCTCGTGAGTACTCGGCCTTAGACTTCACGGTCTTTTTCTACATATCTACATTATTAAGGATGTGGCACCTTTATACTAAGGGGTGTTTGATTACCACCCTAGGGCAATCGTAATTCTAAATATAACCACATTTGAATTAGGTGGGCTTACGCCGGCCTATTTACGCTACGCCGCCGCAACTTACGGAGCAAGTGCTTTGAGAATACTGCACTTGCCCGTCTAAGTTGCGGAGGCGTAGCGTAAATAGGATACGTTACGCCCGCACAAAGATACGCCGATCTACGGGAATATGGCCCTCAGTCTCTCTGCCTTTTGCTCTTAGTCAAAACTGCACTTTTCAGACTTCACTTTCAGAGCAGTTTGCTGA
Organism: Rana temporaria; assembly: GCF_905171775.1. NCBI lineage: Eukaryota > Metazoa > Chordata > Amphibia > Anura > Ranidae > Rana > Rana temporaria. The sequence continues at coordinate 287,958,627 of NC_053492.1, forward strand.
GCAAACTGAGTATTGTAACTCGTATTGTGAACATTCTTAATTCTCTACATTGAAAATTTGGTTTGTTAGAAATTTCCTAGTCTGTTAAAGTGGTTGTAAACCCACTTTTTTCACTTTTACCTACAGGTAAGCCTATAATATGGCTTACCTGTAGGTATAAAGAATATCTCCTAAACCTGTACGGTTTAGGAGATATTTCCCTCGCAATGCGCCGCTGATTGCAGCGGCGCATGCGCAGGGGGGAATCCACGGCGAAAGGACCGGCAGCCGCCGGACCTTGCCGAATTTAAATCTCCCGCATGCACGCGTATGAGTGACGTCATCGCCACTCCAGCCAATCACAGCGCTGGAGCGGCGATACCCGGAAGACACGCCGGAGCAAGATGACATCTCGCTCGGCGTGGACCAGGTAAGTGTTCTTCACCTCGTTCCGAGGTAAGTATTTCATAATCAGCCAGTATGCGGTGCATACTAGCCGATTATGCCTTTTGCCTTGCAGGTTTGAAAAAAAAAAAATGTTTATTCGGTTTACAATCGCTTTAAATAATGTAACTCACAGGTGAATGTGTTCCACTGTTGCTTACAAACAGGAATGAGTAGAGTAAACATCTGTACAGTATCTGCCTGAAAGAATCTCAAGCAGTGAAAAAAAAAACATCAAAGTTGACACACCTTAAAAATTTTAGATGAAGGCAAAACATTTATTTTGAATTAACTTTCTCTAAAAATAGCAACTACCTTAGTTCAGCAAAAATGCTCACCAAGTCCAGCAATGTTTCTTACAATTGTATGCATGTAAAAAAACATGTAAAAAAATGTTAAAAAATAAATAAAGATATCATACGGCCATCTCTGAAATCTCTTTATTTTTCTGAACTAAAAACCACATGCAATCCCCATTCTGAGTAGAATATAAGATACAGTATATCAACACATTTTTGGGTAAAGGCTTGACAATCTGTCAAGTTTTATTGCTGTCTATGGTTCCATTGAAGAGAATTTCCCTGATTTCTTGGCCAGGTTGCACATCTCAGGAAATGGCAGCACAGTGGCTAAATCGTTAGCACTAGGGTTTATTCAAATCCCAATCATGACACTATCTGCCTGGAGTTTGCATGTCCCCCCTTTGCTTGCGTGGGTTTCCTTCAAGTATTTTGGCTTCCTACCACACTCCAAAGTCATGCTGGTAGGTTAACCACTTTTGGACCACCTCATGACCATATACATCAACAGAATGGCACGGCTGGGCACAAGGGCGTACAGGTACGTCCCCTTTAAGAACCCAGCCGTGTTTCGCGAGCGCGCCGGCACGCTCGCGACCCGGTCTGAAGCTCCATGACCAGGCCTGCGGGACCCGCAGACCCGATAGCCGCCGGTGTCCCACGATCGGGTCACAGAGCTGAAGAACAGGGAGAGGTAAGTGTAAACAAACCTTTCCCCGTTCTTCCTAGTGGCTTGTCAGTGATCATCTGTTCCCTGTCATAGGGAACGAAGATCAGTGACGTCACACACCCAGCCACGCCCCCCTCTACAGTAAGAATCATACACTAGGACACGCTTAACCCCTACAGAGCCCCCTAGAGGTTAACCCCATCACTACAATTGACATTTTTACAGTAATCAGTGCATTTTTATAGCACTGGTCGCTATAAAAATTGCAATGGTTCCAAAAATGTGTCAAAAGTGTCCGATGTGTCCGCCATAATGTTGCAGTCACGATAAAAAACGCTGATCGCCGACATTAGTAGTAAAAAAAAATATTAATAAAAATGCCATAAAACTATCCCTTATTTTGTAGATGCTATAACCTTTGCGCAAACCAATCAATAAACGCTTATTGTGATTTTTTTTACCAAAAATATGTAGAAGAATATGTATTGGCCTAAACTAAGGAAAAAAATATTTTTTATATATTTGTTGGGGATATTTATTCTAGCAAAAAGTAAAAAATATAGATTTTTTTTTCAAAATTGACGCACTATTTTTGTTTATAGTGCAAAAAAAAAAAAACACAGAGTTGATTAAATACCACCAAAAGAAAGCTCTATTTGTGGGGAAAAAAAGGACGTCAATTTTGTTTGGGAGCCACGTCGCATGATTACGCAATTGTCAGTTAAAGCGACGCAGTGCCGAATCGCAAAAAGGGGCCTAGTCCTTTAGCTGCAAAATGGTCCAGGGTTTAATTGGTTAATTGTCTCATGTCTAAATTGGCCCTAGTATGTGTATGTATGATTGTGAGTTAAGGAACTTAGATTGTAAGCTCCATGAGGGCAGGAACTAATATGAATGTATAATACATTTGTAAAGCACTGAGTAAATAGAAGGCAATATATATGTACCATTAACAAATAATCAATAAGGCTAATCACCTTAACAGGAACAGACACATAATATTTAAAACCTGCCTCCACACTCTATTTAAAACCAATTTGTTTCCAGAAATGATGCTTTACATTTACATAAGTCCCTACCACCTAAGGGCTTACTTCCCTTGCTCAGTGATTAAAGTAATATAAATGCTTTATTTGTTTTAAATAACAAACAGGTTATGCTTAACCACTTCAATACAGGGCACGTATACACCTTCCTGCCCAGACCAATTTTCAGCTTTCAGCGCTGTTGCACTTTGAATGACAATTGCGCGGTCATTCAACACTTGTACCCACATTTTTTATCATTTTTGTTCCCACAAATAGAGCTTTCTTTTGGTGGTATCTAATCACCACTGGGATTTTTATTTTCTGCTAAACAAATAAAAAAAAGGCCAAACTTTTTTTTTATTTCTGTAACAAAACTTTAACAGAAACAAGGTGGCACTGAAACAAGGTGGCACTGATGGGCACCGATGAGGTGACACTAATGAGGTGGCACTGATGAGGTGGCAGGGATAGGCACTGATGCTGGGTGCTAATATGTGGCACTGATGGGCACTGATAGGTGTCACTGATATGCAGCACTTATGGGCACACATAGATGGCACTGGTGGGCACTGAAAGGCGGCACTGATGGGCACTCATAGGTGGCCCTGATGGACACTGATGGGTGGAACTGATGTACACTGATGGATGGTACTGATGGGCATCACTGATTGGCAGAAATTAGTGCTTGGCACTGATTGGCATAAATTATAGGCACTGAATGGCATCAATTGTGGGCACTGATTGGCATCCCTGGTGGCCATGGGTGGCATACCTGGTGGTCACAAGTGGTGGGCATCCCTGGTGGTTCTGATGGCATCCCTGGTGGTCCAGTGTGGGCACCCTCGGGGAGGGGGGGGGCTCCGCTGATAATCAATCAGAACAAACTAGGGAGCAGCCGATCGTCTGACAGATGCGAGTGAGGAAAAGCAGATACGCAGCATTTCCTGTTTACACTGTGGTCAGCCATGATTGGACATGGCTGATCACTTGGTAAAGAGTCTCCGGTAGAGACTCTTTACCTAGATCGGAGTTGCGGTCTGTCAGACTGACACGTCGAACCACCGATCGCCTCGCTGCACGCCCCAGTGGGCGCGCGACAGCTAGTTATCCTGTTAATGTCATATGACGTCCAATCGGGATAACAGAATTACTTTGCCGCCATCATTTTTCTATATGGCAGGCTGCAAGTGGTTAACTGCTCAGTGGTTTTGCACAGAGCAGCCCTCATCCTCCTCTTCTCAGGTCCCTTGCCGGCGCTTTTGGCCTCTCCCTTTTTCTAAGTGCTCCCAGAGCAAGAAGCTTGCTATGGAGCACCCAAGCAGGCTTGTTCCTCAGTTGTGGCCCTGTGTGTCCATTCATGCACAGAGTCGCGGCTTGGCCCCACCTCCTCTCTCTCCTCATTGGCTCACTGGCTGTGATTAACAGCCAATGAGGAGGGAGAGTCCCTAAAGAGCCGAAGCTCTTATGTACATCACTGGATCAAGATGGGGCTCAGGTAAGTATTGGGGGGGCTGCGGTGGCTGCTGCACAGAGAAGGTTTTTGACCTTCATGCAGAACCACTTTAATGCAATATTTATTTTTGGATAGCGGAAGAAAACAAATACATCTGAAACAAACCCATGCACACAAGAAAAACATTGAAGTTATGTGCAGAAAATGCTTGTGGTGGGGATTGTACCCAGGACCTCAGCATTGCAATACAGCTAGGCTAATTACTTAAAGTGGAGGTTCACCCGTAAATGTTAATTTTTAACCTTAGATTGATGCTCATTTTGTCTAGGGCAATCGGCTAGTTTTTTTTAAAATCGAAGCTGTACTTACCGTTTTAGAGAGCGATCTTCTTCGCCGCTGCGGCTGCGGGACTGGGCGTTCCTATTTTGATTGACAGTCTTCCGACAGGCTTCCGACGGTCGCATCCACCGTGTCACGATTTTCCGAAAGTAGCCGAACGTCGGTGCGCAGGCGCCGTAAAGAGCCGCACCGACGCTCGGCTTCTTTCGGCTACTCGTGACGCGATGGATGCGACCGTCTGAAGCCTGTCGGAAGACTGTCAATCAAAATAGGAATGCCCAGTCCCGAAGACCATACCCGGAAGCGGCGGAGAAGATCGCTCTCTAAAACGGTAAGTACAGCTTCGATTTTAAAAAAACTAGCCGATTCCCCTAGACAAAATGAGCACCAATCTAAGGTTAAAAAATTTTTTTAGGGTGAACTCCCGCTTTAAGCTCATACATTGAGTTTTCACAATGCAGTATTACAGGAAACTTTAGGACTAAGCTAAAATAAATGACACTAAAAGCTGATTTAAGATGGCTTTAAAATTGGTTTAATAATGTAAAAACAGTGTTTAATCAAAAGAAAATGCGCTTGTCCTATATCCATGGTTTCAAATGTAATAAACTTTTATTTTTTGTGTTTGAAAATAAATTAACTAATTTGTTTTTAGTTACATTAGCTATTACTGTATACTCATATTCATGTTTTAGTTAAAGTGGTAATAAACCCAAAAGCAAACATTTATTATATTGCAGCTTACTATGGGCCGGATTCAGGTAGGAGATACGACGGCGTATCTCCAGATACACTGTTGTATCTCTGAGTTCATAGAATCAGTTACACATAGATTTCCCTAAGATCCGACTGGCGTAAGTGTCTTACACCGTCGTATCTTAGGCTGCATATTTACGCTGGCCACTAGCTGGCGCTTCCGTCGATTTACGCGAGGAATATGCTAATTAGGTAGATACGCCGATTCACAAATGTACGTACGCCGGCACTATTTTTTTTACGTCGTTTACGTTAGGCTTTTTCGGTGTAAGGTTGCTCCTGCTCTCATGAGGCGTACGCAATGTTAAGTATGGACGTCGTTCCCGCGTCAAATTTTTAAATTTTTACGTTGTTTGCGTAAGTCGTTCGCGAATAGGGCTGTACGTAAGTTACGTTCACGACTAAAGCATTGACGATTTGCGGCGGAATTTCGAGCATGCGCACTGGGATTTTTTCACGAACGGCGCATGCGTTTACAAAATAGGGGATAGTTTTATGGCATTTTTTTTTTTTTACTAGTAATGGCGGCGATCGGTGATCTTTTTCATCACTGCGACATTATGGCAGACACATCGGACACTTTTGACACATTTTTGGGACCATTGTCATTTTTACCACGTAAAGTGCTATAAAAATGCACTGATTACTGTGAAAATGACACTGGTAGTGAAGGTGTTAACCAGGAGGGGGGGCTGTAGGGGTTAATTGTGCCCTAAGGGAGTGTTCTTACTGTGGGGGGGCGTGACTGTGCGTGTGACGTCACTGATCGTCGTTCCCTAACACAGAGAACAGGCGATCAGTGACAGCCACACTAGGAAGAACAGGGAAGGTTTGTTTACACTTATCTCTCCCCGTTCTTCCTCTCTGTGACCCGATCGCGGGACACCGGCGGCGATCTGGCCCATGGGTTCCGCGGGCGCGGCAAACAGGACCGGCGGCCGCGCACTCGTGACCCACAGCTGGGCTCTTAAAGGCGACGTACAGATACGTGCCTGTGCCCTTCTGCCGACGTATTTCCGCGTGGAGGGGTCCTTAACTGGTTAAAGGGGTTGTAAAGGTTCGTATTTATTTTCTAAATAGGTTCCTTTAAGCTAGTGCATTGTTGGTTCACTTACCTTTTCCTTCGATTTCCCTTCTAAATGTTTTTAATCTTTGTCTGAATTTCTCACTTCCTGTTTGTCCTCAGTAAGCTTTCCACCATCATCCGAGCTGTTTTGACTGGGGGTTAGTCAGCATCACAGCGTCTCCCCGCAGGTATGTAGTCCCAAGGGAGGGGGCGAGCACGCTGACTAACCCCCAGCCAGAACGGTTTGGATGATGGGGGCAAGCTTACTGAGGAGAAACAGGAAGTGAGAAATTCAGACAAAGAAAAAAAACATTTAGAAGGGAAATCGAAGGAAAAGGTAAGTAAACCAACAATGCACTAGCTTAAAGGAACCTATTTAGAAAATAAAAAACAAACCTTTACAACCCCTTTAACTGCTTCCTAATAAACACTAGTTGAGTGGCAGAAGAGTAATTTCATTGTATATGCTTGCTTTACCTGTTTTGTGTTCATAAGACTGCAATTTCTTATCTTCATGTTCAGGGTATGAAAGTGCTTCAACGGATCACTGATACAAGAATTGGCACTGTGTAAACACACTACTCACATAAAAAGTCCATTATCATCCAAGTACAAATGTCAGTACATGTGTTCAAATTATTATACATAATGTCAAGGAGCTTCAGTGGCTCCTGAGACCATGCTCTAGTTTGAAAAACATGCTCTTAGAAAAGGAAATTGAATCACGTAAAGGTCACGGTTGGACTGGGTTATACACATAGACAACTGCATATTACACATCATTCTTTGGTCTTTCACTTAACTTCTATCTCAAGAAAAAAAAAGTGAATTATAAAAAGCAGTATTACTTCAATGTTGTATTAAGATACTAAAAAGTGACTACACTGTATATCTGGCATGTAGCATATACAGTGAAATTATAGTGTATCTGCCTTAAAATATGTCTAACAATGCTGACACCCAGAATACATTAACAAAATGTTATATAAATGGAGCAGAGGAAAAACAATTATCGGTATATGTTTTATTGATTCTGGTATCTAAGGGGAATTAAATGCTAGGATTACAGTGATCCCATAGGATCTCTCCATCATGTTATTTTTCTCATATGCAGGTCTTTTTGGCCACAAAGCTTTATTCATAGTACCTTGTCTAAAAAAAAGCATTTTATGCCCAGATAGTGTAATATTATTTAGTTTGTGTTTTATATTCAAGCGTAACAACAAAAACCCCATAAAGACATGATACAAAAGCATGGTATGTCACCGTGCATAATTAAACATACTGGGCCAAATTCTCAAAAACTCTGCGTAACTTAAATTTCAGCAGTTAAGTTACACTGACTTAAAATTTCTACCTAAGTGCCTGATCGTCAAAGCACTTAGGTAGAAATTACACGCTGTGTAACTTAAGTGCCGCCGTCGTAAGGCGGTCCTCCTCTCCTGGGGGCGTTTAAAATTTAAATGAGGCGCGCTCCCGCGCCGGCCGTACTGCGCATGCGTGTGACGTCATTTTCCCGACGTGCAGCGCGCGAACGTAATTAACGCCGGTCGGCTTTGAGAATTTCGACGGGACACTAAAGTTGCGACGGGTGAAAAAAAAAGACGCGCCGGGAAAACAAATAATTCTAAAAAAAAATGACAGCGTCGCTCAGCATGCATTCCTGAGAGGGAGAACTCCATGCCAATTTTCAAAGAAAAAAACGGCATGGGTTCCCCCCCCAGGAGCATACCAGGCCCTTAGGTCTGGTATGGGTTGTAAGGAGACCCCCCCACGCCGAAAAATTGACGTAGGGGGCCCCCCTACAATCCATACCAGACCCGTATCCAAAGCACGCTACCCGGCCGGCCAGGAATGGGAGTGGGGACGAGCGAGCGCCCCCCCCCTCCTGAGCCGTGCCAGGCCGCATGCCCTCAACATGGGGGGGTTGGGTGCTCTGGGGCAGGGGGGCGCACTGCGGGCCCCCCCACCCCAGAGCACCCTGTCCCCATGTCGATGAGGACAGGACCTCTTCCCGACAACCCTTGCCATTGGTTGTCGGGGTCTGCGGGCGGAGGCTTATCGGAATCTGGGAGTCCCCTCAAATAAGGGGGCCCCCAGATACCGGCCCCCCACCCTAAGTGAATGGATATGGGGTACATCGTACCCCTATCCATTCACCTGTAGGCAAAAAGTAAAATGTAGTAAACACACAACACAAGGCTTTTTAAAATATTTTATTATTCTGCTCCGGAGGCACCCCCCTGTCTTCGTTATTAGCTCAATTAGCAGGGGGGGCTTCTTCTTCCACTCTCCGGGGGTCTTCCGCTCTCCGGGGGTCTTCTCCGCTCTCCGGGGGTCTTCTCCGCTCTCCGGGGGGGCTTCTCCGGACTCCGGGGGGCTTCTTCCATCTTCTCCCCTCTTCCGCTCTTGACTCGGCGAACCCCGGTTCTTCTGCAGCTCTCCGGTGCCTTCTTCTTCAGCGCTGGCTGCCTGCTATGTTTGTGTGTTAGCTCGATTTCAAACAGGCAGCCGGCGCGGTCTTCTGTGACGCCAGGGTCTTCTGGTCTTCTGTTCTTCCGATGTTGCCTCGTCGCCTGTTGTCGCTGTAATGATGGAAGCCGCCTTGCATCCCATTTATATAGGCATCACCGTCCCATCATGCTCCGGTAGGTACCCACGTGGTGGGTGCACGTGGGTAGGCACCCACCACGTGGGTACCTACCGGAGCATGATGGGACGGTGATGCCTATATAAATGTGATGCAAGGCGCGCTTCCATCATTACAGCGACAACAGGCGACGAGGCAACATCGGAAGAACAGAAGACCAGAAGACCCTGGCGTCACAGAAGACCGCGCCGGCTGCCTGTTTGAAATCGAGCTAACACACAAACATAGCAGGCAGCCAGCGCTGAAGAAGAAGGCACCGGAGAGCTGCAGAAGAACCGGGGTTCGCCGAGTCAAGAGCGGAAGAGGGGAGAAGATGGAAGAAGCCCCCCGGAGTCCGGAGAAGCCCCCCCGGAGAGCGGAGAAGACCCCCGGAGAGCGGAGAAGACCCCCGGAGAGCGGAAGACCCCCGGAGAGTGGAAGAAGAAGCCCCCCCTGCTAATTGAGCTAATAACGAAGACAGGGGGGTGCCTCCGGAGCAGAATAATAAAATATTTTAAAAAGCCTTGTGTTGTGTGTTTACTACATTTTACTTTTTGCCTACAGGTGAATGGATAGGGGTACGATGTACCCCATATCCATTCACTTAGGGTGGGGGGCCGGTATCTGGGGGCCCCCTTATTTGAGGGGACTCCCAGATTCCGATAAGCCTCCGCCCGCAGACCCCGACAACCAATGGCAAGGGTTGTCGGGAAGAGGTCCTGTCCTCATCGACATGGGGACAGGGTGCTCTGGGGTGGGGGGGCCCGCAGTGCGCCCCCCTGCCCCAGAGCACCCAACCCCCCCATGTTGAGGGCATGCGGCCTGGCACGGCTCAGGAGGGGGGGGGCGCTCGCTCGTCCCCACTCCCATTCCTGGCCGGCCGGGTAGCGTGCTTTGGATACGGGTCTGGTATGGATTTTAGGGGGACCCCCTAAGTCAATTTTTCGGCGTGGGGGGGTCTCCTTACAACCCATACCAGACCTAAGGGCCTGGTATGCTCCTGGGGGGGAACCCATGCCGGTTTTGAATTTAAAAATTGCCGTGGAGTTCTCCCTCAGGAATGCATACCAAATGCCGTCGCTGGAATGGGCCTTTACAAGGTTTGGCTAACTTTCCACATTGTAAAACCAGCCCTAATTTTGCGCCGGCAAATTCGGAACTTAGGCAGAAATCAAAGTGCTGAAATGCTTTGAAAATCTGCTTAAGTCCTCATTTGCATACGCAAAGCTGGATTTCAATGAGAAATGCCCCCAGTGGCGGATGCGGTACTGCATCCTAAAATCTGACCGTGTAAGTGTCTTACACATGTCAGATTTTCTGCCTAACTTTGGAAAAAGCCTTTTGAGAATCGTTTCCAAAGTTAGGCACAGAGATACGCAGGCTGAACAGCAGTTAAGTCTGCGTATCTCTTTTGAGAATTTGGCCCACTGTACATATTAACATGTACATAAAAAGAAGCAAGACTGCTAAATAGGTTGAAAAAACTATATGCCAGAGAGAAAAGTAAAGAGCAGCCTAAACATGATCGCATGAGAACATTCATACAGTATATGTTTTGTTAAAAAAAAACATAATGAGGTTTTCATAGTGTGCATTAAAATCTAACACAACACAAGATACATTCTGCATACATTTTACATACAATTTTCTCCCTTTAAAAAAAAAAATCCTTTTGGCTTTAGTGTGTTACTATTGACTATAAGTTCTTCAAAGTAGCCACCTTTTGCTTTGATTACTGCTTGGCACACTCTTGGCATTCTCTTGATGAGCTTCAAGAGGTAGTCACCTGGCGCAGCACCCCATCACTCTCCTTCTTGGTCAAATAGCCCTTACACAGCCTGGAGGTGTGTTTGGGGTCATTGTCCTGTTGAAAAATAAATGATGGTCCAACTAAACGCAAACCGGATGGAATAGCATGCCGCTGAAAGATGCTGTGGTAGCCATGCTGGTTCAGTATGCCTTCAATTTTGAATAAATCCCCAACAGTGTCACCAGCAAAGCACCCCGCACCATTACACCTCCTCCTCCATGCTTCATGGTGGGAACCAGGCATGTAGAGTCCATCCGTTCACCTTTTCTGCGTCGCACAAAGACACAGGGGTTGGAACCAAAGATCTCAAGTTTGGACTCATCAGAACAAAGCACAGATTTCCACTGATCTAATGTCCATTCCTTGTGTTCTTTAGCCCAAACAAGTCTCTTCTGCTTGTTGCCTTTCTTTAGCAGTGGTTTCCTAGCAGATATTCTACCATGAAGGCCTGATTCACACAGTCTCCTCTTAACAGTTCTAGAGATGTGTCTGCTGCAAAAGGTGGCTACTTTGAAGAACCTAGAATATGAAATATATTTTCAGTTTCACACTTTTTTGTTACGTATAATTCCACATGTGTTAATTCATAGTTTTGATGCCTTCAGTGTGAATCTACCATTTTCATAGTCATGAAAATAAAGAAAACTCTTTGAATGAGAAGGTGTGTCTAAACTTTTGGTCTGTACTGTATATATATATATATATATATATATATATATATATATATATATATATATATATATATATATCTATATAGTTGTACTCACAAGTTTACATACCCTGGCAGAATTTATGATTTCTTGGCCATTTTTCAGAGAATAAGATTGATAACACAAAAACATTTCTTTCACTCATGGTTAGTGTTTGGCTGAGGCCATTTATTATCAATCAACTGTGTTTGCTCTTTTTAAATCATAATGGCAATAGGGATGAGCTCCGGCGTGTTCGCACAGTCCACGTGCAGAGCCCGCCAGGAAGTCTGCACGGCGCTGCGCTACCCACAGGCAGGGAGACATTTCACGATCTCTGCAGCCGAGCATCAGGACAATGTCTCCCTGCCTGTGATTAGCGCAGCGCCTTGCAGACTTTCCGGCGGGCTCTGCACGTGGACTGTGCAAACACGCCGGAGCTCATCCCTAAATGGAAACAAAAACTACCCAAATGACCCTGATAAAAAGTTTACATACCCCAGTCATTAATAAAGGCATACTCCATTTTTAAATACACAATGGGGTTTATTTACTATTGAGTACAAAATCAGGCTCACTTCTGCATAGAAACCAATGAGCTTCCAGGTTTTATTACCAGGCTTAATTAAACAAGCTGGGGTTAGACGCTCATTGGTTTCTATGCAGAAGTGAGCCTGATTTTGTACTCAATAGTAAATAAACCCCAATGTGTACTTAAAAGTGGGGTATGCATGTACCATGTATTGCCCCCTTTAACATCAATGACAGCTTGAGGTCTTTTGTGATATTTGTAGATGAGGCTCTTTATTTTCTCAGATGGTAAAGCTGCCCATTCCTGTTGGCAAAAAGCCTCCAGTTCCTATAAATTCTTGGGCTGTCTTGCATGAACTGCATGTTTGAGATCTCCCCAGAGTGGCTCAATGATATTGAGATCAGAAGACTGAGATGGCCACTTATGTTTGTGGACAAAAAGCTACATTTTGGTCTCATCACTCCAAATGACTTTGTTCCAGAAGGTTTGAGGCTTGTCTCTGTGCTGTTTGACGTATTGTAAGCTGGATAATTTGTGGCATTTGCATAGTAATGTCTTTCTTCTGGCGATTCGACCATGCATCCCATCTTTCTTCAAGTGCCTCCTTATTGTGCAACTTGAAACAGCCACACCACATGTTTTCAGAGAGTCCTATATTTCACCTGAAGTTATTTGTGGACTTTTCTTTGCATCCCAAATAATTTTCCCTGGCAGTTGTGGCTGACATTTTAGTTGGTCTACCTGACCATGGTTTGGTTTTAACAGAACCCCTCATTTTCCTCTTATTGATTAGAGTCTGAACATTGCTGATTGGCATTCTCAATTCCTTGGATATTTTTTAATATGCCTTTCCTGTTTTATACAGTTCAACTACCTTTTCCCGCAGATCCTTTGACAATTCTTTTGCTTTCCCAATGACTCAGAATCCAGAAATGTCAGTGCAGCACTGGATGAAAGATGCAAGGGTCTGTCAGGAGTGCAAAAACTCATTGACCTTTTATACACATACACACTAATTACAAGAAAACAGATCACAGGTGGGGATGGTTACCTTTAATAGCTATTCCAACCCTTTTGTGTCAACTTGTGTGCATGTTATCAGGCCAAAATCACCAGGGTATGTAAACTTTTGATCAGGATCATTTGGGTAGTTTCTGTTGCCATTATGATTTAAAAAGAGTAAACACAGTTGCTTGATAATAAATGTCTTCAAATAAACTCTAACCATGAGTGAAAGAAATGTTTGTGTTATTCATATTCTCTGAAAAATAGCCAAGAAATCATAAATTCTGCCAAGCTATGTGAACTTATGAGCACAATTATATATGTAGCGCTCACCCGTGAAGGAGCCGCTGGTTATAGATTGGGTGGCATGTTACCTCTGTGACTCCACCGTCTAGGGTAGTTGATGAGAGCCAAGCAATGGAATGTCCACACAGCAGGTGTCTTTTCTTGTGCTTTTATTTTACCCAACACGGTAAACAGTAAAACTTGAGGTAGATAGCAAAGATGGATGAGGAGAAGAAATAGCAGATTCAGGCTTAACGATACGGAAACAGTTCTGCTTCCAACGATACTTTACTTTCGTCGCCACTCCAGCCGGAGTGGGTATAGTGTACCTGGACAGGCCTCTCACACCGACCTGGCAGCCAGAGTATCACTCGGAACTTTGAGGGAAAAGATCTCTGCCACAGACCCTCCCTAGAACTTAGATCATGGAGACAATCCTCCTTGGTAGAATTTGTGTTAGAATCAGGTAGTATTTTCAATCAGGTTACCGACTGACAGGTTGCTGACATCCAACCTTTCAGTGTCCGGTTACCTTGATCCCCGATGGATTGTCTAGGCCCTGTTGGATCACCAGCCTCTCTTGGCTCTCCTCAGGCGGACTCCCCACAGCTATCGGGATCTTCTTAGAATTGGGGACCCAGTCGAATACTGGGGCCCCGCCACAGCTTTAAATGTTCCGGGCCAACATGGTCCCGGAACCAGGAACACCACGTGGCACGCTCACCCCGGCCTGGTAGGCCATCTCGCCAGGGGCCATGATGTGTGGTCACCCTAAAGGTGGGTGGCCACCTCAGGAAAAGAACCCCATCTCAATGGCGCCTGCTCCAGAAGTACCCTCCCCCAGCATACCCCACGAGAGAAACTCCCTCCTGATTGGCTGCTGGCAAGAGGCACCCCAGCCTGAACTCCACTGGAGCCACCTGTCTCCCCGGGGTGGTATAGCACCCCAGGAACAACAGAATGGACCCACAGCACAGCCCAGCTGAAACAGAGACCCTTTGTAGAATTGCAATCAGAATCAGAGTCAACTACTGTATACTCTGATTATTCCTTAACTTTTAATAGCACAGGTACTTGGAAGTACACATGCACTACATATATATATGTTGTAAAAGTTACATCTGTCTGTTAGAAGATGTTTTTTTTCTAAATGCTCAAAATAAATGTCATCAAAATAATGCAAATTGTAAATATCTTTGGACCAAATGTGGTGATACAGAATAAAGTTTATTGTATATACCTTCTACAAAGCAAAATCATCAATATGGCCTTGAGACTACAGAATGTAAACTACTGTCCTCAGCTGTCTAATACGTATATAAATAACACAAGACAACTTTCCGATAGTTCTTTGTAACCATAGAGATGATCTTGTTTGCACCTTCGGTTCTATTTTCTGCACAATAGTGCTTTAGGCTTTGTTCCATACATTCTACTATATACCATGTACACTGCTTATTCATTTATATGGTTTGTACATTATGCAGTCCTCACCTTCCTCATTTTATCATCTTGTCACCATTTTGTACTGAGTACTTGTAATGTAAATTGCTTTATAACTCAAAATTCACATCAAACAAATTATAAAAATGACCTTGGGTTTCTCCTTTAGGCATGTAAAATGCTTAAGTGATTACAGTAGAGAATCTGTGAACTATCGTTTGCAGAGAGGCCTCCTTTTTTTAATTGTCAGAAGCTCCTTTTTATCTAAGTGCCAACCTGGAAGCTATACATGGAAACAGGCCTGGCAGAAGCACTACACTAGCACATTTGACCTGGTTCTTGGAAGTATTCCCAGATTCTATTGTCACAAGTCAAATTGGTTATGATTCTTTCATTTCAAAAAATAAATAAATATTAAAAAATGTTTTAGCCACCTGAACTGTATTGTTCTGGTTGAACACATAGCTACAAATTAGTATTTTTAAAGTATAATACATTGGGTGTCAAGAAAAAAAGGGTTTAAAAATAGGACTATGTTATTATAGCCACCAATTATATTTTTCCCTTACATTTTATTACCTGAGCTGACCAAATTAGGAAACACGCTTACTGGTAGCTACTATAGTTGATTCTTCTTTTTATAGAAAAGGTCCATTAAAACATACAGTAATGTATCACTCTCATCAAACATGAACTATGGACTGCATTAGACAGCAGGCTTACAGTAACTTTATTTGATAATTTTAGAAAATCATATGCATTTTGTTATGCATGTTGTTAAAAAATAAAAACACTAGGGGGGTTATTTACGAAAGGCAAATCCACTTTGCACTACAAGTGCAAACTACAGGTGCAAAGTGCACTTGAAATTGCACTGAAAGTGCACTTGGAAGTACAGTCGCTGTAGATCCGAGGGGGACATGCAAGGAAAAAAAAAAAAAACATTTTAGCTTGCACATTATTGAATGATAAAATCAGCAGAGCTTCCCCTCATTTCAGATCTACCTCTCAGATCTACAGTGACTGCACATCCAAGTGCACTTTCAGTGCAATTTCAAGTGCACTTTGCACTTGTAGTTTGCACTTGTAGTGCAAAGTGGATTTGCCTTTCATAAATAACACCATATATGTTTTTTAATACAGTGCATTAAAAATGTACACAACACAAGATGTGTTTTGCTTGCATTTTACATGCATTTTCTTCCCTTTAGAAGAAAAAAAAAATCCTCTGAAATCATATACATGTAACTAAAAGTGTGCTAATCAAAATTCCTATCACAGTATCAGCATGCTACCATTGACTATATTGCAATGCTTGTTTTTCTAAAAAATATTAAGTCCCGGTTCACACAGGGGCAACCTGACTTACAGCGCGACTTTGCAAGGCAACTTCAGCGTGACTTCAGCGCTACTTGGAGCAACTTACAACGCAACTTAAAATTTCCTCCAGGACAGGCGACTTTGGCTGTGGCCAATCACAGAATAATCAGCTCTGTGGGAGGGGTTTGCCTGAGTAAACCATTTTCTTTTCCTGTAAAGTTGCTTCAGTTAAGACAGTGATCCAACTTTGGAGGCAACTTCCATTGAAATCAATGGGTACAAGTTGCCTAGAAGTTGCCTAGAAGTCGCCTTGAAGTAGTACAGGAACCTTTTCTGAAGTCGGAGCGACATCAGTAGTTTACATTAAGACGGCTCTCATTCACTTAAATGGAATTTCTCATGTCGCGCGACTTGGGGCGACACAAGTCGGATCCCAAGTCGCTGTAGTGTGAACCGGCACTTAAGGTTTAGCAAAGAGGATTTTTTTAAATATGTGCAGCACTATACTGTAACATAAGTAATGTATGTAAATAGCTTAATACATTGTATTGGAAACTTTTTCCATTTTCTCTGCACTTTTGAGGTTCTGTAAAAATACTTGTTAGCGCAATCACAATACAATAGCGTAAACAAATCCTTACACTTTACAGTTCGCTCCTTCCCTCACAAAGTGCTGTTGGAAACCCAAATTTCCATCTATATTAAAAATGTTTGCTGTTTTGTTCAGTACCTAACAAAACATAGATTCATGCAATGCATGAATCTGTGTATTGTTTTCAGTGGCGGTGCAGGAGCGAGAGGGGGTTCCTCTCCTGCGTCTTCTATGGACGCACCACCGCCTTTACTGAAAGGAACAGGGGACAATTTCTGTAACATTTCTCACATAGAAAATATACTGAATGGGCTTGTTTAATTCTTCAATGTGCCTGCTTTTGCCAAGAGGTTAATTCAGGGTGCATTTGTCTCAGGCATTACTAAAATAACTGTCTTCACATTCTCAACATTCTCAACATTACATTCAGGTATAAATAACATGTCAAGTCTGCAGTAGAAGATTAAGCAATTAAATATTAAATAGACATGAACATACACTCTTGACTTATTTAGACAGGAAGAAGGAAACCACACTAGCACAAAACAAGCAAAATCAAGATATGTGAGCTGCCTGTGCAACACAGTGTTGGTCTGATCTGGCATTATTAATAATTGCCAGTACAATAAACATATATGGAATACCAGTATCATACAAGTTTAGTTCAAGCTTTTCAACTCTGTGAGCATTTAAGAAAAACATAAATACGCACCTACAAATGCCAAACATTAAAATGTGAGCGGTGTTGTAAAACATAGAATACCATTTTAGGTTTGGGGTTTTACTCTATTATCAAAGTTTGTAAGCTTTAAAGGGGTTCCAAAAATTCCCACATAGCATAATTAAATGGAACTGTGCTAGAATAATATTTTTTTTCAGTGTTATTGTTTCACAATGAACAAAAGTACGGATATTTGTTTTTCGATCAGAGGTCAATAAAAAAACAGTAAACTGCATGTAGAATGTCTGAGACGTACTGTAAACACACCAGTTAGACCATTAAACTTCTATTAAACAATACTTCTAGATTTTGAATAAAATAAAAGTTGTTAACTTTTGTTTGATTTACTTATATTCCACTCTTTAAGTGTATAGCTCCACTAATCATTGGCTAGTATACTGTACTGTGGTGTAGGCTGTGACATCAGATAAAGTATCTGTGATCCTTAGAGGGTTACTAAACCCACAAAAGTAAAATCAGTGTTAATATGCAGTAAAGTATGCTTGTTATACTCACTGTGGAAAAGGGGTTAATCATTCACATTGTATAAAAGGCTATTTGATCTTGTGTTCTCTGGTCCTCTCCTTATTTGTCCTCAATCCATCTGCTGATAGAACAGAGCCTGCACATGCTTAGTTTGGCATATATTGCGAAAGAGTTTTTCTTTTCTTGGGAGGGTGCATGTGATCAGCACTGTCCAGCCAGAGGGTCAGAAAATTGAATTCAAGAGGAGAAACTAACTAGAGAGCAATCTTGAGAAGCAACCACCACATCCCAACAAAGAGTTTGTAGAGAAGAAATACCCCAGGGATTTTGAGGGTGGGTTAACCCACCCTCAAAATCCCTGGGGCATTTCTTCTCTACCAAAGCCAGAGGGTCAGGGGTCTTGCAGCTGCATATGATAGTCAGAGGAAAAAGAAAACTTCTACAAGCTTTAACCAGACACTGATAAGTCACATGACTGCTATATACTGCTGATGAGAAAAGGTATTTAGCAGTTGATATTTACTACTAAAATAATTGCATTTCTGTGTACTGTGGGAAACCAGATATAGTGAATGCAGGGTCCTGGGTTTAGTAACACTTTAACTACGTAGCCAGTTAAAATGCAGACAGATTTTATGGAAAAGGGAAAGTGAAAAGGAAAATAAGAGTAAAATGAAAAAGAAATAAGCCATACAAATTAACAAATAAGAATTTGAAAGGATTACTTCCCTTGGCCTAGGTCCCAACTCCCCGCACCAAGTAATATCTATTTTAGGATAAATTATAATTAGGTGGGTGAAAGAAATACAATATTTAGGAGCTGAGGTAAAATGGTACTATTTGCAATGATTATATTGGATGTGCTGCTGTTGTGTAAAACAGTTACCTTAAAGAAAAAACACACTTAAGACTGCCTGTACGTATTTTTTTTAGGCCTGTGACTGCGGTGTTCCAGGATCGCTCAGTACACAATGTAATACAGACACAGGTTGCTGTTTCTGTGGACCAAATTTCTCTGGGGACAAATGTACCAGCTGCAGAGTGGGATACATGAATTACCCAAAGTGCATCAGCTGCGACTGTGAGTCGGCGGGAAGTAAACCAGAGAGCTGTGATCAAGAGACAAAGAAATGTTCATGCGAAGAGACTGGACAATGCAGCTGTAAGGTAAGAGCAACAGGTGACATGAAATTATACGTGTTCAGATTATGTTCAGATTGACTTTACAAAGCCAACTGCAAGTAAAGTATGCATTAACTGTGTCTTTTTAGTACATATAAAGTGGATTATACTACTGTGCCTAAAAAGCTTTCACAATACCCCTGTTGGAGTTTGTTCTGTATACGTAAGAGTGGGCTTCAAGAAGACTGAAAAAGATAAGAATCTGTGGCACATCAGCAGAGTTGCCAATGTAAAATGATTAGCATTAAACTGCAATGAGGGATTTTAGTGATGAATGCCTTCCGTTTAATGTATAACAGCACCTAAAGGAAAGATTTTCATGCAAATCTTACTGGGCTGCTGGAAGAAAATGCACAAGTTAGATACTTTCTAATAATCATTTAACCACACAGCTATAATTTGGATGCTGGCCAGGTAGATGAATTATACTACACTAGTTTTGATATAGAGAGTTTTTACATTTCTATTTGCAGAAAGATCTCACTTCAGTTGTTTTTTTTTTTTTTTTTTTTTTATGTTGCATTGATTGTTACTTAATGGGCCTTTTTTTACATTCTTTGGTGGTTGTTTTCAATTACTGCACAAACGCTGAAGGTTGGTTAGCACCAAAAATGCTTAACCAGGGAAAAAATCTTAAAGTGATTGTAAACCCTCACCTTGTCAAACAACTCATTCAGTTTAGGGTTAAAAATATATTTATTGGTGGTGTAACAATACAAAAAAAAACAACGTCCAGTGTTACAGATTAGTGACAATTTTAACCAAACGTGTGTATTGAGTCAGCCCAATGGCTATCGCCCACAGCATAACTCCTATTGTCATACAGTAAACAATTAACATCGACAACTGTTGTGATGGAGTGAAATAAAATGTCTATGTTATCTTTCTCTTTTAACCACTCAAATATTGCTTCATTATGAATTTGGTTCAGCGGCAGAATAGAACATGTATCCTGGAATTGGACCAGGGAAAAATCTATTACACTGTCACTTGAAGTAAAGAATGACTCCGGCTAGGGGAGCCCTGTTGTTCACAGTAAAATAATATACAAAAATTTTGAGAAAGTAAACAGGGAATAAAGGAGGGGGGGGAGTGACCCAAGGGTGGGCGTTAGTTGAAGAGAAAAGGGGAAAAGTAAGGAAGAAGAAGAAAAGACAGGAGAGAAATGAAAGAAAGATGAAGGAGAGCGTAAGAGCTGCTGTGAAGACATTTGTAGGAAGGCCCAAGGACAGCGAGGGGGAACACCATTAGCTACATGTCCTGTCTATCTCACTATTAGGGTTGAATATTAGGGTGATCGTGCCATGGTTGACAGCATGTTGGTGAGAGTATCAGAGGCGAGGAAGTGGAGCCAAATGGACCACAACATCTTGTATTTATTGAAGGTGTCGCTGTCAAGGGCCAAAATCTCCTCCATTCGCATGGTATCATTCATAATCGATACACATCGTGACAAGGGAGGAGTGGTGGTTGTCTTACAAAGTGATGGGATGAGCTGTCTCGCTGAGGACATAAAAAAAATGGAGGAGACTCTGTTTCTGTGATGTTATCGACCCAGGGAGTATTAAGAGAAGGGCAATCTTAGGGGGAAGGTGTCAGCGTTTCATCATAAATTTTATTATAACAATCAAATACCTGAATCCAGAAGTGGTGGATCCTCTCACATTCCCACCAGACATGTAGATAGGTCCCTAGAGAGGAAGTACCACGCCAACAAGTGGCTGAAGTAGACAACTCATTCAGTTTAAATAGAATGGAAAGGTAAAACATTTGTATATACCATAGATATAAATACACATGATAAATATATTTTCTCCTTTTTATAAGTGATCACTTATGCTCTGTTCTCAGCTACATAAGAGCTGAGGGAGGAGAAGCAGCAGCACACTGAACTTCCCAGTGAAAGGCTGTGCAGGGTGTGGTGTGTCAGGACAAGTATGATCATTGGATAAGAGCAGGCTGAGTTCTCAGAATAGCTAGATAACTGACCACCATGTGCTCGGATGCTTAGTGTGGCCAGTTTTTAATATCCCTGGCAGGATCACCATGGATTTCACACAAAGGAAGCAACACAGAGAGAACAGGATACTTGTGCATACAAGAACATGGTACAGCAGGCATATGTCAGGAATATGAAATTCTGGGGTAACATATTCTTCAACTAAAAAATGTATTGTGTATGAAAAGCCAAAACTTGTTTTGTTTTTGGTGATGTGATGAATGATCCCTGTTGTGTTTGTATTGTCTGTGTCTACACTCGATTTATTCACTGCTCTATTTGTCTTGGTGACCATTGTGATGGAAAATCAAAATTTTAAAGTGCTATGGGAGACAACTAGGAAATTGAGACAACCTTGGGCTTTCATGGTACGGTATAGACTTACAATGCTAAAACAGCTTTTTATAAAAACATTAATTTATTAAAAATAATAATAAAAAAATACCCACAAGTGCAGACATATAACATACAAAAGGTGCAAAATGTCCCATAACAGGGAACACCCTTAAACAATCAAATTTTCTCTGATTTACACTGGAAAGGGATAGATATATCAACCCACAATGGGGAATTTAATCTTAGTCTTTATCCAGTTGTAGACTCTACATGTTTCGCAAAGACCCGCTTTTTCAGGAGTTTAATTCAGAGAAAATGTTTTTCTAAAAAGAAACCTACACATAAGAAATCTTTATATAACATAATAGGATAGAGCTGTAGAATGTGGAGCAGACCACCAGGTAACTGCCTCAATGATGGGATACTTCACATCCACAGTCAAATATACAAAAAAAAACATTCTGTACATACACTTTAACCACTTGAGACCCGCGCTGGTGACGAAAGACGTCCACAGTGCGGCTATCAACTGACGGGTGGACATCCCTGGACATCCTTTTATTTGCATTCCCCGCGCGCGCCGCTGGGGGCGCGCAGCAGGGAAAAACTGTGCCCGGCTTATCGCTGAGATGCCGAAGCGCGTACCTGGTGGCCGCGATGTCCACCAGTTACCCGTGATCGGCAGTGACAGAGCAGGGACGTGGAGCTCTGTGTGTAAACACAGAGCTCCACGTCCTGTCAGGGAGAGAGGAGACCGATGCTGTGTCCCTTGTACATAGGGACACAGATCGGTCACCTCCCCCAGTCAGCCCCCCTCCACACACAGTAAGAATCACTCCCAGGGAATACATTTAACCCATTCCTTGCCCCCTAGTGTTAACCCCTTCCCTGCCAGTCACATGTATACAGTTATCAGTGCATTACTATAGCACTGTTCGCTGTGTAAATGTGAATGGTTCCAAAATAGTGTCAAAAGTGTCCGATGTGTCCGCCGCAATATCGCAGGTCTGACAAAAATCGCAGATCGCCGCCATTACTAGTAAAACATATTCATACATTTATCCCCTATTTTGAAGGCGCTATAACTTTTGCACAAACCAATCAATAAACGCTTATTGCGTTTTTTTTTTTTACCAACATTTTTTTTTTTTATTGGGATATTATTATAACAGAGGGAAACAAAGTGTAGCGCTAAGACCAAGTACATTAAGACAATATACCAGGATGAAATAACAGTGTGATAGGTGATTGTGTGGAAATGCAATTACAATTTAACAAAAAGTGTCCATATACTTTAGATAATCAAAGAGTCACACAATCGGCATTGGTGA
This sequence comes from Rana temporaria, assembly GCF_905171775.1. NCBI lineage: Eukaryota > Metazoa > Chordata > Amphibia > Anura > Ranidae > Rana > Rana temporaria. Next base: position 287,981,021 of record NC_053492.1, read on the forward strand.
TCACAGGTATGGTGATAACAATGTTCTCAAAAATAATTGTGAAAAATTAGTCCATAGAAAGAAAGTTGGCACCCAGTGAGGAATGTATATAGATCAATGCAGAAGATATTGCTGTCTTCCTTAAAGTGATGAGATACCGCCACCAGTGTGTATGTCAGCTTAGCGCAAAAAATAAAAACCCCAGAGGTAAACAAATACCACTAAAAAAATCTCTATTTGTGGGGAAAAAATTATAAAAATATAATTTGGGTACAATGTTGTATGACCGTGCAATTGTCATTCAAAATGCGTCAGCGCTGAAAGCTGAAAATTGGTCTGGGCAGGAAGGGGGTTTAAGTGCCCAGTAATGAAAGGGTTAACTGGTGCTTGATAACTGGCCCAATGCTCTCACAATGGGCTGTTGAGTCCTTAGTTGTTTGAAAATTCCTCCGTTTATATGGTGCTTCCTCTCTTTATTCCCAGGTGGGGTGGTAGTTTGCTGTAGAAAAGGTACAATCATGCTACAGGGTCATTAAAAAAAACACATTGCTTTGCTCTGCATGGGCAAAGCACTGATGTGAAACTCATTAACATAGACACCTAAAGGGTATCTCAACCTAAGAAATAAAATGCAATGTCTTGCAGCTTACCAGTCCATAGATAGGGTTGCTGGATTTTATTTTATTTAAGGATAAGTATATTTTGTGCAAATACAGGACAATGCCCGTTGACCCTGCAGGAAATGTGGTGAGCTCATAACTTCCTGTGCAGAAAAAAAAATTACATCTATGAACTGGTAAGTTGCAATATATTACATTTATGTTCTTATATACACTAAACCCCCTTTCACACTGGGGAGTTTTTCAGGCGCTTTTGGGCTAAAAATAATGCCTGTAAAGCGCCTAAAAAAGCACCCCCCCCTGCAGTCTGTGTGAAAGCCTGAGTGCTTTCGCACTGAGGCGATGCACTGGCAGGACGTTAAAAAAACGTCCTGCAAGCAGCATCTTTGGAGCGATGAAGGAGCGGTGTGTACACCGCTCCTCCACCGCTCCAGCAGCGCTTTGCGGTGGTTTTAACCCTTTTTTGGCCGCTAGCGGAAACAACTTATAAGACGTTGTAGAGCTTTTTTTATACACCTATAATGTAATTAGCTAATTTAATCTAAAAGTTTAGTTGGGCTTTAATGCAAGAAATGTTATACCTGTTTTACCTTCTAGTCACAGAGACAAAAAATGTTCATTATATGCTGATGTAAGAAAAAAAGTGGAATGGCACCTCTAAGCATATTAAAGAAATATGTGATAGAAAATTGGGCTAGTTGTATCCACCAGTCCTGTGCATACAACTTCAACAGTTGACCTTAATCATTTAAAAACAAGAAAAACATATTAAACACCTGAGTATTTTCATCCCTTTTACCCAAGAGAGAGATATGAAGACCAATTAAAACTGGGTTTATGACAGTTTTAAACCTTAAAGTTGAGCTCCATCCAAAAAAGGAATCTCCACATACCGCCCCCCCCCCACCCCTTGCTTCCACATTTGGCACCCTTTGGTGGGGAGGTTGGATTAGGGTTGGTTTTGACCGTGGTGAGCGGAGGAAGTTTGGCCTCTTTCCTTCCCCTGCACTTCACAGGTCCCAGAAGACTGTGGCCCATTCATGCATGTGAAGTAGGAAACCGACTGTGAAGTCGCAAGGCTACACTGCCAGTTTTCCTTCGTCAAGATAGCGGTGCCAGCACCCGATAGTCGATTGGTGAATCGGCTCGGGTGAGGACACCGCTGGATGCCTGGACAGGTAAGTGTCCTAATACTAAAAGTCAGCAGCTACAGCTTTTATATTTATATATATATATATACAGTATATATATACCGTATTTATCGGCGTACAACACGCACAGGCGTATAACACGCACCCTAACTTTAAGAGGGAAGTTTCAGGATAAAAACTTTCCACGGCCCCCTGCGTATAACACGCAGGCACAGTTTACCCTCTATTTTCAGGTTAAAAAAGTGAGTGTCATATGCCAATGAATACAGTATATTAAACTGCCTGCCATGTAAGCAGCCTTATATACAGCAGCAGAGCGCACTGTGATTAGCCAATCAGACATCAATGCAATGGCACACAATGTTCAGAATTCGGTGAACAGGCAAACACCTAATGTTTGACTCAAACCACAGGACCATGCCTAGTGTTTACATGCATTTTAGTGCATTTACAGGCATCAGGCATTTTTTTCTGCCAAAACGCCACTGCTTCTGGATGCACTGGCAGTGAGTTTGTTTTATTGCCTCCAAAAGCCCCTGCCTCTAAATGTCTGTGTGTGCATGGACACATATACTAAGTTGCAGGGGCCATTAGAGGCAGGGAAAAAATAACCAGATGCCCCTAGGAGCTTGAATTTATAATTAAATTTCACATTTTCACATTTTATAGGTAGGGTGAAATTATCATTTTTTTCCCCCCCAAATATGTTTTATTGAAAATGTTAAAGGTACAAACATAGTATAAATACACACCGTAGTCAGAGACAGTTATGGTACACTGGTATTAAGACATACGGTATATGGTGTCAATAACAGCGCAGTGGAAAGTAGTCTCGCATGGGACAGTTTTTTTTCCTTCTTTTTTGCAATGTGTGCTGCATTGAGGAAATTCCCCTTTACTTACTGTTCTTTACTTTGTAAGATTTTCCTTCTTTTTTTTTCCAATTCTTTATTTTAAAGTTTTTTTTTCTCACAAAGATACACATACATCTTTACAAATAAACCATCTTATGCATATATTCTGCTTATTTTACTCTTAATCATATTTAATTTCTCCTATATCCTGTTTCTACTTTATCTATGAACTTATATTATTTTAACTTTATTCTTAGTTATATCCTTGTGATTTATCTATCCTTCTAACCCTTCCACTACGTTCTTCTCTCCCCCCCAAGAAAGAAATAAACCGAGAGTATCGGTTTAATCTTTAGATTAGAAAACATAAAAAAAAAGAAGGAGCCAAAAACAATTCCCCCACCCCTCCCCCTCTCTCTCCGTCTCCTCCCCTCTTCCCTCTCTTAGCTCTTTCCTTCCTGTTGGTCTCTCTCTCCACCCTCTCTTCTCATCCCGTTCGCTCCCTGTATGGAGCCCATATCTGCCGATGCTTGTCCTCCTGCTCTTTCATACTCATATTAAGGTTTTCCATTAGTTGTACTTCCGCTATTTTTGCCATCCATTGTGCTTTACTTGGAGAAACATTACTTTTCCAGAGAGCTGGATTGCATGCTTTTGCCGTTGATAACAAATGTCTCAGCAATGAATTTGTTAATTTTTCCGCTGATTGAGGCATATCAAAGAGCAGGAAGGCAGCTGGATTATCTCCAAGTGACACATCTATCATTTCTTCTATTATTTCTAATACCATTTGCCAGAAATTCCTTACTTTTGGACATTCCCAAAAAATGTGAATCATAGTGCCCACAGTCTCTTGACACCGCCAACAGAGATTCGAGGTATGTGGATATATCCGATTCAATACTTCTGGAGTTCTATACCACCTGCTCAAAATCTTTTAGCTTCCCTCTTGGTACCTTGTTGCTATTGACACCTTATGTGTATATCTGAATATCTTAAGATTTTCCTTCTGTTGTTGTTCTAGGGACATCTTGACAATTTGGACTTCCCCTCACTTATTGCTCAGGTGTCCAAGCTGTCCACAACTTAAAAAAGTTCTTTAGATGCACTTTTATATATTTTCAGGAAACCTCATTAGGTTTGTTGGAGATATTATTTTCTTTCGTTTTAAATTTATGCCACATGTTTTTCTGTAAAGTTTTAACTTTGACAATAAACTGACTACAAAATTAGAATCAGGCTTGCATTTCAGACAGCAGCTAAATAAAACGAGCCTCTTAACTGGGAACAGTATGACCTATGAAGTATGCCTATCTGAACATTATTAGTAATTTTTACAAAAAGACTTAAACTACTAGAGAAGTTTCATAAATACATTATTCATTATGTAATGCTTAAATCTGAAGTGTTCTTGTGACTTTTCTGGTAGAACAATATAACTTTTTTGTCAAGATGTATTAGTTTGCATAGCTTTTAGCCACTTTAGAGCTCTATGTGTCCTTTCACGTGGGTTTTTAAATTAGATTTGTTTGTCGGGTTTTCCAATTAGATTTGTTTTTCAGCTTTTTAGTTAGACCTGATCAGAAACTCCATGTACAGCAGATGTAAAGTGACATCTTTCAGCATCGATAAATAAAGTAACCCCTGTGCTACCCACATGTACAGTATACTGTAAATCCTCTAACTATAATGTATAATATTCAACAAAAATTAAATATCAAAGGTTGCTGCAACACCTAATATGTTCTTCACAGTGTGAAAGTATATACATTAATGTCCTTAGATATAACCCAACATTCACATACCGCTGTATATACATAATAATGATGAAAATGAATAAAGAAACAGTGTCCATAACCACATAAATAGTAAGTGCTGGGTGTTACGTGATAAACAAATAATCTTCGAACGTGACAAAAAAACAATATTTTGGTCATAATCTACAGTCCACACTTCCAGGTTTAAAAAAAAAGTGCTGTTGCTGTGAGTTTCACTTGTCCCCTTAGTGCTTACAGAACTGTCAGCTTAATTTATAATGAATTGCGCCATATAATAAATACAAGTTGGTGTTCGAATCCCAATTGGCTCCAAGTGCTCTCTTTATCCTCCCAGATATAATGATCAAAACTCAAGTTTTGGTCCCATTAAGGTGCTGTTTTCCTTGCGCTTACCAACATGTTAGCATGAAACATGTACATATAAGGCCAAATCCACAAAGCAGATGCGCCGACTTAACTCGAGATTTCTAATTTTACACCGCGCGTATCTTTGCGCTCCGGTCCTCAAAACGAAAAATCAGTTTTTTCCGTCCTACCTAAAATAATTACACCGGCGCATCCTCGGACGCAAATTACGCTAGTCACGCCACTTTTTTTGATAGGCAAAGATGCAAATGAGGGAGATAGGGCGATCCACAAAATTAAGTGTGTGCGCCATAGATTACGCCCTGTGCGCCGTAGATTACGCCCTGTGCGCACCTGTTAGTTTCCTGGAGGAAAATCAGACTTTATAAAAGCAGCCCTAATTTTACACCTGCCCTGTAAAGGTCTGCTGAAGCAACAGCATTGAGGAAGAGCTGACAACACATCTTTGCTGGACTTCAATCTGACTGCCAAAATGCCCGGCCCATCCATGATTCTAATGGCACTCGCTACTTTACAGGCGCAAAGAAGGAGGAGGGCACAGAGGAGGAGGAGGAGGGCACAGGAGAGGGTATACCGCCCACGCCAAGATCTCTTTGGCATGACTGCTTCTGAGGTCTATGGCAACTTCCGCTTTAACCAGGAAGCCATCCTGGAATTAACCCGAATCCTGCAGGATGATCTCACCACCCCAACCCAACGATCCCATGCCCTGCCACCTCACATCAAAGTAATGGCAACCCTGCATTTTCTTGCCACTGGGTCTTTCCAAAGAACATGTGGAGGTCTGGCTGGGATGGTACAGTCCTCGATGAGCAGGTGTGTCCATGAAGTAGTCCCTGCAATACTAAGATGCATGGGCAATCAATTTCAAAAGCCCACCCAGGAGGACCAGCGATTGAAGACCATGGCGGACTTTTATCACATTGCTGGGTTCCCACGGACCATCGGGGCCATTGACTGTACCCATGTGGCACTACAGCCCCCCCATGAGACAGAGCACCTGTTCCGGAATCGCAAAAACTGGCATTCCATAAATGTCCAGGTGATAGTAGATGCCCATTGCCTCATCTGGCATGTCTGTGCCAAATTTCCTGGTTCGTGCCATGACAGCTATATATTCCGGCAGACCAGCATATCTCAAGATTTGGAGCTGAACGTGTATGGAGACAGCTGGCTGATTGGTGAGTGACATGGTGTCAGGTATGTCCCCCCCCATGATGCAGACATCACAAGGGGCACATGCATGACTAATATCCTCCTGTCTTTTCCCTTCCAGGTGACTCTGGATATGCCCTGGGACCACATCTGATGACCCCATTCAGGAACCCCCAAACCCCAGGAGAGCAACGCTACAACGAGGCTCATATTCGCACCCGGGCAGTTGTGGAGCGCACATTTGGGCTGCTGAAGTCCCGCTTCAGATGCCTGGACAAGACTGGGGGTACATTGTTGTATTCCCCAGACTTTGTGTGCCAACTAATCGGTGCTTGTTGTATTCTTCACAACTTTGCCATGAGAAGGGGACTGGAGATTAACTTACGTGCTGACCTGACCCCCCACCCAGGCAATCCCCCCCTAACCCACTCTACCCGGTCTACTGAGGGCACAGTAGCCAGGAGACGCCTCGCAGAAGGCATCTTTTCACAGTAAACGCACATGAATAATGTCACAATGATAATATTTGTTTTAACTGGAAACGCACATGAATAATGTCACAATGAGAATGTTGCTTTGCACAGTAAACGCACATGAATTATGTCACATTGAGAATGTTTTTTTTTCTCTGGAAACGCACATTAATTATGTCACAATGAGAATGCATGAATGCACACCACTGTGGTCCCTAGCACAGACACATCACATGCACATCGAATTGGATTAGATCCAAGTACCCCCCCCCCCCCTTTGGTACTTGGGAGCAGTAACGCCACGCCACGGCTCCAATTATGTCACTGTGCATTCATACACCATTCAGGAACCTGGGATCACTTCTCCCTGGTCCTGAGGATCCCTTCTCCACCAAAACTGAGGGTGACACCCTTATTTTATCAGGAATGCCACCCCCCCCACATTCACACATCATTCACACACATAAACCAAATCATAAGTACAGTATAATAAACAAAATCATAAAAAAAAATCAAAAGTACCCCTGCAATTTAATTCCGGCGGCGAGTGCTCCGTCTGGGCTGCCCACGGGCATGGACAACTGGAGGATCTTCACGGGGGGGGTGTGAGCAGGGGAGGGAGTATCTTCACGGGGAGGGTGTGAGCAGGGGAGGGAGTATCTTCATGGGGGGGGAGCAGGGGAGGGAGGAGCCTCCCCTGGTGTCTGACCTCCGGCTGGCCTGCCCTCCAAGGCCACTGCTATCCTGTTCAGACAGACAGTGATGGCAGCCGTATTGGCCTGGCCAGCCCGGGTCTTGTCCTGCACAGCCCGGGTGTTGTCCTGCACAGCCCGGGTGAGGGCAGTCACCTTCTGGGCCACGCCTGTTGTGGCGGTATGCAGGGACCACAAACAGGTGATAACCCCCAATGAATTGGTGGCCACATCACTGAGTGACTCCCTCATTACATCCAGGCTGTGCTCCATCTTGGTCATAGATTTTTTGATGTCACCCAGACTGCGGGTCTGCTGGGCATTGTCCCTCAGCAGACTGGCCGGCAGACGCTCAGACACCCCCCTGGTATCCTGGGTCACCATCCTGCCTGCCCCTGAGGCTTGTGGCCTGGGAGGAGGGGATAGAGTGACCCTTGTGGGTTGCGGCCTGTTGGGGGATGAGTGGGAGGGGCTACCCCTGTTGGTGGCCTGACTGGTGCCAGCCTCTGGGGTAGCCTCTGGGGGAGCCTCTGGCTAGCCTCAAGGGTATCCTCAAATGTCATGAGATCAGTGGCAATAAGGATTTCCCGGCCAATCTGGAGATCTTCTTCCTCCTCCCCCTCATCCTCCCCCCTCAGCCTCCTCATGAGGGGAGGTTTGGCCACTCCCCTCCCCTGGGGACTCCTCAGCAGCCTCCTGTCTTTGGGGTGGTGCAGCAGCCTGGCCTGATGGGCCAGCAATCTCCTGGTCATCTGTGGAGGACACCAAACAATCACAGGTTTGAGGATCCACACACTTGGCACATCTTCCCTTCCCCTACCCACACATGCTAATCACCAAATAGAAAAACAAAAACCTTACCTGGCCTCACAGGAACATCAGACTGATAACCAGGCAGGCCCACCACCTGCTCTGGCAGCCAGATGGGTCATGGTCCCCCTCCTCCAGTGCCCCTCCTATGGGCAGTGAGCTTGGCCACCTTATTGCGGACCACGCTCCTCAGATCATTGATCTTTTTCTTGATGCCAGCGGGGGTCCTCGTCTCCCCCCCCTGCCGCATTTATGTGATCTGTAATTTTTGCATATATCCTCTTCCTTTGGGCCGGGGAGGTGTTCCGGCTATCAGGCCCATGTAAATATCTTCCATATTGGATGATATACCTGGCAAGGATTTGCTTTTCAACATGAGAAAAATTCAGCTTCCTGCGTTTGGGGGCCATCACAGACACCACCCAGCAACAAGAAGACAAACAGGACAAACACACAAAAATACACACACAAGCAGACAGCTACTACAAAGTCAAAAACAAACACACAAAAAACAAACACAAAATCCAAGCAGAAAAAAAAAAAAAACACTTAGCAGAAACAATCAAACAAAAAATACACTTATCAGAAACAAACAACAACTACTATCTAATACTCCTCCAACACTTCTCTATCACACACAACTTACCAACAAACACTGACAAACTAAGAGCAGAAGCAAATTGCTCATGGAAGGGAACACAGGGAAATACTTTTGCAAGGGAAGTGTGTTTGACTGGGGCTATTTAAGCACAGGGCGATCCTCAAACTAAGTACACTTGGCCTTTTACCTATCTCACTGATTGCGCCCAGCAAAGTTCTGCACATGCGCAGTGAGCAGCAGATTCGTGCGCGCATGCGCAGTACGGCCGGCCCTTCATTTGCATGGGGTCATGGCTCATTACAATGAAGCACGCCCACTTCCTTCCCACTTGCCATAACCCCGCCTTACGCCTCGGAATTTAGGTTACGGCTGGCGCAATTTTGTGCGCAAATGCGCTGTGGATACGGCACTTACGACACCAACTTAGGGCTCCGTAACTTAAATGACATAAGTTTTCATAAACTTAATTTGCGCCGCTGGCTGTGGATTTGGCCCATAGTGCCTCCCATAGTGTAGTATAAAAACGCTACAAGTTTTATTGAATAAATAATATGCTTACATTAAATAAACTTTAAAAACCCATTAAAATAAACAAGATAATCAGCAGTAGCTTCCTCTCACGTCACTTCCAATCCACTCACTGAGATGCCTTCCACGTTACATCACGTGGCTTCTTCAGGAGAACCGGATTGATTGTTCATATAATGTATTTATATGCAGGAAATGCAGTGGTCGCCATTTTGTTGAAGCCACCATGTGGAACTGGTCGGCGACTATTTTAGAAGAGATCAGTGTAAAGTCCATATACTAGAGGACGAAGTATAGCTTCACGGTGGCCATTTTGTTGCAGATTGTAATATACGGCCGGCCGGTGGTGATATTTTAATATATATCTTTTTATTAGCATGTAACAGTATTGGATAGATTTGCCCAATTTTGATGAATTCATAATTTTATTTATTTATCAATACATTTAATATGCAGCAGGTTATATGTATGACCACAGTTGATACTGGTCTTTAGCACATATGGGATTGAGATTGTTTATTAAGTACACGTCACACATTATTTCCAGTAGGTGGAGGTTTTTTCATGAATTGGTGCTTGAGATTATTCTGTTTCATCCCCATTAATTAGGATTTTTATTTCTATATATAAACTGCTATTTAAGCTTAGCATTCTGTCACCTTGTATAGTTACTAACCATCGGCTGGCCATATATTGCAGTCCACAACAAAATGGCCACAGTGAAGTTGTACACGGTCCTCTAGTATATTGACTTTACACTGATCACTTCTAAAATGGCCGCCAACCAGTTCCAGGTGGCTGCTTCAACAAATTGGATATTAACCTCCCTGGCGGTCTTCCCGAGACTGACTCGGGGTTAGATTTTCCTGCTACTATCGGTAACCCCGAGTCAGTCTCGGCTCGCCTCGCTGAATCCACAGGCACTTTTTACTTACCTTGTCCCTGGATCCAGCGATGCCACCGCGCTGTGTGAGCGAGCGGGACCTCGCTCGATTCACATAGTGCCTCCGTGTGACGCCGATCTCCGTTCCCTGCGACGTTACGACGCACGGGGACGGAGAACGGCGCCAAATTCAAAAACGTAAACAAACACTATACACACAGTATACTGTAATCTTATAGATTACAGTACTGTATGTAAAAAAAACACACCCCCCCTGTCCCTAGTGGTCTGCCCAGTGTCCTGCATGTCATTTTATATAATAAAAACCTTTTTTTCTCCCTGCAAACTGTAGATTGTCCATAGCAACCAAAAGTGTCCCTTTATGTCAAAAATAGTTTTAGATCAGCTAAAAAACAGCGATAATAAATTATAATCACTTGCAGAATTGTGCGATAGCGATTTGTGGGGAAATTCGTCATAAAAAAAAAAAATAATGACAGCAACAATTCTGCAACTGAGCAAATTTCAGTGATTTTAATTTGATTACATTATTGAATAATTTTTATTATAATTATATTATTATTTGTTATAATTATTTATAATTATTTATTATATTATAATTTATAATTTTGTTTTTAAAAAAATGTAATACACGGGATGCCTATTAGAATCTTGTTTGGTCAGATTTAAGTGAGTTATTTCTAAAAATTACAGACCTATAATATAAAACGCCAAATTTCCTTGCAAATAATGGTACCGCTTTCAGCATGTTTTTTCTGAAAGAATCATACCGCCAGGAAGGTTAATGCTTTTTCATGTGGTATTTACCAATAATTTTTTAGCTTTTTGCGGTAAATACTGCAAAACGGTACAGCGAATTGAAAGTTACAGGATTTCATGCGATAATTAGGCAAAATGTTTCCAGACACCTAAATATCACATATAAGTTCCTTTTGTGAAAAGAGCCCAATGCTTGACAAATGAATTGTGGATTTAAAATGTGAGCTGGAAACTAAAGTGTTAGATTGTGACTGTTTGTCATGCATCCTATAAAAGAAAGGTGTAGATTGTTGTCACTGTGGGGTTGTTTACTAAAACTGGAGAGTCCCTGTGTGATACACTCGGCGGCCATTGCTGCCAAGTGTATGACTCGGCCCTGCCCCCCAGCTTGCTGCATCATTGATTTGATTGACAGCAGCGGAAGCCAATGGCTGCGCTGCTATCAATCCTCCAATGAAGAGCCGACTAGAGCTTGGTGAAAGCAACGCGGGATCGCGTCCAAGGAGATTCGGGTCTCAGGTAAGTAAAACGGGAGCTCGGGGTGGTGACTGCAAGGTGTTTTTTCACCTTAATGCATCTCTTACGTCGTCGCTAGTCGGTTTTTCCCGTCGCAAACTTAGGCCTGCTTTTTCATGGCTTATATTTAGAACAGCCATGTTAAAGTATGGCCGTCGTTCCCGCGTCGAATTTCAATTTTTTATTTTTTTTGCGTAAGACTTCCGGGAATACGAAACGACGTAACGCACGTCGCCGTTCAAAAGAAACGCCGGGGCGCCGTAATTTCGCGCAAAGCACGTCGGGAAATTTTCACACGGAGCATGCGCAGAACGTTCGGCACGGGAACGTGCCTAATTTAAATGGTGCCCGCCCCATTTGAATTAGGCGGGCTTGTGCCGAGCGGATTTACGTTACACCGCCGCAAGTTTACAGGTAAGAGCTTTGTGAATCAGGCACTTACGCTGTAAACCTGTGGCGGTGTAATGTAAATGGGATACGTTACGCCGCCGCAGCGTAACGTATTTGTACCTGAATCTGGCCCTATATGCTTAAAAACTGAATTGTTTTAGCACAGTTGCTACGTGCTTTTCCACTTTCTGGATATCATCACCAGTCAACTGATTCTGTGTGTTGTCTTGGGATGCTCTTGAACAAAATATAACAGCAATATATTTTAATATGTATTCAAACTCCCAAAAAAATATTTGCCTATAACCAAGTCCTATGATGTAAATATACTTTTATCATAATGAAAGTACAAATGTACTCAAGTGCAGCCGTGTACACACGTTTCTTTGTAGTTTAACACTTTTTTTTATATATTTAAAGGATCCATGTATTTCACTGAAATAAATAATAGACTCCTGCCTTGAGAAAACTGGGCATTGGTTTGAAATTGTTTTCCCTTATGCATACCTTCTTGTCAAAGCCATACTGATATCAGCATCACAGATAAACTACATGTTCTGTCTGAAATGCTGCACAACCTAAAGAATTGACAGTATTTATTTTATAACAGTTTACTGTGCATTTCTGACTCACCAGACATACTGTTGTTAAAAGATAAAGGCTGTTGTATAAGAGAAAACATGTATATGGATAACAATGAACAGAGGAATCTGGTAGGTTTGAAGTTGAGTGTCATAAGGACTTAGGAGATTCCATCTCATCGCTGTCTGTAGCACCGTGATAAGGCAGTTGCCTATACTCTGCATGATGTTAAATGGAAATCACACAGCATCAGTGCTGTTCATGTGGTTCCACTGAATGTTCAAATACCTTTCAATTTCAAGCAGCATCAACTTAGATTTTAAATTCATAGGAAATCCTATGAAACGTGTACTAAGCTCTTAGAGTAGTATGTGCTTTTTAACATTTCTACGTCTTGTGATAAGTGAAGTGATGTGGTATAAATAATAATAATAATAATAATAATAATAATAATAATAATAATAATAATAAAAATGATAATAACAATAATAAAAAATGTATTATCAAGAAACTATAATGAATACAGCGATATCAACAATACTTTCAGTTCTAAACTGACATATGCATTAAAGAATTAGGGGCAGATCCACAAAAGGATTACGACAGCGTATCTACTGATACGCAGTGTAATTTTAAATGTCCCGCGTCGTATCTTTGTTTTGAATCCTCAAAACAAGATACGACGGCATCTGGAATCGATCCGACAGGCGTACAACTTCGTACACCGTCGGATCTAAGCTGCAATTTTTCGGCGGCCGCTAGGTGGCGTTCCCGTTAAAATCCACGTTGAGTATGCAAATTAGCTAGTTACGGCGATCCACGAACGTATGTCGGCCTGGCGCATTTTTTAAAGTCGTCTGCGTTCGGATTTTTCAGGCATATAGTTAAAGCTGTCATACTGAGGCGTACTCAATGTTAAGTATGGCCGTCGTTCCCGTGTACAATTTTGAATTTTTTAAGTTGTTTGCGTAAGTCGTTTGCAAATAGGAATTTGCGTAGAATGACGTCACCGTCGTAAGCATTGGCGGGTTCCGGTTTAATTTCGAGCATGCGCACTGGGATACCCCCAGGGACGGCACATGCGCAGTTCCAAAAAAACTTTGTTTACGTCGGGTCACGACATATTTACATAAAACACGCCCCCATCACTTCCATTTGAATTCCGCGCCCTTACGCCGCAACAGATACACTACGCCACCGTAACTTATGGCGCAAATTCGTTGAGGATTCAAACCAAAAAATACGCTACGCCTGGCGCAATAATGCGCCGTTGTATGTGGATCTACCCCTAAGTATGGCCAAAGCTCTTTTGGTTATGCTTCTCATGTGGGTCACAGGAGTGGTCATAGTTCTGCTCCCCTGTGACCCATATTCAGCCAACAGTGGACAAAAGCCCACTGCCGGCTGATGTCAGCGCTGGTCCAGGCTTTGCAGAGATCCTAACTATAATGCATGCTGCTGAGAGCCTGAGCCAGCCAATCCTGCACCTCCCATAGCCTGGGACTCCATTGAGCGCTAGAGGGGCAGAACAGAGAGCAATGATTGACAATCACCCTTCTGTGCTCAGAGCAGACCCGAGAACTGAACACTCAATGGTCTTTGATAGCTCAGTTCTCAGTATAGAGCCAGGGGGGAACAACAGCAGCATCGGATCGATGTTGCAGCTATCCAGGTGAATATAAATGTTTGTTTTCTTGATCCCTGCACTTCTCTTTTATGTTTTGCCTCCTATAACTTGTATTTCAAATTTTCAGAATACTAACTATATGGCTGTTGTTGATCAAAGGGGTTTCTTCATTAAGTGAAAAACGATATACCCCTCATGCTCCTGAGACATGTTAAGCAACAGGAGTCCCTCTGTTACTTTAACAAAATTGGAATTACTCTTATGTCCCTTATGTTCTCTTTTGTCAGATGATAAACCTATAGGATGTTTAGTTAGGACACATTGCAACAATTATACAATGTACAGTATTTAGTAGCAACCAGCCTATAATTTACTTTAAAGGAAAGAATAAAAAAAAGATGAACTGAGTTATTACACGTTGCACTTTTTTCATTAGTCAATATCAAAAAGCTAAAATTAAAAAAAAAAAGCCTAATAGATATAACGCATTTTTTTTTCTACAGAATCTCCTTTTCTAGTGTCCGGCTTACCAGCTACACATATAGAGCATATTTTTCTGTTTACAGATACAGATTTTTTTTTAAAGCAGACAGAGACATAACATTTGCATTACAGTTACGGTAAATAGTAAATGCTATATCATTGCTTTGTTAGTTATGTGCTTTGGATTCTAAACAGAATGGCCACTTATTTGGATGAGTTCCTAATTATTCTCTGCCTTTAGGGATCTTTATAATGGTCATTAATGTACTGACATCTGTAATGTAGAAACTAATTATGTCATGTCATACTTTAGCCCTGCAATATTCTCTTACATATTAGATTTTTTTTTTTTTTTCACGAACTTTGCAATTAGGTTGTTTGCTAAGCAAGAGACATCATTTTGTTCTACTTAGCCTGTGAAGTGTCTCTTTTGCAGATAAATGTGGAAGGGGTCCACTGTGACAGATGCAAACCCAGCACTTTTGGACTTCATGTAGGGAATCCACTTGGTTGCAGCAGCTGCTACTGCTTTGGCCTCACTACCCGGTGTACAGAAGCAGATGGACTAATCCGAATGTGGGTGAGTAGGAAACTGTTGAGCCGTATAATACCATAATGTGGATTCCTGCTGGTGTATTTTAGTAAAACATGCTGAAGCTGCTAATACATGCCAAGACATTAATATACTGTTCTGATTACTTACTTTGGTCTGTCTAACAAGTAATATTCTAGTCAGATCCATAACAGTATTTAAAAGAAAAGGCATTACAAATGCAAATATTTAATACAGCCTGAGTAATAATTTGCATCACAAAGCAACATTTATACTGCTACAGTTTACAATGACCACCTTCAGTATGAAGGTATATTACCTGTTACAGGTGAACTAAAATGGTATAGATGGCTTAATCCATTATGCTCATAGCATTTCTATGTGTTACAATAGGCCCACTCAGTGGAGATCACTCAATGTTCTCCCACACCCCAGTATAAAAAAAAATTGAGTTGTATACAATTGGTCCTAAAAAAGTTCATAAACCATCCATTGTTAAAATGCTTGTCCATGTCAAGTTTTACTCCTCTTAACTATACAGTTAACTTTCTTGCCCCTGCTGTTGTTTAAGTGCTATATTCCCACTGCAGGATAGTTCCTATGATTATAATAGTAGCTATAGATTTTGCCTTGGCAATATTATGAGTCCTACTATTACATAGAAGATCTGTACAGTGAAAAGTATGTTCAAGGCTCCCTGCAGCTGATATGTTCCCTATTACTGACTTTACCATACCTTGTTCTACACTTTGGGAGTTATTTACGAAAGGTAAATCCATTTGGCACTACAAGTGCACTGCAAGTGCACCTGGAAGTGCACTTGGAAGTGCAGTCACTGTAGATCCGAGTGTCACGTACCTAGTGGCTGAGACCGATATGCAGGGAGCGGCTATTCTTACTCCTCTGACCTCGAAATCCCTGGTAGAACAGACAGGGTGTTCCGGAGTGCAGAGTCGCACAAGCGCCTGATGTAACGCTGGTGCTGGAGCTGAGCAAGACTTCCGTGGTCTCCGGGGATACGTCAGAGGTGCAGGTGCAGACTGAACGGCTGGCAGACTGGAGGCAGAGGTACTGGAAGCAGGAAGCTGCAGCAATGGGGAAGTGGTGCAGTAGTATAGACACAAACAAGTCCAAACAGGCCAGGTCATACACAAGCTGGCGGATCAGGTACAGGTGTGGTAGGCAAAGGCAGAGTCGTGGTTTAGGCCGGGTCAGCAACAGGCGGGCAGCAGACGGATCAGAGGGAGAGGCAGAAGAATAGTCACAACAAGCCAAAGTCAGGGCAGGCAGAAGTCTGGAGGAATCAGGAGCAAGCCGGGTCTCAGGAACAGGATCAGTAGCGGTTAACAGGTAACAGGTGGGTCTCACGGAACGCTGTAGACCGAACAGCAAGAGGCCCCAGTGTCAGCTCCCTTAAATGTCCAAATTTGGCACCAAAATGGCGTCTGCATGTGCGTCTGCACATGCCCGCGCCCCACTGCCGATCGTGCGCGTGCCTGTGCGCGTCAAAGTGCTGCAAATAGCGCGTGCCCGTGAGCACTGATGCGCCATTACTGCAATTGTGCATGCCCATGCGCGCCGATGCGCCGCTACCGCCATCTAGTGGAAAGGGTTGTTCATGACACCGAGGGAGGCATGCAAGGAAAATAAAAAACAGCATTTTTGCTTGTACGTGATTGGATAATAAAATCAGCAGAGCTTCCCCTCATTTCAGATCTTCCCCATAGATTTACAGCGACTGTGCTTCCAAGTGCACTTAGAGTGCACTTGTAGTGCAAAGTGGATTTGCCTTTAGTAAATAAACCCCTTTGTCTCTCTGTGGAGGCAACTATTTTAGTAGAGGAGCAGGGCTTTTCATCTTCATATCAGAGACGCAACAGGTGAGGTGCAGAAATAAAAGATCCACAGAATGAATCACGTGCATGTCTTCCATTATTAGTGGAAGTTCCCTGTAGGATGACATTTCATTGCACTTAAACTGCATTGTGTGCAATGTCTAGATGTCATGGATAAACTTAAAATGCTTTAAACACCCCCAATGAATGCCTTAATTATTAGAGGTCAACCATATTTTAAAGTCCCCACTCTCCATAATTTGTGGTCAGCAGCACTTTAAAACAATCCCACAACATGGGTAGTCAGTGGCCCTTTAACCTCCCCCTGCAATCACAGCCTTCTCTGCACAAGTAAGTAGGATGTTATTAATGGATGTGCTTATTAAATCCTTATTTCCTCCTTCCTCCATTGTGAGCATAAGGGGAGCACTCACCATTGTAAAGAGTACTACATTGTTTATATTGGTGATTGCTGTGATTGGTCATCACAGAGATTGCATGACTAGAGTCACTCCAATCAGTTCTGTGCCTCTAGCCAATAATCTCCAATGTCTAATGACAGCAGGTGCAGGAGCTTGTATGATTACAGTACTTAAAGCAGAACTATACTCACCTGGAATCCAGCAATGCAATGTCCCCAGAACTCACCAAAGCTGGCTTCCAGATTATAGCAGGAGACCCCACTAATAGGTTGGTTTGAGCTGATTATTTTAACATCTACAGTGTGTATCACAGTCTAAAGTAGTCTAAAGTAGTGTCTTTCAACTCCAGTCCTCAAGGACCCCCAAGTCATGTTTTCAGGATTTCCCTCAGATAAAACGGCTGTGGTAATTACTAAGGCAGTGAAACTGATCAAATCACATGTGCAAAACAATGGAAAGCCTGAAAACATAACCTGTTGGGGCGCCTTGAGGAATGGACCATGAAACACTGGTCTAAAGCAGTCATTGCTAGTTTGGGCAAAAAGGACCCAAATATGCATTGCGGGCCTAGATTCCCAGAGTCTGTGTGTTTCAGGGAGACAATCCTGATTCTGAAGCAAGACCACTCCAAGGGTCCCCTAGGCACACACCTCCCAAGAATAGAGCCCCGCTCAAAAGCCAGGGCATATAGTTAGTAGGCCAAGAGGCTACCCTGCAGTCCCCTCCAAAAGCCCTGTCCTGGTTGGGTCTGGTGAGTTACGTCAGATTCAGCATTCCCAAATTTGTGCATTGAGCTGCGCTTATGCAACTTACTGTACAGGGGTGGACAGGCAGGTAAGTAGCAAAGCAAGATAGTTCAAACCGTGATTTGTCATAATTTTTATGGCTTACAGCTCATGAAAACCCCAAATCCACAATCTCAGAAAATTTGAATATTGTGAAAAGGTGCAATTTTCTAGGCTCAAAGTGTCCCACTCTAATCAGCTAATTAAGCCATAACACCTGCAAAGGGTCCCTGAGCCTTTAAATGGACTCTCAATCTGGTTCAGTAGGAATCACGATCATGGGAAAGACTGTAGACCTGACATTTGTGCAGAAAACCATCATTGACACCCTCTATAAGGAGGGAAAGCCTCAAATGGTAATTGCAAAAGAAGTTGGATGTTCCCAAAGTGCTGTATCAAAGCATATTAATATAAAGTTATGTGGAAGGGAAAAGTGTGGAAGAAAAAGGTGCACAAGCAACAGGGATGACCGCAGCCTGGAGAGGATTGTCAGGAAAAGGCCATTCAAAAGTGTTGGGGATTTTCACAAGGAGTGGACTGAGGCTGGAGTCAGTGCATCAAGAGCCACCACACACAGACGGATCCTGGACACGGGCTTCAAATGTCGTATTCCTCTTGGCAAGCCACTCCTGAACAACAAACGTCAGAAGCGTCTTACCTGGGCTAAATAAAAACAGACCTGGTCTGTTGCTCAGTGGTCCAAAGTCCTATTTTCTTATGAGAGCACATTTTGCATCTCATTTGGAAACCAAGGAGCCAGAGTATGGAGGAAGAATGGAGAGGCACACGCCGTAAGATGCTTGACGTCCAGTGTGAAGTTTCCACAGTCTGTGTTGATTTGGGGAGCCATGTCATCTGCTGGTGTTGGTCAACTGTGCTTCATTAAGTCTGGGGTCAACGCAGCTGTCTACCAGGAGATTTTGGAGCACTTCATGCTTCCTTCCATAGACAAGCTCTATGGGGATGCTGACTTAATTTTCCAGCAGGACTTGGCACCTGCCCACACAGCCAAAAGCACCAAAACATTGTACAATGACCGTGGGATTACTGTGCTTGATTGGCCAGCAAACTCGCCTGACCTGAACCCCATAGAGAATCTATGGGGCATTGCCAAGAGAAAGATGAGAGACATGAGACCGAACAATACAGAAGAGCTGAAGGCCGCTACTGAAGCAACCTGGTTTTCCATAACACCTCAGCAGTGCCACAGACTGATAGATGCCATGCCACGCCGCATTGAGGCAGTAATTGCTGCAAAAGGGGCCCAAACCAAGTACTGAGTACATATGCATGCTTCTACTTTTCAGAGATCCGATATTGTTCTATGTACAATCCTTGTTTTATTGATTGCATGTAATATTCAAATTTTCGGAGATTGTGGATTTGGGGTTTTCATGAGCTGTAAGCTATAATTACCACAATTATGACAAATCACGGCTTGAACTCTCTTGCTTTGCATGTAATGAGTCTATCTCATATATTAGTTTCACCTTTTAAGTTGCATTAGTGAAATCAACTATTGCAAGATATTCAAATTTTTCGAGTTTCACCTGTAAATGTGAATAAACAAAAAGTATATGTACGCTCACCCACCCTAGAAAGGGCGCAGACCAGCTGTTTAAATATAAGGGGCAGTCTTATGGAGGTTAATACAGAGCAGTACAAATACCAGAAGTTGTACGCATGACAAGAAGCAATCAAGTTAAAAGAAAAATAAAGCTTTGGTTGCAGTAAAGGATGATTTGACAAACTATTCTGTGCTGCACTGAATTCCAAACATGTATATTGGTTGAAGTTGTAAAACATTTATGATTTTCTTTCTGAGGTTTGTTTTGTTATTAAAAAAAAAAACATTGTTCCTGTTATTGGTTTTCTAGTTGTCACTGAAGCCTGATCAGACCGTACTCGAACTAACAGACTTCACCCTGCAGCATCGAACCACAAAAGGGGTATTTTTCCAACATCCAGAAATCATAGCATTTATTGATCAAGTAAAGCAAGACTTACATTCAGAACCATTTTATTGGAAACTGCCTCAACAATTTGAAGGTCGGAAGGTAAATTAAATATGATATTTTCCAAATATCACATTTGTTTTTGTTTTTTTATATATATATATATATATATATATACTTGGTATTTTGGAGGGCAGGTGAAAGAGTACAAGCAAAAAGAAAAAAATGTATTCATGCACGTTTTTAGTAAGAAAGAATATAACAATTTTTTTCTTGTTCAAGACGCAGTAACCAACTGCTCTTTTGGGGGTGAATCATATCAAGTTTTAAATTAATTGAAAATGTATTTACAGTAGTAATTTTACTTGCATAGAATATGCATTTTCTTTTTGTTTTATGTTTTATTTTCCTAATAGGTTTAAAATGCCATTAATTACGTCAAATGTGCATTAAAAAAAAAGACCGTTATTTTATTAGTTTCATCAGTGATTAATGTTAAAGTCATACTAAAGTCTCTTTTTTTTTGTTAAAAATAACAAACATGTTATGTAAGTATAACATGTTTGTTAATTTTAACAAAAAAAAACAAGACTTTAGTATCACTTTAACACTTTATCGGTGGTTTTACACAGAGCAGTCCAGATCCTTCTCTTCTCGGGTCCCTCTTCGGTGCTCCTGGCCCTTCCTTCTTGTTGAGTGCCCCTACAGCAAGGAGCTTGCTATGGGGGCACCCGAGCTGAGCCGCAGCTCCCTGTGCACCGGCCCGGCCCCACCCTCTCCTCAATGGCTCACTGATTTTGCTTGACAGCAGTGGGAGCCAATGGCACTTCTTTGCTGTCTCAGCCAATGAGGGAGAGGAAGGGAGAGGGATGGAGAGTCCTGGGCAGCCGAGTCTCTTATGCAACATGGCTGGATCGAGATGAGGCTCAGGTAAGTATTAGGGGGGCTGAGGGGGACTGCTGCACACAGAAGGCTTTTTATGCTAATGCATGGAATACATTAAGCTAAATAAAACCTTTTGCCTTTACAACCACTTTAAAGAAGAGGAAAACAGACAAAGGCAATTTTAGTGTAGTCGGCTCAGTAAAACTAAGAATGGAATGTGTTTAATATATTGATGAGCCGCTTGAACTTGAACTTGAAACAAAGCTGTCTAGTATAAAAGAACACTACTGTAGTACAGTGAAGTGTAGGAACAACTTTTATCACACATTTGGTTGATTTATATTTTAATCTGGAATGTTCAGAACCCGTCAGGTCTGGTATAAATTTTAACCGGTTCCCGACCAGCTCACACAGATATACTGTGGCAGAATGGCTCTCCTGGGCGAAATCCCATACAGGTACGTCCTTCTCTATTTTGGCCATCCAGAGGGTGCGTATGCCACCGGAGGAGCATGCTGCATGGCAGGGAGCCCGATGCCACAATCGCCACTGGCTATGCAGGATTGCGTGCACGAGCGAGAGGGAAAAGGAAACATATTGTTTGTTCCTACTAAGTAGGAAAAACAATCCAGTCAATCCATTCCCCACACAGTTGGAACACACTGAGGGAACACACAGTTAACCCCTTGATTGCCCCCTAGTATTAACCCATTCCCTGTCAATGACATTTACACAGAAATTTATAGCACTGATCGCTGTATAATTGCCAATAGTCCCAAAAAAATGTCCAAAGTGTCCGATCTGTGCTTCGCAATGTCGCAGTACTGCTAAAAATATCACCACCATTACTAGTAAAAAATAAATAAATAATACAAATGCCATCAATCTTTCCCATAGTTTGTAGATGCTATAACTTTTGCGCAAACCAATCAATATACGCTTATTGCAATATTTTTTTCCAAAAATATGTAGAAGAATATATATTGGCCTAAACTGATGAAGATTTTTTTTTTTTTAAATGTGGGGGATTTTTATTGTAGCAAAAAGTAAAAAGATATATATATATATTTTTTTTTTCAAAATTGTCGCTCTTTTTTTGTTTACAGTGCAAAAAATAAAAACCTCAGAGATGATCAAATACCACCAAAATAAATCTCTATTTGTGGTCCCAGTATCATGTGATCACTGTGACCAATCACAGAGATCACAATAGTACACAATGAATGGCTATGAATGAAATCTATTGTGTACTATTGACATGTGATTGCTGTGATTGCTTACAATGATCACATGGTACCCGGCCCAGTGCAACAATCTGTCTTCTGGACACAGTGTGTGATTGATCATGTCGATGTGTGGCCCCTTGGGCTCACGCGAGACATGCACCTGGAGGATGTCATACGATGTCCACCCAGGATAGCACTGCTCCAGCTCGCCCATCATTTTAAAATAGGCTGATAATGAAGAACTGTGAACAAACAGAGTTATTTATGTTAAACAGCCCCCCTAAACATTGCAAAGCACGGAGAGCATGTAAGGATTTTTAAGCAAGTTAAAATGACAAAAAATTCTAAATATTTTAAGTCAGGGGTCTCCAAACCTTCTAAACAAAAGACCAGTAAAAAGTGGTGCACTGATGGAGTCATCACTGCTCTGACTTACTTTAGGCTCAATTCACATTTGGGAATGAGGCTGTAAGTGATTACAAGCAGGAAATCCAGCAGGGAATCCAGTAGATTAGTTGCAGGTTGAATCCCCTTTGAAAGCAATGGGAGGCTAACTATTCCCACAGCTAATCAGGGCTAATTATTCACAGGTAATTGCTCCATGAGCAAGTGGCCACAATTAGCTTTGAGGGCTTTAGCCCTGGTTCACACTGGGTACGATTTGGAACGATTTGAGATGCGATTTGACATGTCAAATCGCATCTCAAATCGGCGGCAATTGTCGGCAATGGCACTGTCCTAATCAGTGCGACGCCGCATCTGCGATTTCAAAAAGTAGTTCCTGTACTACTTTTTGCGATTTCGGGCCGCGATTTACATTAAATTGCGGCCAAAATCGCGGAAAAATCGTGGCAAAATCGCAGCCGCGAAATCGTGGTAAATTTGCGCATTTTACCGCGATTTTGAATTTGCAGCAGTGTGAACCTAGGCTTCAGCCTCCAAGTGCTTTCAGAGAGGCTTCCACCCACAGATAGGTGTAACTACCTCATTTGCAAGTGTGAATGGGGCCTTATGGATGTTCATACTGTTGACCGACAGCACTGTGAAAACAGAAGGGCAGTGATTTGCTTACGGCATCGACCTGTTCTTTCATAGAATTTCATGAAGGCAATATCAGAACAAATTTAGATATTCATTTTAGCTCTATGAAAAATAGATTTAGTTGAATGTTATTTCTTTTAATATAATTGTCTGGAGTTAAGCCTAAATATTTTCCTTCACATTGAAGTTGACAGCTTATGGAGGGAAGTTGAAATATACAATCTACTTTGAAGCCAGAGAAGAAACTGGACCTTCAGCCTATGAACCTCAAGTAATTATTAGAGGTGGATCCTCTGCAAACCAAAGGATAATTGTAAGAAACATGCCTGATCCCCAAAATGGTCAGCTGACTAGACATGATATTGACATGACAGAGGTAACTTCTTTCTTTTTTTTCCCTGAATTTATGTTCTCTGCTTGTTATATATAATGTATAATTAAAATAATCATTGCTTATAACCCATTGTGTTTCAGTTTGAGTGGAAAAATATGGATGGAAGACCTGTTACCCGTCAAGATTTCATGGATGTCCTTTACGATATACAATACATTCTAATTAAGGCATCTTATGGCCGAGTATTAAGGCAAAGCAGGTAAGCAAAAGATAGTAATAATGTATGGACTTGTTAAGCCTCGTACACACGATCAGTCCATCCGATGAGAAAGGTCTGAAGGACCGTTGTCATAGGTTAACCGATGAAGCTGACTGATGGTCCGTCACGCCTACACACCATGGGTTAAATAACCGATCGCGTCAGAACGCGGTGACGTAAAACACAACGACGTGCTGAAAAAAATGAAGTTCAATGCTTCCAAGCATGTGTCGACATGATTCTGAGCATGCGTGGATTTTTAACCGATGGTCGTGCCTACTAACGATCGGTTTTGACCTATCGGTTAGGAATCCATCGGTTAAATTTAAAGCAAGTTGGCTTTTTTTTAACCTATGGTTAAATAACCTATGGGGCCCACACACAATCGGTTTTGACCAATGAAAATGGTCCATCAGACTGTTGTCCTCTGGTTAACCTATCGTGTGTATGAGGCCTTAAAGTCTTGAACTAGGAGGGGTTATCTATCAATGTGTTTCTAGAAATTCCTACTATTTTTTTGACGTGGCATTTATAAAACTTAGAGGCATCAAGTTCAAAAATGTGTAATCAAATTTGTTTAAAACCACACATATTTTTGAGTTCTATTGTAGTGCAGATCTTTGACCAGATACAATTCTGTAGCTATCCCTCAATCTTGTCCGTTTATGGTCATTTAAATGTAATACACTCATGTAAGTGTTTATCATTTTGCTAAAAAAAGGACTGCCCATAGGGATGTTACTTTGGTGCGATTGGCCAATTTGAACACATAACACATGGGTAGTAAGAATCCCTGTTTTTTATGCCAAGCTTGCTAGAAGTGTCTATGGGCATTTAGCTGTATGTTGTAGATTCACTAAAACAATAGGTAAAAGCCAAACATAAGTTAGGTGTAGGCACATACAGTATTATAAAGCCCTACCATGGTGTCAGATGCCCTACCTAGAAATTCATCCTCTGTTTTAATTTGCCCACTACAGGATACTTTTTCTCATTCTATGTCAAATCTGTATAGAAAAAGTTAAAAATACAGTTCCTTCATCCCATGCAAATTTGTGTCTCCAAAGTTGTAATATTTCCCTGAAGTACAGTGCATAGGGGCATACACTTCTTTCTACCTTTAGACAACAGAGAGTTTATATGCACCACCAGATTCAGTCAACTTAAGCCTATTGTCTTGCAGACAAAGAGACACAGATTCAAAATACTATAATTGCACACCATCTTATTTAATTAAGTTCAATGATTCTGAGCAATGCGTCAAATTGATTCTGAGCATGTGTAGGATTTTTGTGCGTCGGAATTGCATACAGACGATCAAATTTCCGACAAGAAGTTTTGTTGTCGGAAACATTGAGAACCAGCTCTCAAACATTTGTTGTCGGAAATTCCGACAGAAAATGTCCAATGGAGAATACACACGGTCAGAAAATCCAACCAAAAGCTCACATAAAACATTTGTTGTTGGAAATTCCAATTGTGTGCATGCGGCATAAGAGTTGACTATGAGATGGGGGAGAAGTGGAAAACAGCACCTAGAGATGGTCCTTCTAGCTGCTGTTAAAGTGGAGTTTCACCCAAAAATGGAACTTCCGCTATAAGTGATGGTGACCCTCTGACAGGCCACATTTGGCACGTAATTTTTTTGGGGGGGAGCGGATACCCTCTTTTTAGAGGCATTCAGCTCCCACTTCCTCCCGGGGCTCCGCGGCGCCAGAAGGAAGTTCGCCTCTCCCCCTCCCTCCTTGCAATCTTCTGGGACACGTCCCAGAAGATTGCCCAGCCGTTCACAGCGCACATCGTGACTTGTGCAAGCGCAGTGCGTGCCTGGCTGTAAAGCCACAGCCGGGCCCCAACAGTATGAATGCTGGCGCCGTGGAGAGAAGGGGGAGAAAAGCAGGGCTTTTTATGCCCGCGTCGCTGGAGCGTGGGACAGATGAGTGTCCGATTATTAAAAGTCAACAGCTACACTTTTTGTAGCTGCTGACTTTTCTTTTTTCTTTTTTCGGTGGAACTCCAATTTAAGACATTATTGGCCAACTTCTGTGATTGTTTAGACATGCGTGAAAATGGTAACCCCAGAGGGTAGTGGATGGGGTCATCAGTCAAATAGGCATTGTGGATCTTTTTGAAGCATGGACTGACCATACAGCCAAAAAAGGCTGGAGGTTAGGACATGTCCATAGTAAGTGAAATTGAGAAACTTTGTCTCGACCACACCTCCAACAGGAATTAGGTAAAGTAGGGTTGGCGGTATGGATCACCTCAGGTGCCCTGTACCAGTACATCAAAACTTTGTATGCGTTCTCCCAATATCTCACACATCTAGAGGATTTAGAAGTTAACTCCCATATTCTCTCCCAAGATTTCATGGAGATAGAGCATTGGAAAACTTGGGCCCACTTACGTATATATAGGTGAAGGTTTTTGGTAGCCGGAAGCATCTCATGTAATAAGTTGTAGCTACGTATTCAAATTTGGTTTGGCGGTCTAAAGCTAGTGATGGAGAGAGGGTGGAGAAAAAATGCTTAAACTGAAGATAAGAGTAAAAGAGGTTTTTGGAAATATGATGTTTAGTGTGGAGTTCCCCAAAGGGTCTAAGTTTGCATGGGTGATACATAAAACATTCACATCAATGTATGTACCAATTAGCTTAAAAACTGTTGAACATAACCTAGTTCTATTTCTTCATTGGCTTGGGGCCAATCTACTGTGGTCTATTGGTGCCCATAGAATGGAGGATTGCAATAATAAAATGTTTTTGGCCACCATTTTGGTGCTGAACTTTAGGTAAAGTATTGGGGTGCTAGCCATATCAATGCTAGCAATCCTATTAACAATTCTACCTTGATGAGCAATTGTCACAACAGACAAAAAATAGTATGAATGTGTAAGTCTTGTTGTTTGACATTTTCACATAACATAAAGAATCTTAACATACATCATATCATTGTAACGAAGGAAAAAATGAAAAAAAAATGCATACAATTTCATGTTCTTGAAACAAACACAATACCTTCATATTAAATTATGATGGATGGATGTTGTATTGTTAACCTCCCTGCAGGGACAGTGTCCTTACCTTAGAGTTTGATAACCACACAAGTGATCTTAATAACACATCCAGAAAGTATATGCATAGTAAATTACACAAGGGAGTGGTTGCTCATGGATAAATTTTAACTACTTTACTGAAAACCAGCACAAGGCAATAAAAATGTACATCTCCAGATAATAAATCAGTACAAATGTTATATTAATCACAAACTAGCAGAAATGTTTTCCATTTTCTCTTACATAAGTATGCTGGTGATTTATGCATTCATACAGAATTGTGCTTTCCTGCCCATCTATCATTTCTATTTTGTGTCTCAATATAATTCCAAGACAGTGCATTGTTTTTGAAGCGAACATAAAGCGATAATATATTACATCAGCTCAGGCAGCAAGTATGCTCTTCATTTTGCTTGAAATTATTTAAAATTTCATACACTGACTAGGAACGAGTTGGGCTGAATCCCCAAAGACCTTTACTGTGCAGACAGCAAGTTGTTGCTTGCTCTCGAAAAGCCTCACAGACAAGCAACAAGTAGCTCTGTGCTCCCACAGTTTATTATCATGTAAATGTACATCTCTGGTTGTAAATAGTGTGCTGTACATAAACTATTTCCTCAAGTTTTGAAGATGACGAAGAGAGATTTTTCATTAAATGCATGGAGATTTGCTTCTGAAAAGCTTGAACATCACACTGAATAAATATGTATATTTTATCTATATGCATTTGTCCCATGTGGTATAGAAATTGTCTAAGGAAACTGTGTTTTTCCCAACTAGAGGCCCTTTAGTACCATTTCTTTTGGTAGATTTCATTCTTTACGAAAACCGCATCAGTGCATTCAACTGGACATAATGTCTAGCCTATCCAGGGAATCTGTAGAACTCAGTTAAGCATCAAATGCTCACGGTAATGACGGTAGGGCCATTATACTCTTAATTCCCAAGCTACATGTGCTCAATTGTCCTGCTGCCCTTGACATGTTTAATCAGTTTCTGTTTGTTGTATTGATCTGGTAAAAAGCTGGTTAAATCAGTGTGGTCTTCCAACTAAAGAAAAAATATAGAGCAAACAATTCTGTTTTTTATTGCTCTTTCTATTGCATCTTGTAGGTGAATTCAAACTCCTTGAATACATTTGCATGAATTTTAGTGTATATATCACATAGAAGTATTGCTTTCTCAAAGTATACAAGTCAAACAAACAGCCAATGATGATTGGCAATCATGCCAAAGTCCTAATAATATATCCAATACAAAGAAAATACTCAAAGTGAATGACAATCTTTCTACTTTAAAGCTACGACCTCAAGTAACAGGATAGGCCGGCACAAGGTTCTTTTCATATGAGTAAAAAGGAGACAGAGGAGGAAATGACTGGTACCAGCAAAGGTTTCCAATGCCACTTCCAATACCTTTTTTAGTTGTCGATCTAGACACCCATGCTAGACTGGACAGTCAGATATTGGACCTCTCAAGAGACTCAAGAGACTACACGGCAGTTTCAGAACCCATCATATCCTGTGATGCCCCATCATTGTCCAGTCTCAGGGTATGATGGGTCCTCAAATGGGCTGTATTGCTTAACTGCAGTGTAGTCTCTTGAATCTCCTGCAAGGTCCAAGATCTGACTGTCCAGTCTAGCATGGGTGTCAACATCTAAAAAGGCAATGCTTTACTATACAGTATCTATAAATGTACAGTATGTCCATAATCATTGGCATGTTAACACTGGGGGAAAATGGTTTGCTAGACATTACAAAATATAGATTATAAGCTTTAATAAGCAGGGCCCTCTGATTCCTCCTGTATAGAATTGTATTGTAACAAACTGTTGGCACTATATAAATCCCGTATAATAATAATAATAAAAAAACAGAAACAACAATAAAAACATATAATTTGTAAAATGGGAAAGGGTTTAAACTTTTGTAAGGTTTTGATTGTTACCGTTGTGAAAGTTTTTCTTGATTCTGTCTCCCTGATATCCTGGATGTCAGAATATGACAAAGTGTCACAGATAGGAAAATAGGGGAAACCTCTCTAACTGGACCACAGACCCACCCACTCAATAAAAAACCTACAAATATACAATTTTGACCAGAGTGAGGCCTCGTACACACGACCGAGGAACTCGTCGGAAAAGACACATTGTTTTCCTCGACGAGTTCCTTGTTAGGCTTGTCGAGGAGCTTGCTTTGCATACACACGGTCAAGACAAAATCTCCTCGTTCTCAAACGCGGTGACGTACAACACCTACAATGGCAGGGGAAGTTCAATTCCACTGGCACAACCCTTGGGGCTGCTTTTGCTAATCTCTTGTTACTGCGTGTTAAGTAAAAGTTTGGTAAGAGACTATTTGCACTTTTAAGTCTGTTGCAGCGTGAAAAATGTGTTATCTCCATTACAAACGCTACTTTTACAGAAGGTGCGCTCCCGTCTCATACTTTATTCTGAGCATGCGCGGGTTTCTTAGCATACACACGATCGTGTTTCTCGTCGAAAACCAGCCCGACGAGGAACACGATGAGGAAATTGGTACTCCCGTCGAGGAAAAAGAGAACTTGTTCTCTTTTTTCCTCGTCAAGTTCCTCAACAGTTTCCTGGATGAAAAACATACACACGACCGGTTTCCTCGGCGAAAAAGCTCTGCCACCAAGTTTCTTGATGGATTCTGTTGAGGAAAACGGTCGTGTGTATGAGGCCTCAGGCTAAAAACATAATGGGGTCTAGTAAATAAAAAAAATAACCGTGGAGTTGGAAAAGGCAAATGGTGAGTAGTCAGTTGTAAGGCCAGTTTTGCCCTCTTAGACCCACTATGTCATTCATTTATGATAACCATGTCTTAACGAGCATTAAAGTACACCAAACTTTTTTCGTTTTGGATATAATGGGCAAAAGGTGTAGTGATATAGTAGTGGGACGACAGAAAATTAGGGAAAATCAACAAGGAAACATGCAACAATAAAAAGCTGGCAGATGTTGTACCATGTCCATAAAACAAGCATTTGTACTTCTATCTGTGTTGCTGTTAGACAGATTTCCCTCACTTCCTGTCTGGTAAAAAGGTTGTCCCCAGAATGTAGCCTCCAAAATCAGTAATATAATAGGCTTCCGTACTCTATCCAAATCAAAAGTTTGGGCTATAGATACATTTTAAGCGTTCTAGCTTGCTTCCATTTGCATATTTTTCACTTTATAATAATAATATTATATTATAATTACTGTGGCATAACAGGCTATTTTTTGTCCTGTGCTATGTTTTTTGTTCATGCAGAAACAGAACTATAACACTTTGTAACTAATTTATTTTATGTTAATAGGATTTCTGAGGTATTTTTGGAAGTGGCAGAAGAGGGAACTTCTTTTACCATGAGCCCGAAGGCCAATTTGATAGAGAAATGTGAATGTCCAGTGGGGTACTCCGGACTTTCATGTGAGGTATGCTTACAAGAATAAAGTAGTGCAATTCAGAATATGTACACTGATAGTATTTACATATATTGTATATTTTTCCATTAAGTAAGCATGTGCAGTCAATATAAAATTAATAAATGCCAGTGATACTTTTGTAAAATTATGAGACATGCACAAGGTTCATAAAATCAACACACACTCAAATATACAGTATATATATATATATATATATATATATATATATATATATATATATATACACACACTATATTGTCAAAAGTATTGGGACACCTGCCTTTACACGCACATGAACTTTGATGACATCCCATTCTTAGTCCGTAGGGTTAAGGACTGAGTTGGCCCACCCTTTGCAGGTATAACAGCTTCATATCGCTCAGCCATGTCTTTATGGGACTTGCACTCATGTGCAGTCATGCTGGAACAGGTAGGGGCCATCCCCAAACTGTTCCCCCAAAGTTGGGAGCATGAAATGTGCTGACCCCTTAATAATTCCTTTCACTGGAACTAAGGGGTCAAGCCCAACCCCTAAAAACAACCATTTGCCATAATCCCCCCTCCACCAAATGATTTGGACCAGTGCACAAAGCAAGGTCTATAAAGACATGGGTGAGCGAGTTTGGGGTGGAGGAACTTGACTGGCTTGCACAAAGTCCTGTTTTCAACCTGATAGAACACCTTTAGATTGAAGAAATTGTGAAGAAAGTGTGGCCCAAAATTAGTCCAAAATGCTCTTTGCTTGAAACTGCCAATAGTACAATTCACATTTTAGCAGTAAAGGTATGTTCACGGCCGTGTACTTTGTCAAGTTTAATGTGAAAGAAACAGATGTAATCTAATACCATTTCAACCCCCCAACGACCCACTCTCGCCCCCTAGAAACAACTATAAATGTATGCCCGCAACCAGTATATACAAAGTAGATCCTCTCCTCTATTTATACAAACGATGACAAAGTGGTCATTCCAAACAATGCTTTACCGCTATGTGATTTGTACAATTGGCACTTGGAATTACAAGTACATTTTGGACAATACATTCTCTTATTTTTCTATGTGAGCAGTGAATATGGAGCCTGTTTGATGTGGACATCTGTTTATTAAAGTTTGCTAACAAGTGTAACTCACCCATGAATGAATATATATATATATATATATATATATATATATATATATATATATATATATATATATATATATATATACATATACATATGGGACCACCCATTTGTTTAGCAAAAATAACACTGTAGCACTACCTACTGTTTCAATCACTATAACTGAGAATAGTGAACAATTTGCTCAATCTGTACTATATCTTCTTTAGGCATGCTTGCCTGGATTCTTCAGGATGGCTCCTGTTTCAACAGCGCAAAGAACTGGACCAACTCTTGGAACATGTGTACCTTGTCAATGCAATGGGCACAGTAATATATGTGACTCAAACACTTCTGTTTGTCAGGTATGATTTACAACACATGTCTACTTTCAGCCATAACCCCTGCCTCTGAATAGTCCATATTATAGGGTTTACCACTGCCCACTAGGAGAAGAAGAAAAATGAAAACTATTAAAAAGCACAAAATGTACACTTTTTCTGTAAGTATGTTTTTATACTGTGGTTGGCAGATTTAATTAGAATGCATTTTATTACTTTATTATACCTCTATAGTAAACTAGTAAATACCCTTGTTAAAGAGCATGGTCAACTATTAGTTTAGGTACCGTAAAACTACAGATCCCTTTATGGCTTAGGTGACAGGGAGAATAAAGGTTTTGGAGTATAAGAAACATAAATACCTATTGTAATAAATATTTGTATAGACCCATTGCCATGACCAATAACAATCTAGGCTGGCAAGTTACAGTATTAAGTAGCATCAGAATTACAAACTAAAAAAAGTAGTCCAGTAATGATATTTTTGGAGTCAGAGCTTTTAGCAAGGAGATAAGTAAGCAACACAGTATGGACATCACTAAATCTCACCTAATCTCCTAAGACTAGCTGTCAGAAACACAGTGCTTTAGAACCCACACTGCACTGTAGATATAAAGGTATGAGGCTGTATGTACAGGAGTGCCTGGGCACCAAACAACCTTAAAGTGATTGTAAAGGGCTTTTTCACAGAGCAGTCCTGATCCTCCTCTTCTGGGCTGCCCTGATGGCTCTACTGGCTTCTCCTCTTCATCAGGTGCCCCCACGGAAAACTGCTTTTAACGAGTCTCGCTACTGCATCTATTGGCACAGACAGCAGGACTCGGTCCCACCCCCCGCTCCCATGTCACTGGATTGATTGACAGCAGTGTCTATTCAGTGAGGATGGAGACAGCGGCTGGAGTCACTGGGCTTATGCACATTGCTGGAATGGATGGGCTCAGGTAAGTAAAAGGGGGGCTCTGGGGGCAGCTGCAGCACAGAAAGTTTTTCACCTTAATGCATACAATGCATTAAGGTGAAAAACCTGGAGACTTTACAACCTTCTTTAAGGTCTGGTATGTATTTTGGGGTGACTTTTGGGGGGGGTTACTCCCCAGGTTAAAAAAAAAAAAAAGTCCCAGCTCTCTCTTGGATACAGGAATGGTGATGAACTAGTACAGAAATGGGAGCCATAGCCAGAATTGGAAGCAGGAAAAGTAATGAAGAAATGTTTTACACTAGCACTAGTATGATACACTATGGCTATGAAGTTACTTTGGGAGAATAGGTACCATAGCACACTGATTGTCTACCACAAATAGTAAATTAGTGCAGGGTTACAGTACACTAAATACAACCTACAATGAAATACCTTTGGTGCTGTCTAGTTTTGCAGTCAGTACAATGGTCTAAAAACGGAAAAAAATATTCACTACGTTCTTCACTTCTATGTGTATAATAAATGAGACAACAATTCAATGTTCTTAATGATAATGTTTACCGTCATGAGTAATCTGAATATGTTGTAGGTGGAAGTTACCCACAAGATTAGTTTGACTTAAATGCAATAAAGGTTTACTTTTGAAATACTGTGACTTGGCTCTGTTTCTCTGACATATTTAACCACTTCCAGTTGGGGCCATTCCTCTCCTACATGCAAAAAGATCAATTTTATTAGTAGAAAACCACTCAGAACCACCAAACAGTATATGTATAAATAAATATATATATATATATATATATATATATATATATATATATATATATTAAGCAGAGGCCTTAGGGAATAAAATGGTTGATGTTACATATTTTATGTCACATGATATTTGTGCAGCGGATTTTCAAATGCAAATTTTTAGGAAAAAATACACCTTAAAGAGGTTGTAAAAGTGTGTTTTTTATTTTTTAAATAGGTTCCTTTAAGCTAGTGCATTGCTGGTTCACTAACCTTTTCGATTCGTTTTCCCTTCTAAATGTTTTTTTTTCTTTGTCTGAATTTCTCACTTCTTGTTCCTCCTCAGTAAGCTGTTCTGGCTGACTAACCCCCAGCCAGAAGGGCTCTCATGATGGGGGCAAGCTTCATGAGGAGAAACAGGAAGTGAGAAATTCAGACAAAGAAAAAAACAATGGAAATTGAAGGAAAAGGTAAGTGAACCAACAATGTACTAGCTTAAAGGAACCTATTTAGAAAATAAAAAACAAACCTTTACAACCCCTTTAATGAATTTTAGTGCACAAAAACATAATATGTTTGGTAATATATAAAAGATGATGTTAAGCTGAGTAAATAATTGTATCTGCCCGTGGAACGGCACCAAACTACAGTACATAGAAATTCCCTTTCCTTCACCTGTAAAAGTAATCCAGAGGCTTCTTAGCTGCTAGGTTTACTTTTACATTGAAGGGAATCCCTGCCACTAAAAAATTATATGGTGATCATTGTTGCAGCCACAGTACTGACCGAGATCTCACCTTTCTAATCCGGTACATCGCTTGAAGGCTAGTGGTTAAAGCTGATTCTGCAAGTGCAAACACAGATACCGGAGTATAGCATAGGAATAGTAAGTACAGTATAATATAGGAACATAAGGTTGGTGCAGAGGAGCCTAAGAATTATGAAAGTTTTGTGTGCAATTTCAGCCTCTGTTATTGATAATAAAGTTTGTCCTTTAAATATTGATCTATCAACAATAGCAATAAGATCTGTGCATGTATTCAGGTGAATCTTTTTATTTTCAGGCCTGTAAACACAACACTACAGGTGATCACTGTGAGAGGTGTGCTTCGGGTTTCTATGGCATCGTAAAAGGATTCCCTGATGACTGCAAACCATGTGCTTGTCCCCTACGCATTGCAAGCAACAAGTAAGTTAAATTGTATAAGAGTAAGCAATGCCTTTCTCATGAAATATACAAAGTATATTCCAAAAATTCTTGGGAAAAAAATGTGTTTATTATTATGAATGACATTGAATTCTAGACACTAATGCCGCGTTTCCAACAACAAAACCGTGGATTTTTTTTCCGACGGAATGTTGGCTCAAACTTGTGTTGCATACACACGGTCACATAAATGTTGTCTGAAATTCCAAACGTCAAGAACGCGGTGACGTACAGTACTACATCAAGCAGAGAAAAATTAAGTTCAATGATTCCGAGCATGCGTAGGATTTTTGTGCGTCGGAATTGCATACAGACGATCCAAATTTTCGACAAGAACTTTTGCAGAACCAGCTCTCAAAATTTGTTGTCGTAAATTCCGACAGCAAATGTCCGATGGACTGTACGCACAGAATAACCGACCAAAAGCTCACATCGAACATTTGTTGTCGGAAATTCCGATCGTGTATATGATGCATTAGGGTAGACATAAAACACCCCTTTGAATATCTTCCCTATCTTTAACCCCAGAGCCACTGTCCTGCTGTTTATGTTGTTTGGTAAATGGAAATTTAAACATACAGATATAATTGTATCTATAGAACAGTGTTTCTCAGCTCCAGCCCTCAAGGCGCCCCAACAGGTCATGTTTTCAGGCTTTCCATTATTTTGCACAGGTGATTTGATCAGTTTCACTGCCTTAGTAATTGCCACAGCCATTTCATCTAAAGGGAAATCCTGAAAACATGACCTGTTGGGGCGCCTTGAGGACTGGAGTTGAGAAACACTGCCATAGAGCAACAATATGTTTGTGTAATACAAATGTGATTTTATCAGGAGTTGTTGGTGAAATCTATAAGCATGGCTTATATAAGCATGGAAACCAGGGAACTATGAGGACTGTGATTTCTTCCAAAGTACTATGCAGTAGAATCAGAACTATCTGTAATGTAGATATTATGTTTCATCAGAAAATGATGCCTTGCATAAATAGTGTACTGGACATTACCGTATGATCTATGTTATGCCAGCTTCTGTGCCAGCCATTTTCTTTGGAAAACAGTAGTGGCCATCCTGGTCAACTGATTTGATGTTCAGTGAGCTAGATCCGATGAATTAAAAATAATGTGCCAGATTCACAAACGAGATACGATGGCGTATCTACTGATGCGCCGTCGTATCTCTGTTTCTAACTATGCGACTGATTCATAGAATCAGTTACGCATAGCTAGCCCTAAGATCCGACAGGTGTAATTGAATTACACTGTCGGATCTTAAGGATGCAATTCTAGGCCGGCCGCTAGGTGGCGAGGCCATTTACGTTAAGGTCTAAGCAAATGACGTTGGTGCGACGTCAGTTAGCGCAATGCACGTCGGGTAATTTACCCGACGGAGCATGCGCAGTACGTCCGGCGCGGGAGCGCGCCTAATTTAAATGGGACTCGCCCCATTCGATTGGGCCCGCCTTGCGCCGGACGGATTTAGGATACACCGCCGCAAATTTCCAGGTAAGTGCTTTGTGGATCGGGCACTAACTTGGAAAAATTGCGGCGGTGTAACTTAAATCGGAAAAGTTAAGTTGCGCCCGGGCTACGTGAATCTGGCCCAAAAATGCTTTGGAAATTAACTGAGCAAATGTTTTTTTTTTTTTTTGAGTTGCCATAAACCCACATGCAATATAGTTATGAAAACAATATGTACCAGATGAACGACTCATTCAGTAAGAGTTAGGCCGGCTTATCAGTAGATAAGCCGACCTAACTTAGAATCTACGCCGACTTATGTTTAAGCGTATGCTCAAACAGAGATACGCTTAAACATATCTAAGATAAGACGGCTTGCGCCGTCCTATCTTAGGTTGCAATTTTTTGGATGGCCGCTAGGTGGCGCTTCCATTGCGGTCGGCGTAGAATATGTAAATGAGATGATACGCCGATTCAAGAACGTACGCCCGGCCGCCGCAGTAGATTTACGCCGTTTCCGTAAGGCATTAGCAGGCCTAAAGTTATTCCATCTATTAGGTGGAATAACAATGTTAAAGTATGGCCGCCGTTCCCGCCGCGAGATTCGAATTTGTTACGTCGTTTGCGTAAGTCGTCCGCAAATCGGGATTTACGTTGTTTACGTCCACGTCGAAATCAATAGGCCCGTGCGGCGTACTTAGCCGCAATGCACACTGGGAAATGTAGGCACCCTGTGCATGCGCAGTAAAAAAAAACGTCAAAAACGTGAGGTCAAGCCTCATTACCATAAAACACACCCCCCTCCAACACATTTGAATTAGGCGCCCTTATGCCCGCCGCATTTACTCTACGCCATCCTAAGTAAGGAGGCAAGTACTTTGAGAATACAGTACTAGGCTACGCCGCCTTAGATTTGCGCGCCCCTACCTGAATCTACCTAATAGTCTGAAAAAAACCTGCAAAATCAGGTAGATAGGAATGCCTATAAAAAATAAAAAAAAACGAACCTTAAAAATGTTACCTCGACATGAAGGCTTAAATAAGCATGAAGGGGTTAATTATGTCATCAGATTGTACCTTTCAAGAGGTTGTGTAATGATTTTTTTCTTAACATTGTGGGTTGATGTTATAAATATTAAGTAAAACTGTAATAAGATAACCTGAAGAATATAGAGGAGTGAGAAGTCATTTAATCAAAAGCCGACTATAAGCTACAGTACACAAACATAATCTTATTTATTTTCGCTTGTAAACTTTTCCCTAAGCAAATTTTATTCAAGCTATCATTTTCAAAAGTGTTTTGTTCCTGTACACTCAGCACTTCAATATGGTTATAAGCTGTAGATCTATTTTTACGGAGTTGAAATTGTGTTGGATAATGAGTTTGAGAGTTGTAGATCAATTTGTTTACATTTTTGCAAAGTAGTAATTTTATTACCTATTCAGACTCTATTGATTTAATTTTTAAGTAAGTAAATGTGCTGTGCTGAATGTACTGATACTGGGGAACAGCCTGGAAAGCACCAAGCAGCAATCAGTTAGTTGTAGATGAGTCTGCGTTTAGCAAAGATCCTGAAAGATGCTTTCTAGAGCTAAATAAAAATGACTCACAATGATATCTTCTCAGTTTTAGAAGACGTCATACAGATTTTTCAATCACTTTGTCAATAAAAAAAAGTACCTTTACTTAGTTAGGGAACAAGTTTTCTATTTAGTGATTTCTTGAAAAATGATTGTGCATTTATATAAATAATACATAAATAATTATTTAAATGTAAAACATAAGGGGGTAGAAATTTTTATATAGTAGTTGGATACTTTACAAGACCAACAACAACATGCATTTAGAGCCGTTTCATACTACCGCGACCTGGGGGGCGACTTGTGTCGCCCCAAGTCGCGCGACATGACAAATTACATGGAAGTGAATGAGAGCTGTCTTAATGCACACTACTGAAGTCTGACATCAGAAAAGGTTCTTGTACTACTTCAAGGCGACTTCTAGGCGACTTGTTCCCATTGATTTCAATGGAAGTCATCTCCAAGTCGGATCCCCTGTCTTAACTGAAGCAACTTTACAGGAAGAGAAACTAGTTTTCTCAGGCAAAACCCTCCCTCCCACAGAGCTGATTTGTTTGATTGGCCACTGGCAAAGTCGCCTGTCCTGGAGGTGACTTAAAGTCGCTTTGTAAGTCACCCCAAGTCGCGCTGAAGTCGCCTTGCAAAGTCGCGCCCAGAGTCATGTTGCCCCTGTGTGAACCGGCACTTACTATATTGTTTGTTACACAACCAAACAGATGTAGGAAGAGCAATCTCAGAAATCACATACACATTACTGTGCCTATCATAGAAGCTTAAAAATCACAATACAGTAAAATAGAGAATAGTAATATTAAGAAAATCATTCTGATATGTCCAAAAGTGATCAGAAATTAGTGTTGGGTGAACAGTTTGGCCCAAGCATGAGTCTGGGCCGTACATGGGTTGTTAAAGAGTGGGCCCGATTAAATTGTTTTTAAAAAAATGCACAGGGGTCCCCCCAATCCATGGATTTTAAGGGGAACCCCATGCCAAAAAAAATGGCATGTGGTCCCTTCCAAAATCCATACCCTTATCTGAGCATACAGCCTGGCAGGCCAGGAAAGGGGGGGATATATTTTACAATGTAGTAAATTCTTTAAATCAATGGAAGTGGTGTACAGTATAAACATCTGGGCATTGATTTATAGAGATTTCCACAATAAACATACTGGCCCGGATTCAGATAGAATTGTCTATCTATCGGCGGGCGTAACGTATCGCAGATACATTACGCCGCCGTAAATTAGGACACAAGTTCCGTATTCAGAAAGAACTTGCGCCCTATGTTACGGCGGCGTAACGTATGTGTGTCGGCGTAAGCCCACCTAATTCAAAGGTGGATGATGTGGGCGTGTTTTATTTAAATTACATGTGACCCTGCGTATTCAATGTTTTTTACGAACGGCGCATGCGGCGTTTGTGAAAAAATCCCAGTGCGCATGCTCGAAATTACACCGCAAATTGCCAATGCTTTAGACGTGAATGTAACTTACGTACAGCCCTTTTCGCGAACGACTTACGCAAACGACGTAACATTTTCAAAATTCGACGCGGGAACGACGTCCATACTTAACATAGGATACCCCTCATATAGCAGGGGTAACTTTACGGCGGAACAAGCCGAACGCAAACGACGTAAAAAAATGCGCCGGGCGGACGTACGTTTCTGAATCGGCGTATCTACCTAATTAGCATATTCCTTGCGTAAATATACGGAAGCGCCACCTAGCGGCCAGCGTAAATATGCAGCCTAAGATACGACGGCGTAAGACACTTACGCCGGTCGGATCTTAGGGAAATCTATGCGTAACTAATTCTATGAATTAGTCGCATAGTTACGACCCCGCACACTCAGAGTTACGACGGCGTATCCGGAGATACGCCGTCGTATCTCCTTTCTGAATCCGGGCCTCTATATTTAAATGTATGTGTTTGAAATATAGAGTTTGAATTTAAAAACCACCCAGTGTTGTACATTATTGGAAAACAAGTGTTGTTTCCATAGGTCGGCATTTGTCATTGTCTCTACATATTTCTAATCAACACATAGATGGAGATGGGTAGGTTTAATCAGCGAGACCTTGATTTTTACAATATTTTCAGTAATTGAAAACACCCAAGGCTAAATTTATTAGAAGACTAATTATTCTTGGTAAATTTCTCTTAAAAGCTCATTGAATGTATCAAGGCTATTGTCATACAATGAGTGATTTATAATAGAATAGATAAATATCTTCATGTGGTATGTCATAAATGCATTTGCATGCCCTGATTAAATAAAGAGTTATAAAAAAAAAATTACTTACAGAAGGCCATAATTAGAAATATAAAATCATTTTAAATGCATCTATAAAACAATATGACAACTAGAGTTGAGCGGACACCTGGATTTTCGTGTTCAGGTCCGAACCCGAATTTTAAAAAAAAAGTTCGGGTTCGGGAACCCGAACCCGAACTCCGAACCCCATTGTAGTCAATGGGACACAGACTTTTAGAAAAAAAAATGCGTGGCGGTCCCCGCAAATTCAATAACCAGACCCTTCAGGTCTGGTATGGATATTAAGGGGAACCCCGCCGTCAATTTAAAAAAAAAAATGACGTGCGGTTCCCCCTAAATCTCCATAACCAGACCCGTTATCCGAGCACGTTGACCTGGCCGGCCGCAGAAAAGAGGGGGGGACAGAGTGCGGCCCCCCTCTCCTGAACCGCACCAGGCCACATGCCCTCAACATTGGAAGGGTGCTTTGGGGTGCCCCCCAAAGCACCTTGTCCCCATGTTGATGGGGACAAGGGTCTCATCCCCACAACCCTTGCCCAGTGGTTGTGGGGGTATGCGGGCGGGAGGCTTATCAGAATCTGGAAGACCCCTTTAACAAAGGGGACCCCCAGATCCTGACCCCCCCCCTGTGTGAAATGGTAATGGAGTACACTGTACCCCTACCATTTCACGAAGGAAGTGTAAATTCTTGTAAAAAAAAAAACACACACCGTAGAATAAAGTCCTTTATTAATAAAAAAAAAGAAAAAAACTCCTGCGGTGATAATCCACTCGTTCCCGGCTTCCTGCTCCAACTTTGTCCGGATCCAGCGATGGGTGCGGGTGATCTCCAGCGATGAGAAGATCCATCCATCCAGAGCACAGCATCGCCGACCTCCTCTCACCGTTGGACACAGCCCAGCGAATGACGCGCTGAAGCTGTGACATTACTTATATAGGGGAGGCAGGGCCACCCGTCACGTGACCCGGCACCCTCTGACGCACCCTCTGCTACGTCACAGAGTATATAGGGCAGGCCGTATAGTATATACAGGCAGTCCTGGGGGTGTCTATAGTATGCCTGTAAAGTGGTGTGTGTTTCACGTGTTTAGAACAGTCCCTGCACAAAATGACATTTCTAAATCAATAAAAGTAATTTAAAATGTAATGTCGGGCCCTGACGATATGGATGAAAATTATTGAGAAAAACGGCATGGGTACCCCCCCCCCCAGCCCATTACCAGGCCATTTGGGTCTTGTATGGATATTGAGGGGAACACTGCACCCAAATTAAAAAAAGAAAAGACGTGGGGCCCCCAGGCCCTATATACTCTGAACAGAAGTATACAGGCAGTCCAAACAAGACAGGGACTGTAGGTTTGTTC
This sequence comes from Rana temporaria, assembly GCF_905171775.1. NCBI lineage: Eukaryota > Metazoa > Chordata > Amphibia > Anura > Ranidae > Rana > Rana temporaria. The sequence continues at coordinate 288,022,055 of NC_053492.1, forward strand.
TTAGGTTGAGTGTTTATAATTTGGAACAGGTACATCTTTTTAAGTCCAGCTCCAGCCAAAATAATCTATTTTTGAGCTTTTTGGATAGCATAGGGAAGGGTTATCACCCCTGTAATATTTGGTTTGCTGTCTGTGCCCCTGTTAGAAGATTTTAGCTCACTTTCTGTCCCAACGACAATCGGATTTTGAAAATGTGGGGTTATTAGGGAAACAAGGATTGGTGGTAAAGCATCAGTGGAGACACCTTTTCCCCATATTAACTCACAGGAGAGAATTTCCCTTCCTAGGGGTATATTTCCTCTCAATTTCTGTTGTCTCCCTCAGTTTGCAAGTAGGAGTCATTTGTAAGTCGGATGTTTAAAAGTAGGGGACTGCCTGTATATACTATACGGCCTGCCCTATATACTCTGCAGAAAATTGGGCCTTAGGTGTTGGTGGTACCAGAACACTGCAAGCCCTCACAGTTACTCTTGGTGGGCGCTGGAATGGGCCCTGCTCTGAAAAATTGAATCAAGAATTGTAATCACATGCCACTGTTGAACAGGGGCATACAAATTGGGCCTTAGGCAGTGGTGGTGGTGGTGGCACAACACTGTAAAGCCTCACAGATACTCTAGTTGAGCCCAGGAATGAGTCCTGCTGCGAAATATTACATACAAAATTGTAATTACACACCCCTATTAAACAGGGGCAGAAAAATTGAGCCTTAGGCACTGGTGGTGGTGCCACAACACTGCAACCCCTCACAGATACTCTAGTTAAGCACAGGAACGAGCCCTGCTGCAAAATGTTACAGGAAAAATTATAATTACTCGCCCCTGTTAAACAGGGGCAGACAAATTGGGCCTTAGCCACTGGTGGTGGTGCCCAGAAACAAAAATATTCTTAGAAGCTATCAACATGAACATTGAGGAGGAATAGGATAATCACTCAGCATAACAGGATAGTCACTCAGCATCAGCATAAGCTTCAAGGGATTTTGCATGTATAGTAAAATTATTACAATTATTCGGTTGCATCAGCATCAGTTGCTTGGTAGCTGGTGATCCAAGACTGAATCATTTTTATGAAGGTGAGCCGATCAATTGAGTCTGTGGACAGGCCCACTCTGTGATCTGTTACAAAGCCTCCAGTGGCACTGAATGTGCATTCAGATAGAACGCTGGATGCAGGACAGGCCAGTAGCTCAATTGCATACCGTGCAAGCTCTAGCCAGTGATCCCTCCTCAAGACCCAGTAACTCAGTGGATATTAAGTTGGAAAGGTCTCTAATGCCTCGTACACATGACCGGTTTTCCCCGCAGGAAAACTGCCATGAGATCTTTTGGCCGGGAATCCCGGTCGTGTGTATGCTCCATTGCAGTTTTCCTGACAGGAAACAATGCCGGTAATGAAAACTAAAGCATAAAAATAGCAATAAGGCCCCCACCTACCCATACTAGGCCCTTCAGGTCATGACTTCACAACCATATGTCCACCGCAAACACATGCTCTCTGACACTCGCTGTCGTCCGATCCAATCCTGTCTATCAAAGACAGATGAATGTGGTCCTATTTTTCAACCATCCGGTGGATCTGATCTCCCCATAGAGGAGAGCAGGACTGTGTCCGTGTCCACTCTGCACAGTGCAGTGGACAGGGACATGTCATCTGCCTGGTCAGCAGACATCAGCAAAGCAATCCTTAGCTGAGCAAGCAGATTTCGTTAAGTGGAGGTGCCCATGTGAAAGGGGCCTTAGTAAATCTCTCCCAACATACTCTCAAACGCATTTATTAATCTGGGTGATGGCTGAAAAAGTATCGAGAGTACTGAAATCCTTTCAATTTCTTGGAATGTGTCTGGCCTTCAATGTGGGCAAAGCCATTAGAGAGGTTTCAAATCCAGGCTGAAAGTTAACCATTTGGTTATGTGAATGGCAACAGATGGCTAAAGAATGGCAAGCAGTAAAGAAGTCAGGTTTTTTTAAAGTTATTCTTTCCCTTTTAGACCATTACTAAAGTAACTTTCTAAGAAATGCTGTATGTTTAAGGGATAAATGGTCCCTTTAAACAACTATTATAGCATTTCAGCTTACTGTTGCTGTTGCTGTTATGCTACTTTAATGTAAATTCTATTTTTACTACTTGCATTACTGTTTGCTTGTTGTGAATATATTTATATGATAATGGTTATTATTATCATTATCATCATATCAATATCTCTCAGTCTACACTGGTGTGCCATGTTGATGTTGATGATGATGATTATTATCATCATATAAATATCTCTCAGTCTAAAATGGTGTTCCATTTTCTGTTAGATATTTATGAAAATATGTTTGGCTTTTTTAACTAAGCCTGACTTGCATTGTTTTAAGTATGTTTTGCCTTACCATTTTTAAATATGTATATGAGTATGCCATCCTAAGGACCCACCCACACTATATGCCGAAGACAGCCCAATGCATAATAGTTCAGTTTACAGCAATGGGCTGCATTGGTGTGAACTGAAAAAAGTAGGACATGCTGCATTTATACGCAATGCATCATGTTGTGATGCACTACACTTTATCAAAGTGTGCTGCAGTACATTAAAATGCAATGTTGTGACATTTTAATAAAGTAAAATTATGCCTTCCTTTAGTAAATACATTGTCAAGTCAAATATGCAAGGATTTGACTTATGTCAGCATGTTGCCATAATTTCTCTACTTTTCTCACAACTAATAATGTTTCTCATTTTGTAACCTATGACATTGTTTTCTAGTTTCAGCCCCACATGTATCATGCAAGGAACTAATGATTACAGATGTACAGAATGCCCTCCAGGATATGAAGGCCAATACTGTGAAAGGTAAAATAGGAAACAAATAAGAATTATAAAGTTAAGTGGAGATTATAAGTTGGTGCACAATGCTATGCATTTAACTCGGAAGTATACCTTGTGTCTAAGCATCTGACAATACGCGATGCAATACAATTTAAAAAGATCCATTACATTGAATCTGTTGTAGAATTATTATCACCCAACATCCAGCTTGATGTAAATGTATTACAGTGATTGTAAAACGTTGTGTTCTATTTTTTAAATAGGAAATATGTCATGCTTATATGCTTTTTGCAATGGTTTTGCACAGCGCAGAACCCCCAATCCTCCTCTTCTCAGATCCTATGCTGGCATTCCTGGCTCCTCCTTCCAGCTGAGTGTCCCCATAGCAAGCTGCCCCTACTTCCTTATCACTGGCTATGACTGACAGCAGCAGGAGCTTTGGCTCCTGCTGCTGTCTCTGAACCAATGAGGAGAGAGATAGCCTCTGTACTTGTGCACATCGATGATCAAGATCAGGCCCCAAGTATGGGGGGGGGGGGCAACAGCACATTGAAGGTTTTTCTAGAGAAGAGAATGCAGGTAAAAAACCTACGGGCTTAAGAACCACTTTCATTTTCAAATGCAATGGACATTTTTAATAAGATTATATAATCATTTTAATAAATCGTCAAGCCACTATATATCTTCCAGGAAAGTACAATTTACATAAAATCTTACATTTGGATGTAGTATCATGCTCAGTGGAGAATGATTGTCTTGTGGAATTATAACGGTGAAAGGTAAAATATACCTTATATAAGCCTTGAAATGTAGTAGTATAAACAAAATTGTGAAAAAGAACAGGTAAAGAAATGTGGGATGTTTGGGATGTTTATAGCCTCAGTAATGAACAAGAATGACTACAATATTAAAATGTCATATGGTATACTTTTATTGCATTAAAAAATATAAAATGTGGCTAAAAATAAAAATATGCATCAATTCAAAAATGCATGCAATAGATTAACTCCAGTGTTACAGCAGAGAGGGACAGCAAGGGATGCTGTATCTCAACATATATTTTGGATTATGATTCTTCAGGAGATCCTCTAATAATTAATTATTAAATTCAATTAAGTATTCTAATTCTGATTTTGGTGCTAATGATAGAAAAAAATAATGTAATATGAAGACATGTCTAACCAGTGCATTGCATTTGTATAAAATAAGCAGGCACTTACACTACAGTATATAATTTTTGGTAGATGTAAAGCAGAGTGCATAATCAGATTGTGTAGTGTATAGTCACCCCAAGTCTTGACATTTGAGCTTAAAACGCTTGCCTTACAGTTTGTTGGCTATATTTGCATCTACAATAAGTCACATGGCTGTTATCAGACTAAAATATGTCCCGTCTTTGCCATCAGCAACTAAAATAACTCCAATCATTGCTTTCACTAATGTCAGCCCTATTGTTTATGTCTAATCCCCATCCTCTCCCTTCCTAAAGAGTACTTCAAAGTCTTCCAATTCCCAATCTGACTATAATAATGGGGGCTGTAGCACTATGGTGACTGCATGCTGGAGGGGTATCTGTAGCACTGCAACAATTACACAAAGTTCTTTCCCCATGCAGTCACCATAGCACTATAGATCCCCCTGAACTTCATTGCAGACTCTGGGCTACACGGGAGGAGGTGGTGTGGCTGGCCTGAGACTGAGGGGGGCGGGGTCCTGCATTCTTCAGTGAATTACAGCCACCAGTAGGAGAAAGGGCATGGAGAGCTGACAGCAAATTGACCAGTGTATTCGATTCTGACTTCTGAGCAGCCCGCAGGAGAAGGAACATGAGCGATATTGAGTGAAATTATAGGGCAGCTCAACAGGCTGTAGCATCACCCGCAATTTATGGTCTGCCAATGGGGGTTGCTGGGAAATTTTTTGAAAGCAACCACTTGGTGCCGCCCTTGCCGGTGTTACAATGGATGTATGAAGTTTTGATACATACGTTTTAATTTTTAGCTTGATTTTTAGTATTTTTATTGCAATAAAATATATGGAATTGTAATGCTGTATTCAGTCATGTTCATTCCTGCAGCTACTATAAACACCTTAAAAGCCCCATTTTCCTTTACCTGTTCTGTGTCACATTCGTTCTAAGGAATTGGTGCTTGTAGTATTCATTCATGGCAATTCTTACAATAAAAAGAAAATTGTATATGCCTTTACTGTAAAATACACCAAGTATGCTGTCTTATTGCTGGAACATTATTAGGAGCTCCCAAGTCTCATAACTGCTACGTTTTAGCACATCATGTCAGCGCAAACAAGAACAGTAATGTTACAGAGGCTGCACACCTCTATGAATTTGGTCAGGCAGAACTGACAGAATAAAGGGTTATACTTGTTCTGTGTAGGAAATATAATAAGCTGTACAAGCATGAAGTGGCAAGTATGTGAGGTCATTGTGCCTATTTGCTGCCCAAAATAAAGCTAAACTTTTTTTGTTTTGAGGCAGAGAAGAGGACTGTTGACGACTTGTCTTGTTATTATTGCTTTTTGTGTCCCTGTTGAGGAGATTCCACGCCCCTTTGTCTTAGTCATTTGTATCATCACTGAAACTTCAAAATTTTGAGTTGTTACCAAAACAGGAATAAAGAATAAAGTGTTCCAGTGAGGACCCTTTGGCAGCGACAACTATCTAAGAAAGAATTTCTGTCACTTGTGTTTATGAGAAAGAATGCAAAAGTAAATCTCTCCAATAGGTTACAGATGGCAAAAAATCCTGGTAGGGGTTTTATGTCTTCCCCACTCTATACCCAACATAACAAAAAAAGTCTGTGCTTTATATCTATAGTGCCATAATTGTACCCCAACAGATTATAAAGCCATCTAGCAATCTCAAAATGAGGAAAACTATACACAAAACGTAATAATTATTTTTCTAAACATCTATAAAGCTGCTATAGACCCAAAATTGCAAGAGTTTGTGAATAATTTAACACTTATTAAAGTCTATGGGTTCAATTTACTAAGAGATAAATACTGCATTCATTTTTGAGTTAAAATAACTCATGCTGTATTTATCTCAAAATTAGTCAGTTTACCAAAAAACATGCATTATTTTCTAAATGTGCGTTAAATAGTTATGTTTTGCTATATTTAGAATTTATTGCTATTTTTTATGCAGGCTAACATTGCACCAGAAGGCAATACTGTGAAATTATAAAAACATTCTTGTGTGCTTTTATTCACAAAATGATTTCCCTTTGATGAAATATTAAAATGTATTTACATTTCTGAGCTCAGAGGAGAACATTTTAACACTGATACATGTATACTTTTCACTTCATGGCCAGTGCAGAGTTCCTCTATTTCTTATTTTGCACATGTAAAAAATACCACAAGCAAACACCAGGTGGTAAACAAATGTGTCTGTTTTTTTATTGAATTGACTTTGATGATTTATTTAATTTGTTTGCGGTATTTATCTCACATTTTTAATAAATGTGTAGTATTTACCTCACATTCAATATTTTAATTGAATTGACTCTCATGCAATACTTCCAAAAAATGTATCATATGACCTTCATATCACATACGGTAACCTTTAGTGAATTTACCCCAATGTATTTTGCAGGATTCCACAGGTATAGAATTCCACAGGTATAGGATTCCACAGGTATAGGATATCTTTGATCGAATAAGTGGTGGTGATGGAACAGATGTTAATCACATTTTGTAATCACCAAAAGTTTAACACAAATATATTACAAAATACATTTCCTTAGATGTGGGAATTTTCATCACCACAATACTTGTAATGGCATAATTTGTTTTTGTAATAACATTAGTGGTAGGATAACCTTGAAATTAAGCATTACATTCAGGGGTTAGGCTGATGTTTCTGGTTTTCAGTTAGGTTCATCTTAGGAGTAAGGGGTAAGTTGGAGGCCCAGAGTAAGATTTAGAGGATCAAATTAATAGTATTAGGGATGAAGTTCAGGTTTTCTCCTACCATGGGTTTGCAGAGAATACCAAAGCTTCACAAAGTTCATAAAACATGAACTTTTGTCCAAAAAGTTTGTAGGCTCACTGCTAGGAATAATGACTAACCTATATTGCAGTGCATAGACTTTGCCACTGGCCATATGAGTCACAAGAGCAAATAATCTGAAGAAATTATAACCCAGCCTTTCCATCTATAAAAGTGTGGGCTTACGGCAGCTATGTTTTCAGTGTGTAGTAAATCTCTGTACACAGGGCAGAATATTGGCTAGTATCGACCAATTCAACAGAAACTGGACGAATTTCGGCTAGTGTGTACACCAGCCACCAATCGATGGAGGGCAGTCGGCAAGTGGTTAAGTACTATTTATAGGTTACTGAATATGTGAAGGATAGCTTGGTAGTGAAAAGCAGTAGAATTATGTTTGTGGAGTTATAGCTCCGCTGTTAACTCAAAATGAGATTTCGGATATACAGTGCCTAGAAAAAGTATTCGTACTCCTTGAAATTTCCCACATTTTGTCATGTTACAACCAAAAACTTAAATATATTTTATTGGGATTTAATGTGATAAACCAACACAAAGTGGCACATTATTGTGAAGTGGAAGGAAAATTATAAATGGTTTCCAAATGTTTTCCAAATAATGATCTGAAAAATGTGGCGTGCATTTGTATTCACCCCCCTTTACTCTGATACCCCTAACTAAAATCTAGTGTAACCAATTGCCTAAAGAAGACACCTAATTAGATTCCACCTGTGTGTAATGTTATCTCAGTATACATATGGCTGTTCTGTGAAGCCCTCAGATGTTTGTAAAAGAAACCTTGGTGAACAAAAAGCATCACGAAGGCCAAGGTTAAAAAAAAATATCCCAAGCATTGAGCGTCTCGGGGAGCACTGTTCAAGCCATCATCCGAAAATGCAAAGAGTTTGGCACAACTGCAAACCTACCAAGACATGACTGTCCACCTAAACTGACAGACCGGGCAAGGAGAGCATTAATCAGAGAAGTATCCAAGAGGCTCATGGTAACTCTGGAGGAGCTTCAGAGATCCACAACTCAGGTAGGATGATCTGTCCACAGGACAACTATTAGTCATGTACTCCACAAGTCTGGCCTTTATGGAAGAAGAAAGCCATTGTGGAAAGAAAGTCATAAGGAGTCATTTGCAGTATGTGGAACATGTGGAAAAAGGTGCTCTGGTCAGATGAGACCAACATTTTATTTTTTGGCCTAAAAGCAAAATGCTATGTGTGGCAGAAAACTAAAACTGCACATCACCCTGAACAACACACCACCCCCACCGTGAAACATGGTGGTGGCAGCATCATGTTGTGGAGATTCTTTTCTTCAGGAGGGACAGGGAAGCTGGTCAACGTTGAAGGGAGGATGTAGGAAGCCAAATGCAGGGCAATCTTAGAAGAAAACCTGTTAGAGTCTGCAAAAGACTTGAGACTGGGGTGGAGGTTCACCTTCCAGCAAGACAACAACCCTAAACATACAGCCAGAGTTACAATGGAATGGCTTAGATCAAAGCATATCCATGTGTTAGAATGGCCCAGTCAAAGTCCAGACCTAAATCCAATTGAAACTCTGTGGCAAGACTTGAAAATTGCTGTTCACAGACACTCTCCATCCCTCTGACAGAGCTTGAGCTATTTGGCTAAGAATGGGCAAAAATGTCACTTTCTAGATGTGCAAAGCTGGTAGAGACATCCCTAAAAAGACTTGCAGCTGTAATTGCAGTGAAAGGTGGTTCTACAAAGTATTGAATCAGGGGGGCTGAATAAAAATGCATGCCACACTTTTTACATATTTATTTGTAAAACATTTTAAAAAACATTCATAATTTTCCTTCCACTTCACAAGTATGTGTCACTTTGTGTTGGTCTATCACATAAAATCCCAATAAAATACATTTACATTTTTGGTTGTAACATGACAAAATGTGAAAAAATTCAAGGGGTATGGATACTTTTTCAAGGCACTGCGGGTGTGTTTTTACACATTATCATTTGTCCTAGAGAAAATTACAAAGGCACTAGCTAGTTTTAGATAAAAGAACACACACACACACTATAAAATTCTCTTATTCAGTTTTCTTTCAGATTTACCTTCAACTATGTAGTGCAAGGGCCTGCCTGATTGCATACTGATTGAAAGTGTTTTGGTTTGACCTCATATTATATGGTTTTGGTAAAGCTACAGGAAAATTGTACAAGAAATGTGAATAATGTATGGCCAGCCTTACATAGTTCAAATAACACTAGTTATCAGCAGTAAAGATTTCTTTGAGAGAGATATAGAGCTGGATGGTACCAGTATAAACAGGTTACTCTTAAAAATGTGCCTATAATGTTACCAAAAGAATTGTACAGTAAAAATAAAAGAGGTTCTGTAACTGTAAAACATATAAAAAAAAAATGAATAAAAATGCAATAAAACTATCCCCTATTTTGTAAACGCTATAAATTTGGTGCAAACCAATCGATAAACGCCTATTGTGATTTTTTTTTTACCAAAAATAGGTAGAAGAATACATATCGGCCTAAACTGAGGACATTTTTTTTTATATATATGTTTTTGGGGGATATATATTAAAGCAAAAAATATTGCATTTTTTTCAAAATTGTCGCTCTATTTTTGTTTATGGCGCAAAAAATAACAACCGCAGAGGTGATCAAATACCACCAAAAGGAAGCTCTATTTGTGGGAAAAAAAGAACGCCAATTTTGTTTGGGAGCCACGTCGCACGACCGCGCAATTCTCAGGTAAAGCGACGCAGTGCCGAATCGCAAAAAAGGGCCTGGTCTTTTACCTGCATTTTGGTCTGGGTCTTAAGTAGTTAAAAAAACGATCGTCTGTGGGGAAATCCATCGGTCAAAAATCCCTGCATGCTCAGAATCAAGTTGACGCATCCTCGGAAGCATTAAACTTCATTTTTCTCAGCACGTCGTTGTGTTTTACGTCACCGCGTTGGACACGATCGGATTTTTAACCGATGGTGTGTAGGCAAGACTGATGAAAAGTCAGCTTCATCGGATATCTGATGAAAAAATCCATTGTTCCATTTTCATCAGACGAACCGATCGTGTGTACAGGGCATTAGATTTACAAATTTGAGGTACATGAAAAAAGGAGTCTGGTTTTGCTCTGTTAGAAACAATGGCACAAGATTAAATTATACATTTCTAGTGAGGGAAATGTTCAGACAAACAACTTTCTAAAGACCTAGATTATTTTTGGTTACTAGTTTTTATGTGCTAGTGGTTATTGGGAACTAGAAATGTGCACACTAAAATATTTTGTTTTTCGGAATTTTGGTTTTGTCCGAAAAATTCATTAATTTAGTCCGAAATTTGTTTTTATTTATTTTGTTTCATTAAAAAATGCATTTGTCCAAAAATCCAAATGAGTTAAGGTTGAATCTGTCAATTGAAGGCTTATGGTGTCTGTCAGATGTTCTAAGAAGATTAAATGAAGCAGCTAAACTGTACAACACTGTGATCGTACATTTCCGGTCAAATGCTCCGCCCACAAGCTATAGTAGAATTCCAATGTTGTTTGACTAGTAATAATTATAATTAATTATTATTACTAGTCAAACAACATTAGAATTCTTCTATAGCCTATGCATTTTTTTTATTTCGGATCTTTCGTATTACGGATTCTGTGTGTACGTTATCGTTGGTTAAAATGAACACGAAAATCCTTGAAATTCGGATGAAAATGCATTCGGATGAAAACAAACGCATATGTCTATTGGGAACATAGGGTAATTAAGACAACTGGTTATATGGTCTAAGGTGGATGTTTATGATCAATTGGGTTAAGTGGCCATATTTGAACATACACGGTGCAAAATTAGAGAAATATTGAAATAAAAGCATCAGTAAGATTTTTTCACTGACGTCACTAGAGTTAATGCATTCATGCTATTGGTTTCTAGCAACAGGGAATGAAGATGATGAATGTTATTAAATGTCATTTTAAAAGTCGCTTGAATATAAGTGATTGTATGGGATGGTGAGACAGCTAGCTGCTCAAGATCAATCAAATGGAAATTATCCAGAATAAGATAAGGATGAACTGATTTGCAAAGACAGGAGGACAATACATAACAATACATAATGAATTAGGTTTTTAAAGACTGGACAACTGAAAGACATGGGGAGTTTGGAAATGTTTTAGTTATTCTTTCTATTGCCTTTAATAATACTTTATAAATTGCATAGCTTGAGCACAAGAAATAGATAATGCAAAGCTATTAATGTTAGGGTATTTGCTAATAAACTGTTTTATAAACATATCGATATAATACATCAACATCACTATATTTTCAGGTGTGCATCTGGTTTTACTGGTAATCCAAGTATTCCAGGAGGTTCTTGTCAAGAATGTGAGTGCAACCCATATGGATCATTATCTATGATATGTCACCCAAGAACTGGTCAATGCACGTGTACACCTGAAGCTACAGGCCTGAAGTGTGGTGGCTGCACTCAACGGCATGTGCGGGAGGGCCCAGTGTGTGCATGTACGTATACTAACCTGATTTACCCTTGTTTTTGATGTTTATTAAGAATTTTTACATCCCTAGATTTCTCTTCTGCTTCTAACCTGTTGTTTGTATTCTAGAATCTGTTCCCTTGGTATCTTTATAGCTCTATAAGTCTGATCATCAAGTATTCATAAATTAGAAGCTTAAAGGGGTTGTATACCCTCGTGTTTTTTAACCATAATGCATCCTATGCAGCCATTGTCTCCTGCTGCTGTCAATGAAATCCAAGAACTGCATTCTATGTGAATGGACACAGAATGGACACAGGAGCAGGACTCAGGATAGCGCCCTCACAGGTGTCCACCTTAAGAGAGCCTTCTCCAATGTGGGCACTCGATGAGGAGCTACCAGCGCCGCTGGGGGAACCCATAAGAGGAGGGCCGGGCCACTCTGTGCAAAACGAACTGCACAGTGGAGGTAAGTATAACATGTTTGTTATTTAAAAACAAAAAACAAGGGTTTACAACCCCTTTAAAAAAATCCACAAAACCAATGGTTAAATTTGGATTTTCAGAATGTCCACACCATTTTACTGTTATATTTTAATGCTGACAGCTAGCAAAGTTAATATTCCCCAGCTTTGTGAATAGTGTGAAGGTGTCTTCAGTGTGAACAACAAAACATGAAAAATTAAGCTGCATTTTACTTGATCACCGATAAAGCGAACGCAGCACATAGCTAGGGGCTCATTCGCACGTGTCCATTTTTGGCAGATGTATTTTCTAACTCATTAAAAGATGTGTTGCAATGTGCTTTACAATACATGTCAATCTGTGTTATAACACGAGTCAACACAAGTAAGTATGCATTGATGCATGCTTGCACACATAATGGACATTCATAAGCATTGATGTGTATTTTCATGTGCTTTGCAATGTGTATTGATATTCATTTTGACATGTTTTCTAATATTGAAGACATGTCTGGTAAATAGTCAAGTGAAAAAAATGCCTATCTCTTTTATAAATTAGTCCTCCACAATTGAAAAAAAAAATTCTAGTATAGAAAGCACCTGTAAGGCCAGCCATATACACTTTAAATCTTGGCCAGTTCAGCAGGAACTGGCCGAGATTCGAACCATGTATGGGCAGGCAGAATGTACAACCAGCCTGATATATTTTGCATGTGATTAATGCTAGCAGCTGTTATAGCGACTAGCAGTAATTACTGTGTTCCCCGACAGTGACGACTTCTCCTGCCCTACACCAGGAGAACACAATGACTCCAAAGGAGTGATGGCCCTGTCAACACTGTATGTGTTGATGGGGGAATTGTGCACTTTTCTTTCCTGCAACCCGTGGTTGCACTAATCAATGTGTTGTCCTGGCAATGATGGTTACCTGTGCCCCCCACCCCCGCAAGAGAACCTAATAGCTCTGCAGGAGGGATTCCCCCATTAACCCTGACTGTGTTGATAATGAAATTGAGCGATTTTCTTTCCTGCAATCATGGGTTCCTGCATCACTACAGTAAGCACAGCTGTTATGAATGAAAATCATTCATAACAGTTGTGTATACATTGTGATCATGTGTAGGAAAAGCTAAACTTTATCAGCTCCCATCCTCTCCCTGAACCTCCTTGTTGGTCCTTTAACTGGTGATCTAAGCTCAACATGTACTTGGAAAGTCAAGATTTACATACACCTTAACCACTTGCCGACCGCCGCACTCCTTTTTACATGGGGTAAAATCTCACGCCAAAACTAAATTAAATTAAATAAATATATAAATATATATATTAAAGTGGATAACCTGAGCTGCAGTCCAAGTGATTGCAAAAAAATCAGCAATAACGTGAATATGTGAAAAAGAAACTGATGTGCTAGGAAAATTGAGCAATTGAATTGAATAAATAACCAATAAATCAAGGTGATAATAATAATAATAATAAATATCCAGCAATCATAAGTGAAAAATTATAAAGGTGAGTGGTGGGATAATAAAAACATTTAAATAATAATATAAAGAGTGTTAATGTCCATCAAAAGTGCAGGGAGATCGTAGACAATAATGTGCAATAAGCAGTCCAAACAGCAGTGAAAATAAGCTTGCAAGATGTATCCACTAGTTCTGTGCAGACTTCCACCTCCACCAGAAATAAAGGAAAATAATCACCGCAAACAAAGTGCTCATGGATGGCACCTTACCAGAAGATGTTGACCTCTTTAACTAAAAAGAGGTCAAATAAGCATGGATGAACCATAACATCTAGGCTCCACAAGAATCGATGGCGGCAGATCCAGCATCACATAAAGCAAACCAAAAGAGAAATCGCCATATAGTAATAACGTCTATTAAAACAAATTAAGACAGGCAACGCCAAATTGGCCCCTTACTTGAAAAGTGCCTTAACCCGGCACTGAGGCTGGTCTGCGTTGAATGATTGTGGAGAGATAGGTCCCACGCTCCAGGAAGCCAGCAGCGGCGTGCGTTCCACCTCTCTGCAGGAAAGGACCAGCGTGACCGGAAGTCCGTCAGAATTTGCGTGACCAGTGTGCCTCAAAAACGCACGCCGCTGCTGGCTTCCTGGAGCGTGGGACTGTCTCTCCACAATCATTCAACGCAGACCAGCCTCAGTGCCGGGTTAAGGCACTTTTCAAGTAAGGGGCCAATTTGGCGTTGCCTGTCTTAATTTGTTTTAATAAACGTTATTACTCTATGGCGATTTCTCTTTTGGTTTGCTTTATGTGATGCTGGATCTGCCGCCATCGATTCTTTTGGAGCCTAGATGTTATGGTTCATCCATGCTTATTTGACCTCTTTTTAGTTAAAGAGGTCAACATCTTCTGGTAAGGTGCCATCCATGAGCACTTTGTTTGCGGTGATTATTTTCCTTTATTTCTGGTGGAGGTGGAAGTCTGCACAGAACTAGTGGATACATCTTGCAAGCTTATTTCCACTGCTGTTTGGACTGCTTATTGCACATTATTGTCTAAGATCTCCCCTAATAGGGAGTCCTGCACTTTTGATGGACATTAACACTCTTTATATTATTATTTAAATGTTTTTATTATCCCACCACTCACCTTTATAATTTTTCACTTATGATTGCTGCACTCCTTTTTACGTCAACAGAATGGCACGGGCAGGCAGATTGGCATACAGGTAGGAGTGCGGGCGCGGGTCCCGGGAACTCAATGTTCCCGGGAGTCCTGCGATTGCGGTCGGCAAGAGCAGAACAGGGGAATGCCTTTGTAAACAAGGCATTCCCCTATTCTGCCTAGTGACACTGATGACCGTTCCCCCGAGATCGGGAACGGTCATCAGTGATGTGTCATGTGTATCCACGCCCCCTAACAGTAAGAATCACTTCCTAGGGAACACTTAACCCCTGCAGTGCCACCTAGTGGTTAACCCCTTCACTGCCAGTTGTCATTTTTACAGTAATCAGTGCATTTTTATAGCACTGATCGCTGTAAAAATGACTATGGTCCCAAAATGGTGTCAAAGGTGTCTAAAGTGTCCGCCATAATGTCGCAGTCATGATAAAAATCGCTGATCGCCGCCAAAAAATTATTAATAAAAATGCCATAAAACAGTCCCCTAATTTGTAGAAGCTATAGCTTTTGCGCAAACCAAACCAAATATGTAGAAGAATACGTATCGGCCTAAACTGTGTAAAAAATATGTTTTTTATATATATATATATATATTTTGGGCATATTATAGCAAAAAAGTAAAAAATATAGAATTTTTTTCAAAATTGTCGCTCTTTTTTTGTTTATAGTGCAAAAAAATAAAATTGTAGAGGTGATGAAATACCACCAAAAGAAAGCTCTATTTGTGGACATCACACAGCCGCGCAATTGTCAGTTAAAGCGACGCAGTGCCGAATCGCAAAAAGTGGCCCGGTCTTTAACCACCAAAATGGTCTGGGGCTTAAGCGGTTAAAGCTGAGTTTCACCCAAAAGTGTTTTTGACAGGTACACGTCCCCACTTTCGAGAGATCTGGCTGCGGCGAGATACAGCGAGGTCCCCCGGAAGTTCAGCCCCCTCCTCCTTCCCCCTTCTTCCCCCACCGCTGGGCCATTCACAAAGCACAGCGTGCTTTGCGCATGTACAGAAGGGAGCCGACTGTGAAGCAGCAAGGCTTCACTGCCGGTTTCCCTCAAAGGCAATGGCGGCGGTAGCACCCGAAAGCGGATGGAAACATTGGCTTCCAGGACAGATAAGTGTCAGTATTTGAAGCTGCTGACTTTACATTTTTAATGGGGGGCTGGATTTTCAGATCATTTATATATTATACTGTATCTGTCTCTAAATGCAGAATTCAAAACTAAGCTCTGAATAAACTCATGTCACATACCCTAAAAAATATTTTATTTGTAAGCCTTCAACTCCTTATCTCAGCCTTCAGATTTAGCCCTTCCTAAATACCATCAAGTGTCTTTTTACTGTCTATAATGAAGTTCACAGATCCCCGCTGTTTAATTGCATCTGAAAATCTACTACCTTCATGGGTTGGCATTTGGACCACACACAAAATGCTATTCTCTAGTGAAGTGAAAACTCTTGCCAAGACCCAATTCCTATATTGATCATTCTGCAGTGTATGGTAAGGTAGTAATGCATAACTGTGTGGATTGCTGTGTCTTCATGCATGTGTTTGATATGCTGACTGGTTTATTAGAATTTCTAAATAGTAATGCCTGATACATTTTTTTTTCAAATTGTCAATTTTGTATATGCAGAGAGGGGAGGAGAGATATTTAGATTTAAATAGATTGTTTTCTAGAGGTTCGATCCTCTCAGCAGGGCCTTTTGCTCACTGTTGGCTCACATACAGACTGCTATTTGCTTAGCACAAACATACCGATCTGTTTAGATCGGGACTAGCTCTGTCCCTTAACAATCCCCAACTCTGTTAAGACCAGACAGATCTGAACACACACTCCTCATGAGTAAGACCCCTTTCAAACTGAGGAGTTTTTCAGGCGGTACAGCGCTAAAAATAGCACTGCTATACCGCCTGAAAAACTCCTGCACTGCATACTCAATGTGAACGCCGAGGGCTTTCACACTGAGGCGATGCGCTGGTGGGACAGAAAAAAATCTCCTGCCAGCAGTATCTTTGGAGCAGTGAGAGGAGCGGCGTGTATACCGCTCCTTCCTATTTAAAACAATGGGAAACCTCAGCAATACCGCCCGCAATGCGCCTCTGCAGAGGTGCATTGCGGGTGGTATTATCCCTTTATCGGCCGCTAGCGGGGGTTAAATACCGCATCCCGCGGCAAATCCGACAGTATATCACCGCTATTTTTAGCGGCGCTATACCGCCACTGCGCCTCCCGCCCCAGTGTGAAAGGGGCCTTAGGCTTCAAAATCTTGCAGCACATAGGTTTGGAGGACTGTTTGACTAGATTAATTTCCTCTGAGGCTACATCAACCTGTCTCCAATCAGTCTTTCACCTATTCAGGGACCCTTTCCCTTCTGAAAGAGGCACAGTTCCTCTATCTTTATATACTGTATATATTTAACGTTTTCTTTATTTTCTTTAAAATTTTCCTTGGTAATTTTTAAATGCAAAGGACAAAGTATCTGCTTTTGGAATTCAGTTGAAGACAGCAGTCTAGGCTGCTTGTTAGCTGCATACATTTTCAGCCGCTTCACAGAACAACAAAATAATTAAGTAGGAGAAATATATTGTCCAGCTGTGCCAAAAAAATCATAATTTAGGGATCATTTGTCCCAAAAACTTGACAATGAGTTCTTGGAGTAGGCTTAGATTTACCGGTTTGGTTAAAGCATGAGTGTACTTTCGACAATGTACACTTACCTACCTTTCCTTGGCTCCCAAGCTAAACTACCCAACCATACCCCTAACTGTTTGCATACCTAAATACCTACCAGGATGTTTACTGCCGACAGTCAAAGTCTAATTCACCGCTGTCTATGTCTGCACAGTGAGCCCTTATGGACCCTCAAATTTAGGGTTAAAGGGCAACTCTGCTAAAATTGATGCTCCAGTTTGACAGGTTTTTGTTAAAATATATCATGACACTTTATGTCTTCCGCATATTGTTCTCTTAATGAATACAACCACAAGTGTTAAGCAGTAAAGGGAAGAGAAAAACAAAAAGTGATTTGTTTGGTGCTGAGGCTTGGTGCTGCCCTCTTTTACCCTGTTGCTCTAAGCCAGGGGTGGGCAATCTCGGCCCTCCAGCTGTGGTTAACTGCAAATCCCATCATGCCTCTTCCTCTAGGAGTCATGCCTGTGATTGTCAGGGTCTTGCAATGTCTCATGGGACTTGTAGCTTCAAAACAGCTGAAGGGCCGAATTTGCCCTCGCCTGCTCTAAGCACTGGTCCTTTTAACATTTTGGTACGTTTCATTGCTGAAAATCCATCACAAGGCTTTTCTTCAATAAATTATCTGTGATGTATGATAAACAAAAACAACAAAATTGGGAATCCAGCAGTAAAACAATAAGATATTCTTTATGGCCTGCAGGAGGAGATGGAGACATGAAGTACAGCAGAAAAAAGTCCTCGATTCCCTAATACAATAAAAAAAAAAGCAGATGATTCATTCATTTATTCATGGATGTTTAGCACTGAATATGTTTTTGCGGACTTGGCATTTAGTATAATGCTGTAACTAAACTGCATTGTGGTTTGAGCAAAAATAAAATCAGTTCTATTATATAAATGTAAAACAGTGTATATGTAATGTATACTGGTTTAACAATTTATAATCTAAGAATAGAGCACACTTTCATATTTTAAAATAATCAAGGAAAAAATTAATTAGTTCATCCTGTATCAAATTAAATGTTGGCTGCTATTAATACAAGCCCTGTGTAGTTAGAAGCATTCTATGAATGTAATCCATCATTTATGTAAATCTATGAGTGGCATAACACATTTGATTGTTTTTTGGCTTTTTCCCAGTGCAACCTTTGCTTGTGGAAATGATGGTTCAGTATTGTTTTTTTCTTTTAAATCAGAAAAATTAGAAATGATTATTTCCATTTTTTTCAACTAATTGCTGTGTTTTGAAAGTTTCTCAATGCACCTCCTTTTCTCTCTCACCACTTAGTGGAGCTAATTATAGGATTAGCATCACAAATATACAAAATCTGTTCTGTGCACTCCTAAATGCCACAGTGCAGAAATATTGAACATCTGCCTCTGATGTTTATTAGGTATAAATATTCTATGCTGTCCTCTTCACAGTTTGCGATGATGAATGTACAGGCCTTCTTCTTGATGACTTGGATCAGCTAAACCAGATGGTCATGAGCGTCAATCTTTCTGGCCCGCTGCCTCCACCCTACAAAATGCTGTTTGGCTTTGAAAATGAAACTCAGGAATTAAAGGTAAACATACAAGTTCCTTGTTCAAACATTTCAGATAAATTAAGTTGGCAGGAAAAAGATGTGATCTCAGTTAATATATGCTGGTAAAAATCATCTTAGAATGTACACAAAATAATAATTTTATACTTATTTGATAAGGTAATGAACAAAGAACCAAAGAGAATGTACAAAGAGCTGTAACCTACAGAAACCACATTTTAGTTTACTATTTAAACTGTATCTAAACCCAAGAACAAATATAATATATGGCATTTTTCCAATTATGAGACATCCTGGCTGCATTTGTTTTCTTTCAATGGAGTTATCAATCATAAGCAAATAAGAGAAAAGCATTTTTATGGTTAGGGTTGACACGAAAAAAAAGAAGAAGTTGTAATCGGTACTGGCGAGTACTTGAAAAAAAGTATTGGTACTTGTACTCGGTCCTAAAAAAGTGGTATCAGTGCAACCCTAGTTATGGTTAGCATACACTTTAATATATGATTTTTGATTGGTTATTATAGGTGATTTTACTTTGCAAACAACTATATACCTTATTAAATAGGCTTCTTTAACCCCTTAATGCCCGCCGCACGACTATTTACGTCCGCACAATGGTACGGACAGGCAGAAGGACGTATATATACGTCCTTGCCTTCTAGCGGGTGCGGCGGGCAGATTCCCTCGGGGAGCGATCCGGGACGACGGCGCTGGCTATTTGTTTATAGCCGCTCCGTCGTGATCGCTCCCCGGAGCTGAAGAACAGGGATAGCCGTGTGTAAACACGGCTTCCCTGTGCTTCACTGTGGCGGCGCATCGATCGTGTCATCCCCTTTATAGGGGTAAATAGTCGTGCGGCGGGCGTTAAGTGGTTAAGCTGTTTCCAGCTTTCCTATAAACCAGTTACTTTGGCCTTCATATTTCTTTAAAGTGTATATAAAGAGAGAGTAGGGAAAGGGTTAAATATTTTCACTGCCAGGCCCTGCGCTCCACTCAGGTGGCCATAGCATTTTTGAAATTTTTCCATTGCTATTTTATTTTTCCCTTACAGCTTTTAGAGTTTGTAAAAGACCCCCCAAACCGCACATTTTCTGAAAGCACATGACCAGTAGAATAAAAAACAAAAAGGTGTTACTGATGATTTTCAAGGCCCAATGATATTTGTGCAAATGTTTATCAAATACATTTGTTTGCTAAAATTACAATGGAATCATTATTAGCAGTTACAAACAGAGCAAGTTTTACAAAATTCATGCTAAATGCCTACTAAATATGAAAACTTAACCTGTATTGGGTTAATGCATAACAAACATTTGTAAATTTTATTGTGTGCTTTTCTTGTGAAATGGTGAACATCAAAAGCCCCGCACACACAATCGGACCTTTGTCCGACCAAAATCACATCGGAATTCCGACGGAATTTTAACGGAGTAAAATAGAACATGTTCTAAACTCTGATAGAATTCATCGGAATTTCCGATGGAATTACTCCGATGGGACATACACACGGTCGGAATTTCCAATGGAAAAAGTCAGTCTGACTTTCTCCATCGGAAATTCCGATCATGTGTAAGGGGCTTAACGCATGCAAATATGTAAATAACCCAAAAAATCTAAAGATTTACATTTTTCCCTTACAGCTTTCAGAGTTTGTAAAATACCCCCAAACCATATATTTTCTGAAAACACATGACTAGTAGGATACAAAGAAGTCACTACTGATTTTTAAGGCCCCACAATATTTGCGCATATGTTTATCAAACAATATTTTCACTAAAAATACGCTAAATCATTATTAGCAGATAAAAACACAGAAAATATTACAACATTCCTTCTAAATTCCTACTAAATATAAAAACATAACCTGTATTAAGTTAATAAATAACAAATATTTGTACATTTTAAGGTGTGCTTTTTTTGTCAAAGATTAATTGAACAATTTAGAAGCTGATTGGCTACAGTGAACAGCTGCACCGCATTTTGCACTCTCCAGTTTAGTAAATCAACCCCATAGTGTTATCTAATTATTTAAGGCTGTGCCAGACTAAGGAAGGCCATACATTATGCAATTTTCTTTCCTTTAACCATAGGTTGAAGGAAAGAAAATTGCTTGATTCCCCCTTCAATACAGTCAGTGTTCCTGGGGGAATCCCTCCCATGGAGCTGTTGTATTCTGGGGAGTTTTCCCAACCATCAGAATACAATGATTACTGCTTGTGGTTATAGCTGCTGGCAGTGATAGAAGGGAAAAAAACTGTCAGGCTGGCTGTATTAAAGTGATTGGTCCTGCTGAACTGGCCAAATTTTGATCCATCTGTGGCTGGCTTAAGGCTGAAAACTACCTTGGCATTTATATTGCAATATTTTTTATTGAAAAAGGAACCAGTTTCAAAAAGAACAAACACATTAATAAAACAAAGTCAATTTCTCAGATAATCAACATAGCAATACAGAAATACAAAGGGTATGATCATTGTACATATCTGTCCTTTATCATTACAGCAGAACACAAAATGTGCGATATGTATCCAAGTACCAATGGGACTGGATATGATTTTCTCCCCATGAACCGGAACTCCACCACATACAGTGAATGGCAGATACCCGGAACCACAGAGAATTCTGGTAGTGGACCCCGAGATTATCTCAGGGCTCACTACTGCGTAAGGCCCCAAAAGCAATCATCTGTATTGTGCATATAAAAACCAGAAGAAGGAAGTAAGAGAGAAAAGGGCAAGAGAGGAAGGAAGAGAAAAATAAAAAAAAAGGAGAGAAAAATGAGACAAAGAAGGGAAGGGTCAACCTGGCATTCCCTACAGAGTCGAGATATAATCGATCCATGGGTCTCACACCTTATTAAATTTCTTGGTGTTATTACAAAACATATAGGAAAGTTTATCGTTAATCATGATCCAGTTAAGTTTACTTTTAACCTGGTCAAGAGGGATTACCGACTGTCTCCAATGCCTAGCAATCATAATTCTCATCAGCAATATATAAGTAATCAATTTTACAGATTATTTTGGGGTGTTTAGTCAGGTAGTTTGTGGAAAAGAGCGACTTCTGGGGATCAGCGAATGTTTACCCCCGTGACTGAATTTATAAAGTTGAAAATCCTAATCCAGAACCTAGTTACGAGGGGACAACTGTCCGCATCATCGGAAACAATTTAGTGAGGTAGAAGGATGCATTTTAGCTACCCTAGTTGGTACCAAGTACCAACTCTATAAGGGTTGTATTGATGGAACTTTTGGATAGCTTATAAGCAATGTCTTGCCACTCAGTAAAATCAAAGGTAAGGTTCAAGTTCCTCTCCCACTGGTTCATATAAGCAAGTTTCAAATATGGCTCAGTAAGAGAAGTGTATATCGCAGATATCCACCCCCTTTGTAAGCCTCTTGCTTGGCATGACAATTCAAATGTTGTGAGCGTAAGGGGTCCCACCCGTAAATTAAGGTTAGATCTGGCGAAGGATATGATTTGGTTGTATCGGAATATTTCACTAGAAAGCATTAGAAATGTGTCTTTAATATACTGCATAGTGTATATCTGTATATCATGAAGGAAATCGCTGATTCTTAGTAATCCCTTATTAAGCCGCCAGTGGAACAGTCGCAGAGTCAAGCCAGGCAGAAACTCTGGGTTCCAAAAGATGGGAGCTAGTGGTGTATGTGGGGATGATAAAGGACTGCGGTGGCGTGTTCTGTCCCAGATTGCAAAAGAATGTGATAAAGTGAGGCATAAGATAGGCGGGCGTAAACGACTAGGAAGCCACATTAAGGATCCTATAGCAAAGGGATTGCAGGAGAGGGACTCAATGGAAACCAATAGGGGGACTGAGCCTTTAGCAGTGGTGTAAGCTAACTGGGCAATCTGGGCTGCTTGGAAATATGCCTGTAGATTGGGGAGACGAAGCCCACCCATAGGTTTAGGTGTATAAAGTGTATAATGTTTTCGTGTTTGTACCCAAGGCCTCTTGTCAGCCCACACGAAGCGCAGGACTTTAGCTTGCAGACATTGTATGATTCCCCTCGGGACTGCCACCAGTAGAGTTCTAAAATAGTAAAGGACTCTAGGTAGGAACGTCATTCTTATCGAGTTGACTCTCAAACCATGAGAGGGAATAATCTGTCCAGCAACGAAGATCCTCCCTAATTTTTTTAAATAATGGGGGGAAATTTGCCTTATAAATGGTGTCAATATAGGTATTTTGAAGAGTCCGCATTATAGCAGGGGGTAGTGAGATGTTAAATGCTATTGTTTTTTGAGAATTCAGAGACAGGCCAGAGAGTCGTGAGAAATTATTTAATAAGGACAGCAAATTAGGCAAAGTTACTTGGGGGTTAGTGATGTACATAAGGACATCATCGCCAAATAATGCACATTTATGTTCCTGTTGTCCACAATGAATTCCATGAATTTTGGGGTAGGAACAAATCGCCATAGCTAAGGGGTTCTTTTGCCAATGCAAAAAGCAAATGAGAAAGTGGGCATCTCTGCCTTGTGCCATGCTTAAGGTGATGACTATGACCTCTAATCGAGACTTGGGCTACCGGGGTACTAAATAATGTCTTCAGCAAGGAAAGGAACACAGGGCCAAACCCTTGGGTCTCTAGAGTAATAAAAAGGTAATTCCAATTTAGACTATCAAAGGCCTTATTAAGGTCCAGTGAAAGGAGCAAGAGTTCCCGGACCAGTGGAGCATCCCAATTGGAACGCAACGCTGAGATTAAAGTTATGGATCTACAAATTTGATCCAGTGTCTGACATCCTGCTATAAATCCAGATGAATCCTTATGGATATAATGTGCTAAAAAGGTGTTAAGGCGTAAGGCCAAAAGTTTTGTTAGGATCTTTAAATCACAATTTATTAGCGAAATTGGGTGGTAATTACGAACGTCAGTAGGGTCCCTGTTGAGTTTAGGAATAACACTGATATAAGCCTTATTTTCATCTAAATGGACCGTACCTCCATTCCGCAGGGAATTAAATTAAAGAGCCATATGTGGAGCCAACTGTTCGGAATTTTTTTTGTAATAAGAGTTGGGAAGACTTTCGGGGCCAGGAGATTTATGGAGCGATAATGTTTTGATAGTGTTGCTGATCTCCTCACCCATAAAAGGCTGGTCCATAAGGTCTCTATGATCATCTGCAATGAACGAGAAGGGGAGATTCCCCAAGAATTCCCTGATGGATGGAGGGGCAGAATCCCAGGGACTTCAATGTAATTCAGCATAAAAATTGTGAAACTCCCGAATAATCTTTTGGGGATCTTGAGAGAGATGGCCCCCCGAAAGTCTAATTTTAGGGAGTGCCATGTGTGAGTGTCTAGGGGTAAGCTTGTGTGCTATCAAAGAACCTGGACGATATCGCCAGGTGAAAAATGTGTGATTTGTTCAACGTAATTGTTTCTCAGCCCTCGTGGTAAGACAAATGTTAAGTTCCAAATGGGATTGCTCCAATTTATAAAATAGATTAGGGAATGTCGAGCGTTTATTTTGTTTAGCTAAAGCTTCATATTCCCTTTTCTTTCTCGTACATCACGGGACACAGAGCGGCATATTCATTACTATGTGGGTTATATGGAGTACCTTCAGGTGATGGACACTGGCAATCTCAAACACGAAGTGCCCCTCCCTATATAACCCCCTCCCATAGGAGGAGTACCTCAGTTTTTTCGCCAGTGTCTTAGGTGTTGGTCATGGTTTAGCCTCCACATCCTTGGGATCAAGGCAGGCTAACCGGATCTGTCCAACGGCCTCAGTGCTAAAGTGGACAGTATCCGGACCCCAAAGCCATGGGGTCTGCCCATAACGCTTCTCTTTTTTAGAGAGCTGGACCCTGGGCCCAGGACTTAAGAACCTTGGGTATCTAAAGCTCCTGTTTGCCAGGGTGCTATATGGGCCCAGGACAGTGGCTCCTTCATAGGAACCCAGGGCCTGAAGGTCTAGACGCCACCCATGGAGATGGGGGAAGATTGGACCTCTTGCTGTGCAAAAGTCCTGCGGCATGGAGCAGGTAAGTATTGGGGAGCCTGCGGAACTTGGTTCTTAGCAGATTCCCTGGAGGGGGGTGCACAGGGGGTCATGCCTGGGTATGCTCTGCATTGGCAAGAAATCACTATGTCTATGGTCAGAGACAGGATGATTTAAATCTTTTTCCCCCAGTGATAGGTGTCCTCCCTGGTAAGTGTTGTTTAGCTGGGTCTGCTGCGCTAGGTGTGGGATCTCTGTGAAATACAGGAGCCGTGTTTCCCATGCTAAGAGGAGGTCTGGGACCTACCTGAGGGCTTACCTGCCTGGGTGCTGCGCCGCTCCGTCCTCCTCCATGTGCGATGGCCCCCGCCGACGGGCGCGCGCGCCCGAGATATGAACGTTTTTTCGCGCCATTGGCTGGGGTGGGGGCGCATCCCTGTGGGCGGCTATTTACATAAAGGAAGGGGAGGCCCTTCCATTAGCTGCCAAAAGCTCAGTGTCTTCCTGAGTTAGAGAGGAGGAGGACGCAGAGCGGAGCTCGCTGAGGACACCCAGTGGCGGAAGGAAAGATTACAGTCTTTTTCTAAAGAATAGACTGTCAAACCTACAGATAGGTTTCTTTTTCCTTTTTTTCAGAGTATTTTTCTTTTCCTCTTCAAAAAAAAAAAAAAAAAAAAAGATATATATAAAAAAAAAAAAAAGAAGAAGAAAAAGGGAAAGAACTTGTGATCTCCCTTCTCAGTTTGGGCGTTAGTCTCTATCGTTCCCAAACCGGCAGATCCCCTTAGCTACGTCTGTGGCTGGGTGATAGCAGGTGTACCTCGGTATTGTACCATGGCTTCTGGGTCAGAGGGTACAAAGGGTGGGGATTCCCCCGCAAAATCCGAGGGCTCAGACACGGCTATGCCGCTGCTCTCCCCACAGGACATATCAGGGCACGCCCTGATGGGACCTGGGGGATCTGGTGCTGGGGCTGGTCCAGTTCAGTCCAACCCCGGCTTTGTCACTGAGAGGGTGCTTGCTGTTTCTTTAGGAGAACTAGAGAAAAGAATGGCAAAAAGGATAGCTAAGGCTATATCGGGTAGAAAGCGGACTAGGTCTCCGTCACCCGAGCAGGAACCCTCAGACTCAGAGATCCTTTCCCTAGGGGAATTGGATAATCCTGACGTTTTGGACCAGGGTGGTTCAGAAATCGAGGATCCGGATACTGAGGAGTCTAGTTCAACCTCCCAAGGGGAAAGTTTGTGGGTTCAAGCTTTAACGGACATGGTCCATGAGGCATTTAAGTTACCCATACCAGAACCTCAAGTATCGGCGGTTTCAGCTTTAGGCTCATTAAGAGCGCCTCAAAGCAACGCAGTTTTTCCGGTCCATCCTCTACTCGAGGATGTCATATTTCAGGATTGGATCAAGCCAGATAGAGTCTTTTTACCACCTAAAAAATTATCTGTTTTATATCCTATGGAGGAGAAATTCTTCAAAAGGTGGGCGCCCCCGGCGGTGGAAGCAGCCATCTCCTGTGTGAACAGATCTTTAACTTGCCCTGTAGAAAATTTACAGGTGTTTAAGGATCCGGTTGATAAACGCTTGGAAACATTACTTAAAGCGGATGTGCCACTAAAAAAATATATTAAGCCAGCAGCTACAAATACTGCAGCTGCTGACTTTTAATAGAAGGACACTTACCTGTCCTGGAGTCCAGCGGTGATCGCAGCAGATGACGAGCCGATCGCTCGTCACCCTGCTGCTCCCCCCTCCATCCACGGTGAGGGAACCAGGAAGTGAAGCGCTCCGGCTTCACTGCCCGGTTCCCTACGGCGCATGCGCGAGTCGCGCTGCGCCCGCCGATTGGCTCCCGCTGTGTGCTGGGAGCCGAGTGTTCCCAGCATACAACGGGGGACGGACGGAAGGTAAGGAAAAAACCCGTCCTTTGCCCGTATCGTAGGGCCGGAAGTGGGTGCAGATACCTGTCTGTAGACAGGTATCTGCACCCCCCTCCCCCCTGAAAGGTGTCAAATGTGACACCGGAGGGGGGGAGGGTGCCGATCAGCGGGACTCCACTTTAGAGTGGAGATCCGCTTTAAGGCCTCCTTTACTTCAGCAGGGGCGATAGTTCAGCCCGCTGTGGCTGCTATTGGAGTTGCCCAAGCATTATCAGATAAGACTAAGCAAATGCTTAAACTGATCCCTGCCCAACAGGCAGAGGAATTTTCGGATATACCCAGGGCTATACGCTTTACGGTGGATGCTATCAAGGACTCCATCCAGCAGGCGTCACGTTTATCCTTATTTCTAATCCATATGAGAAGGCTCTTATGGTTGAAGAATTGGGAGGCTGAGCCCCCGTGCAAAAAACTCCTGGTAGGGTTTCCCTTCCATGGAGGACGTCTCTTCGGAGAAGATCTGGATAGATATATTCAGACTATATCAAGCGGCAAAAGCACTCTCTTGCTAGTCAAGAAGAAGGCCCGAGGGCCCGCATTTAAGCGCCAGCCCTCCCCGGGGCAGGGGCCCTCTAATACCAAACCGTATCGACGGCCTCCTGCAAGATCAGGATTTAACAATAAGCCGCAGGGCCAAGCCACGGGGGGCAAGAAGCAGTGGTACCGCAAGCCTGCGAAGCCAGCCCCCAAGTCGGCCTTATGAAGGGACGCCCCCACCCACGATGGTGGGGGGAAGGCTGCGTCTCTTTGCAGAGGTTTGGGAGGCCAGCATTCCCGACTGCTGGGTTCGGTCTTCCGTGACCACGGGCTACAAACTAGAATTTCTAAAATTCCCTCCTCCTCATTACCAGGAGTCAAGAGTACCAGGCGACCCTGTGAAAAGAGCCGCATTGATGGCGGCATTGCTATGCCAGAAGGTGATAGTAGAAGTACCAGTCCGGGAACAGGGATTGGGGTTCTACTCCAACCTGTTTATCATCCCAAAGCCCAACGGCAATGTCAGGCCAATCTTGGACTTAAAGGGAGTAAATGCGTACCTAAAGGTCCGCTCATTCCGGATGGAAACTATTCGGTCAGCTGTCGCCGTGCTCCAGAAGGACGACTTCATGGCGTCCATAGACATAAAGGATGCTTACCTTCATGTGCCAATTTTTCAGCCACATCAAGTATTTCTACGCTTCACGGTGGCTCAGCGTCATTTCCAATTTGTGGCGCTCCCCTTCGGGTTGGCTACGGCCCCCCGGGTATTCACGAAGGTCCTAGCCCCAATCCTAGCCAATCTAAAGACCCAAGGGGTCACGGTCCTGGCTTACCTGGACGACCTCTTGGTCGTAGACCACTCGTCTCCTGGCCTGGAACGAGCAGTGGCCCTCACGATTCAGTACCTCGAGAGGTTCGGCTGGGTCCTAAATCGAGACAAGTCAGCATTCCTGCCCACAAGGCAGCTGGAATATCTCGGCATGAGATTGGATACAGAACAACAGAAGGTGTTCCTACCCCTATTAAAGGTCAAGGCCATCAAAGAGCTAATACAAATAGTTCTAAGAAAGAAAAGGCCAACTGTTCGCCTATGTATGCGACTACTAGGCAAGATGGTGGCCACATTCGAGGCGGTTCCGTACGCTCAGAGCCACACTCGCATCCTGCAGGCAGCCATCCTGTCAGCATGGAGCAAGAGGCCTCAGGCCTTAGAAATTCCTTTGCCACTCTCACCAAGAGTGCGGCAAAGTCTATCTTGGTGGTTAAACCCTCAGAATCTCCTGAAGGGAAAGACTTTCAGTCCTGTGACCTGGAAGATAGTAACCACAGACGCCAGCCTGATGGGCTGGGGATCAATTTTGGATGGTTGCACTCGCCAGGGCACTTGGGCAGCGGCAGAGAAGCAGTTGCCCATCAATATCTTGGAGCTCAGAGCATGCTCGACTAGCCCTCAGGGCTTGGACGTCCAAACTACAGGGGTTCCCGGTGAGAATACAATCGGACTATGCCACGGCGGTGGCATATATAAATCACCAAGGGGGAACCAAGAGTCAAGCCGCTCAGAAAAAAGTGAGCTTGATTTTCTTGTGGGCAGAAGCCCATGTGCCCTGCATATCGGCTATATTCATTCCCGGAGTGGACAACCTACAGGCGGACTTCTTAAGTCGCCAGACTCTGTTCCCCGGGGGAGTGGTCTCTGCATCCACAGGTCTTTCAGACACTCTGCCAGAAATGGGGAGTGCCGGACGTGGATATCATGGCATCGAGACTGAACAAGAAGCTAGACAGGTTCATGTCCCGCACAAGGGATCCCAGGGCCTGCGGAACCGATGCGTTAGTTTGCCCTTGGCATCAGTTCAAACTTCTTTATGCATTTCCCCCGCTCCAGTTACTACCCCGCCTGCTGCGCAGGATCAGGGTGGAGCACATACCAGTTATCCTGGTAGCTCCAGCATGGCCCAGAAGGGCATGGTATTCACTAATCCTGAAGATGGTAGTGGGAGACCCTTGGACTCTTCCTCTACGGCCAGACCTGCTATCGCAAGGTCCGATCCTCCACCCTGCCTTACGGCATCTAAATTTGACGGCCTGGAAGCTGAATCCCTGATTCTCAGGGGTAGAGGTCTGTCTCAGAAGGTAATCTCTACCCTAATCAGAGCCAGGAAACCGGTCTCTAGGGTGATTTATTACAGGGTCTGGAAGGCCTATGTAGGCTGGTGTGAGTCCAAGCGATGGCTTTCTCGCAAATTTACCATCGATAGAGTATTAATTTTTCTCCAGCTAGGAGTGGATAAAGGACTGGCATTAAGCACAATCAAGGGACAGATTTCAGCTTTGTCAGTGTGGTTTCAGCGGCCGCTGGCCACCCACTCGCTGGTTAAGACCTTCATTCAAGGGGTCTTACGTATTAATCCTCCAGTTAAATCCCCGCTTTGTCCGTGGGATTTAAATCTTGTTCTGTCAAGTTTACAGAAACAACCTTTTGAGCCGTTGGCTGAAATTCCTTTGGTTTTACTGACAAGGAAGTTAGTATTTTTGGTCGCCATAGTTTCCGCCAGAAGAGTATCTGAACTGGCAGCCTTATCCTGTAAGGAACCATATCTTATTTTTCATAAGGACAAGGTCGTTCTCCGCCCTCATCCTTCCTTCCTACCAAAGGTTATATCCAGTTTTCATCTAAACCAGGATTTGGTATTACCATCCTTCTTTCCTAAACCTACTTCCAAAAAGGAAGGGTTGCTGCATACCTTGGATATTGTCAGGGCCATGAAGGCCTATCTTAAAGCTACAGAGAAGATCCGGAAAACAGACGTGTTGTTCATTTTACCGGATGGGCCCAAAAAGGGGCAGGCAGCTGCAAAATCCACCATCTCGAGGTGGATTAAACAGTTAATCACTCAGGCCTACGGCTTGAGGGGGTTGCCTCCTCCGTTATCATTAAAGGCTCATTCTACTAGGGCCATGGGCGCCTCCTGGGCAGCACACCACCAGATCTCTATGGCTCAAGTTTGCAAGGCGGCAACCTGGTCTTCTGTCCACACGTTTACAAAGTTCTACCAGTTGGACGTAAGAAGGAATACTGATACAGCCTTTGGGCAGGCAGTGCTGCGGGCTGTAGTTTGAGACCCTCGGATTCCGGGGGCTCCCTTTTGAGTAAAATTTAAAATTATTTTTTTCTCAACTAAGTTGGATTTATTATGATTTAAGTATATCTCTAAATTAAATCATTTTGTCTTGGGAAGATGTCTCCCTCCCCTCATTGTAAGCATTGCTTTGGGACATCCCACATAGTAATGAATATGCCGCTCTGTGTCCCGTGATGTACGAGAAAGAAAAAGGGATTTTTAATACAGCTTACCTGTAAAATCCTTTTCTTGGAGTACATCACGGGACACAGAGCTCCCACCCCTCTTATTGGGGACCATTTTGGGAGGCATACTGCTTGCTACAAAACTGAGGTACTCCTCCTATGGGAGGGGGTTATATAGGGAGGGGCACTTCCTGTTTGAGATTGCCAGTGTCCATCACCTGAAGGTACTCCATATAACCCACATAGTAATGAATATGCCGCTCTGTGTCCCGTGATGTACTCCAAGAAAAGGATTTTACAGGTAAGCTGTATTAAAAATCCTTTTTTTTTTAGCAGAGATCAACTCATTGCAAGCTTTTTTGAGTCTGGAGGGCAGTTGAATAAAGGCTCCCCTGACAGAAGCTTTGTGTGTGGCCCAATTAATTGCAGGGGAAGTGTCTTCTGGCGTATTTATATCAAAGTAAGACTTCAAATGGTTGGAAATCTCAAGGCAGTGGGATTTGTCACTGAGAAGAGATTCATGTAAACGCCAGATCTGATAACTGAACCATAACAGGATCATGGTCTGACAGGACATAGATAATATTGTGGCATAATTTAATTTAGGCAACAATCCCAAGAGGAGAAACACGTGGTCATCGTGAGTAGTGTCCATGTGCTCTGAAATACTGAGAGTAGTCTCTAGAGGTGGGATTAGCTTCCCTCCAGGCATCTACTAAGTCACAATGATAAAGCAACTGTGCAAATTTGCGACTTTGCTTGGGAGGTGAACAGAGCCCAGCGGTATGAGATTTGTCCCTAATAAGATCCAAGGCTAGGTTAGAGTCACCTGCTAAAATTACTTCTCCTTCAAATTCAGAAGCCATGAATCGTAAAAGGGAGTGAAAGAATGCAATTTGATTTGTGTTGGAAGCGTAGTAAATTAGGAAGGTAACTAATGTTTCCTCAAAGTGACCTTTAACCAAAGGGTAGCGTCCTACCTAGTCCCTAGGAACTTTGATAATAGTGAAGTGCATCTCCTGGAGAGCAAAACTTTCCGCCCCAAAAATCAATAATGTGTGAAAGCCTTAATCTGTTTAGCGGGCGACCCAAAATCCTGAACATTATGGGAGAGCAGGCGGATGTTTTTGGAGTTGGTCATTATACTAGCCATAGGAAACAGTCAGCCAATTAAATATAAACAAACTCACCCACCGATCTGCGAACTTCCAGATCCAGAAGAGCCAAGAGAACCTCCAGGTGACCCTCAGGAAAGAACAATAAAAAATAAATAAAGCAAAAATAGAGAAAGAAAAGAACCGGGTAGACGGGCCAGGAAACCCCCTGCACCGAGTAATATGGCATAGAGATGTAGAAAATCAGGTACAGAAACCAATAAACAGTTAAATGTCTCAGAGCAAAAGCTCAGAGTATGGAGGAGTCTTTACCAGAATCAAGTAATGGCAAGCGTCCTTCGAGTGGGGAGAGTGCATAGACACCCCCCGACAGTAAAGGCTCATATATAAAAAAATTGCCCTATAGCACCGCCCAGGAAAACTGATAAAACAACTAGTGAAACAACCAAAATTCAGTATAGTGGTATGCAAATTAAAAATTAAAATGTCCAGCCTGAGAAAAAAAATAACAAATACGTTAACCTCAACAAATGAACAAGAAACATACAATGCGATAGAACTATTTATGCAGTAGATGAATGTCGCATCATTTTCTTCGGAAAGAAAAAAGCCAAAAAGTGAAAAAGGAAAAGACAGCGGCTAATGTCCTGTAACTGGACCACTAAGAAGCCACCACCCCAAACAATAGGATCATTCGATAGTATGTAATAAGTACTGTATGTAATAAGTTCTCAAGATGTGCAAGAGAAAGATGCTGATTTCTTCGTCGGCGAAGTCGACCAAAGAGGGGAGAGTGGAGGAGGGGGGTCGCCGGATCTGGGCTGATTCCAGGATGAAGGACTGTGGGAGATGAAACCCAGCTTCAGTAAAATTGTTTCACCTTCAGCGAATGTAGAAAAGGCATAAGACGTGCTATTAAAAGTGAATTGGATCTTGTTCCATCTACAGCGAATATTTTGTTCGATCAGCGGTAGCAACAAGAGTTTAAATGATTGCCTCTTCTGGATGGTGGCCTATCCGCAAATATTTTAATCTTAAGCCCATCTATTTCCAGATCCGGACGTTCTCTAGCATAACGCATCACTGCTTCTTTGATCCAGAAAAAGTGAGGCTTTACGATAACGCCCCTGGGGGGGGCATCAGGTTTTGGAGGGACCAGAGCTCTGTGGATGGATGGATTTCCATATGAATGTCATCAATGTCAGGCACTGCAGCTTGCATTAGAAAATAAGTGACGGAAGTGATATCCTTCATTTTCCGGAATACCTTTGATACGAAAGTTATAGCTCCTAGTGCGGTTTTCGAGATTGTCAATTTTTGAGTAGGCTTTCTCAAGGTGGTCTTGTAAGTCAGTTATCATATTCGAGTTTTGGGAAACTCTATGAACAGTGTCGTCTACCTTTGATTCAATGCTCTCCAGACGGTTCCCTAGCTCCTGGAAATCTTGTTTTATGTCTAAGGATGATTTGTCAGTAGCTTTCGCCAACTCTTTGTAGCATATCATCAAAGCGTGCTAAGAGTATTAGGTCTCCCGAGTATTGTGGTTGAGCTGATGGGATAGCAGAGGAATCTGTGGTGCTGTCCTGGTCAAGCTCTAGGCTGCTGGACTGGCTGCATACGATTTCTGCCACCCTCGATCTAAAACAGAGGAGGTATGAGAGTCCTGGCTAGGTGACAGGGCTGCAGCCTGTGAGGGAGACTGTGCAGGGCTAGGTGGTGAGCAGCGTGTGCTTGTGAGCTCAGCTTTAGCTGTGGAAGGCTTGGAGGAGCCTGTCTGCAGCAAATCAAGCATAGACTTTGCTTATTTGCTGCTTCCCTGGCCATAACAGCTGGGGAATGACAAATCTGAAGCCAGAAATGCAGATGTTCCCTGATCTGCTCTCACATAACACCCTGAACACATTTGTTTGTGGAGTGGGAGAGCCCAGAGACCATGCAGAGGAGGGGTTGATGAGGGGGTAGAGAGTTGGCACACGCAAGTACCATAAAAGTACTTTTAAATTACATTTTAGATATATACATTAAATGTTTACATTACATTTTACACTTTTACAATGAAGCTGGGAGTCAGCTAAACAAAACAGGTACAAGCTCATAACTTCAACAGTAACTATGAGCTTGATTCAAACTCTTCAGACCCTGCGTGTGCTACCTATGTCCAGAAAGCTGAAGTAGTTTGTGTGTAATACTTTATATTACTTTGCCAACAATCATTTAATTCTACACTCATATCAATTCCTAGTTACACTTTCTGATTTTGACCAAATTACTAGGTTTCTTTAGTATTATATCCTGCTGACATCAGTAACCTGTACCGTACCACAAAGCATGGCTACTGAGCCAAGTGTAGGTATTAATGCACAAAGCTATGTGTGCAGTCAGGGTTACAATCTGACATCAAGTGCTTGTCCCATAGATAAAACCATTTATCACTCTAGGACAGATCCCTTCCTCTCTAAATGGATTTTAAATGCAAAAATGATACTAAGGTGATAAATGAGTGCCAAAACCTATTTATCACAGAAGAGTAAATGAATTGTGCATATTTCTTTTTAAAATGTAAATGAATATGTTTATACTTGACAAAACATAGATTTGTCAACTTGTTTTTGGACAGCATTTTTAAAGTAATAGTTTAGTTAAGGAACCCATTTTAGTAACTCATTCTTAATAATGGACTAGTTCTAGTTAGTAGTAGTACTGTCTGCAGTCTCTCTTACTCTCTCTCCTTTCTCCATTACTGACTTAATACTAGTACACCTTAGTAGTTTTTTTTGTTCAATTCAGCCGGGCTGAATGAAAAACACCTGACAGCTCAGGAGGAGCCGCTGTGCTAACTAGCTGACATTAGTACAGGGCTCTCCCCTGCTGTTATATTGTGTTCTGACAGGGGGAGCCCTCCCCCCCAGAACACACCGGTCAGCGCTCTCAGCCATTGCCTGAGAGTGCTGATTGGGAGCCGTTCGGTAGAACTTTTTTGGTCATACCCCTTTGACAGAAGCCAGCCGAACGGCCGGTGAACCACCTAGCCCTGTCCAGCCACAGTAGCTGTCAGACTTCCATCAAGTTGGACAGGTTGCCAGCAATGTGGCTAAACGGTGCACTTGCAACCTCCATTTGCAACTAAATGATGCCAAAACACCCAGTGTGCATGAGGCCATAGTATAAGGAAGGATTGCAACCTCTGTCCAGTATTTTATAGTTGTTTGTAACACTGCTGGGGGGATTCATTCTCACTTTTGTCCTGGTGACTATTGTCGCTGGGATAGAAAGTGATGTAAAATGCAAAACATATATGGGGGTTATTTAAAAAAGGCAAATCCACTTTGCACTACAAGTGAACTTGGAAGTGATGTTGCTGTAGATCTGACATGAAAGAAAACTAAAAAACAGCATTTTAGCTTGTACATGATTGGATGGTAAAATCAGCAGAGCTTCCCCTCATTTCAGATCTTCCCCTCAGATCTACAGTGACTGCACCTCCAAGTGCACTTGTAGTGCAAAGTGGATTAGCCTTTTGTAAATAATCCCCATAGTGTTTTCTTAATGTGACAGATTTAGTTAAAACTGAATAGAATAGGATGCATTTTACTCTTTCGAACTTTAATAGGTCAACAAAGCACAATGCTAAAGTTTGACATGTAATTTCTTATTTTTTGTGCAATGTAGTATAAAACTAAATTATACAATATTTTACTTGTGTATTAATTGCAAATAAAAAGTGCAGAAAAAAGACTAACTGTGCTTCTGTCAAATACTGAAGTTTAGATTTCTTAGATAGGTTTCCATTTTTTTTATTATCATTTTAATATATAGCTGACAGCAAGCCAATACTTTTTATAATTTCAGCATATCCACACAGTAGGATCAACTTTCTGCACAACAGGGATGACCAATAATAGCAGCCCTGTGTATTCAGACTGCTGTGATGTACCTGTCTAATACTAATCGCATGATGTCTAAGGGTATGCTGAAATCACTGCATGCGTTTCTCTGCAAGCAAATAAACATTTATTATGAATGTATAGTAAACCTGTCATAACATTGGGGAATTGACAAATTACAGGGAAATAAAGATGCTCTATGTGCACACAGTTAAAAGCGCCTTCAGTACTGAAATGTGTCTTAATAACTTTTCAGCATTTACTGTCACCTCAACGAGCTCCTGAAAGACTTCTCCAGCTGGCACAGAACAACCAAGATACTCTTGTCATTGAGATAGATGAACTCCTAAACAGGGTAAGAATAGAGAAAAATATCACTAAGCAATTGAGAACTTGCACTGTTTATAACCAATGACAGGAAACAAGTTATACTGCAGTTATATTTGTGTTAATGTATAAAAGAAATTCATTTCTGTCAAAAGAACATATCCATTTATGTAAATTCTGTTATACTTGAATGTCTCTTGGGACTAAAGAACAAGAATACTGTATAAACAGCTCTCTTTCTTGGTCTTCCCAAAGCACCTCTTTCTCAGTTAATATAATATATGTACTGTATGTAATACAGTATTAGTGAGAACAAGTAGAACAGGCTATTTAAAAAAAGTATGTGCTATTTGAATATGTATGTATTTCTAATTGCTAGCTTGAATCACATAATATCTAAATCAAACATGTAAGTCTGTAAATTTGAGTAATGTATTTTCATCTATCAGGAACTATGCTTCGTATATAGTAGATGTTACAAAGGGTTATGTGTTGGTCAATGCCCACATTGGTCTATGTAACAAATGTACATACTCCAATTGCCAAAAGCCAGCGCTGAAGCTGCTGATATCCAGGGCAGGCAGCATCTGCAATACTGTATGTGTGCTAATATGCTGCTCCAAGCTGTTACAACAGAAGACAGGTCATTATGGGACCTGGTATCATCTTGTTCTATTTCTAAGAGGGTCATTAATATACTTACATAGCATATGGATATTCAATCTGTCACAGGTCCCATTAAATTTCTATCTTTACTAACTCTTTGACACATAAATAAAGAACAGAGGTTATATTTACAAAGTTCATTAAAGCTGAACTCTGTACTGACATAAAATACATAAATTGATGCAGCTGTTTAATCTTGAATACATCAATACATATATATTTTTAAATGCAAGCAGTGTAGGTACTTGACCTGGTATCAGCCTCTCAAAGTGCCAGTATAGCAGAGCTGGAGTGTTAGAGAGGAAACAGTACAAAAAGCAAATCCGTTCATGTTTTTGCAACAAGTATGCTGATAGGAAGAGAAAAGCTGGGGTTAATGTACTAAAACTGGAGAGTGCAAAATCTGGTCCAGCTCTGAATAGAAAACAAATCAGCTACCAGTTTTTTTTTTGTCAAAGCTTAATTGAATAAGCTGAAGTTAGATCACTAGTTATTGCACTCTCCATGTTTAGTAAATCAGCCCCAGAGTGAGGAGCAGTGATTTTAATAATGTTTAAAGTGAAACAATAAAAATGTAATATGTATTTAAATATCGTGTCTGGGGGGGGGGTGTCTTTAGTATGCCTATAAAGTAGCACATCTGTCCAATGTTTAAGACAGTGCCACAGCAAAACTACATTTCTAAAGGAAAAAAGATAATTTAAAACTGCTCGTGGCTGTAATGTATTGCCGGAGCCTGGCAAAATAGATAAAAATACCAAAAATACCCCCAAAAAATGGCATGGATGTCACCCCCAAAATCCATACCAGGCCCCTCAGGTCTGCTATGGATATTAAGGGGAACCCTGCACCCAATTGTTTTTTTAAAAATGGCATGGGGGTCCCCCAGGCACTATATACTCTGAACAGCAGTATATATACTATGCGGCCTGCCCTATATAGTCTGCAGAAAAATGGGCCTTAGGTGTTGGTGGTACCAGAACACTGTAAGCCCTTGCATATATTCTTGTTGGGCGCAGGAACGAGCCCTGCTGTGAAATATTGTATCAAAAATCGTAATTACATGTCCCTGTTAAACACAGGCAGAAAAATTGGGTCTTTGGTGGTGGTGGTGGTGGTTCCACAACAGTGTAAGCCCTCACAGTTACTCTTGTTGGGTGCAGGAACGAGCCCTGCGTTGAAATATTATGTCAAAAATTGTAATTACATGCCCCTGTTAAACAAAAATTGGGCCTTGGGTGGTGGTGGTGGTGCCCTAAACCAAAAATATTGTTGGAAGCTAGCATCATCAAGATTGAGGAGAATTAGGATAGTCAGCATAGTCTTCAAGGGATTCCACATTCATAGCAAATTAAATCAGTTACTTCAGCATCAGGTGCTTGATAGCTGCTGATCCAAGACTGATTTATTTTTATAAATGTGAGGAGCCTATCAACGGAGTCTGTGGACAGGCACACTCTTTGATTCATCACTAACCCTACAGCAGCACTGATTGTGCGTTCAGAAACCACTCTGGATGCAGGACAGGCCAGTAGCTTAATTGCATATTGAGCAAGTTCTGGCCAGTGGTCCATCCTCGAGACCAAGTAACCCAGTGGATGCTTTGTTGGAAAGGTCTTCAAGTCTGCTCTTGCCCTTAGATATTCCTGCACCATGTAATGCAGATGCTGGCAATGGTTGCTTGAACGGATCAGACCTTGGCACTTAGGACTTTAGAATTGTTTAAAGGCATCGGTCAGCCGGCCACCTTCTCCATCACTCTTTCTCCGACTGAACGAAGCCTCAGCAACACATTGTCCAGCACCAGAAAATTGTAACCTCCCAGGGTCTGCAAATGCGTTGCACACACCTTTGTTCAAGGCCTCCTGAAAAGGTTTAATCCTCTGCTCCCTCTGTGAAGGCAGGATGAGTTCTGCAACCTTATCCTTGTAACGTAGACCAAGAAGGGTTGCCAGCCAGTAATGATCCCTCTCTTTGATACCACAAATACTAGGGTCCTTTTGCAGGTTTGCAAAATCAGGGAGGCCATACAGCTTAAGTTTAAGTTTGCAGAAGTTTGATTCTGATTCTTCTGGGTCACTAAGGATCACATGATCTGTAACTACCGCTTCCCAGCCACGTACAACTCCTTGGGTTTCTGGGGACTGAAACCATCCCTTGAAGACTGCTGCTGAGTGTTATCCTCTACATCCACGCTGACACAATCCTCCTCCTCCTCTTCTTCCTGTGTGTTTGGCAGGCCCACAGGAATGTTATCTGGATAAAGCGGGCCTTGAGAGGTAAGGAAGTCTCTTCTTCCTCCCGCTGTTCTGCCTTAAGTGCCCTGTCAATGATTCCACAAAGCGTGTGCTCCAACAGGAAGACTAGAGGGATAGTGTCACTGATGCATGCATTGTCGCTGCTCACCATCCTTGTGGCCTCCTCAAATGGTAACAGGACAGTGCATGCATCCTTGATCAGTAGCCACTGAAGTGGCGAAAATAAGCCAAGCTCCCCTGACCCTGTCCTGGTGCCATACTCGCACAGGTACTCTTTGATGGCCCTCTGCCATGTGTGCAGCTGCTGCATCATTACCAACATTGAGTTCCACCTGGTGGGCATGTCACAAATGAGGCGGTTAGTGGGCAGATTGCATTCCATTTGAATGTCAGCCAGCTGAGCACTGGCATTGTGTGACCGGCAGAAATAACCACAGACTTTTCTGGCCTGCCTCAGGAGATACTGTAAGCCTGAGTACCTGCTCAAGAACTGCTGCACCACCAAATTCAGGATGTGTGCCAAACATGGAACACGTGTCAAGTGTCCCTGTCGGAAGGCGGAGAGAAGGTTGTGCCATTGTCGCATACAACCATTCCTAGCTGAAGCTGGCATGGCGTCAACCACCTCTGAGCATGCCTCTGCAAAGCTGACAGCATCTCTGCCCCAGAGTGGCTCCTGTGCCCTAGGCAGACCAACTCAAGCACTGCATTGCATATTTTAGCCTGACTGCTTGCGTAGCCCCTTGAATGCTTATGGAGCACCACTGTTTCCGAGGACAAATCTGCAGAAGAGGCCATAGAGGAAGAAGAGGAGGGGTGGAGGAAAGAGCTGTGGCAGAATCACTGCTAGCATTTTGGAGGCGTGGTGGCAGAACAAGCTCCAACACTGAACCCTATCCTGCATTCTTCCCAACTGCCAGCAGAGTTACCCAGGAAAGGTAATGCCCCTGTCCATGCCTTCTGGACAATGAATCAGCGGTAATAGGAACCATACTGCTGACCGCCCTGTATAACGAGGCCAAAACATTGCCTTTCACATGTCGGTAGAGAGCAGAAATAGCCTTCCATGGAAAAAAATTGCATTTTGGAACCTGCCACTGAGAAACAGCACATTCCACAAATTCACGAAAGGGGGCAGAGTCTACCAGATGAAAAGGCAGCAGTTGCATTGCTAGCAATTCGGCCAAGCTAGCATTTAGATGCTGAAAATGTGTATGGTTGGGACCAAATTTCTTCTTATGGTTCAGCAACTGGGGTTGTTAAATTTGCCAGCTAAAATCAGATATTGGTGTACTGCTAGCAGAGTGGCTGCAAGTGCTTGGGAAACCTATTGCTATACCTTCATTCCTCTCAGAGCAGGTTTTTGAGAGGACTGGAGGTATAGTAGGGTTTGAGATCCCAGATGAGGAGCAAGGAGAAGTCTGCGTTTTTCTTTGATGTTGGCCTTTCAAGTGCTGTTGCCAACAGACTGCATACAGAAGAAGTGACTGTGGCCAAGGATCCGGTGGAATAGGTTGCTTTGGCAGCTGCATTGCAAGGCAAACTACTCTGAGCCTGGGTGACAGATGAGGAGGATGAGGACGGCTTTGTTATTGACCAACTCTTCTGCATGTTCTGGCTCAATAACATGGCCAGCAGCAGAAAAAAAGGACAATCGTGCCCCACGACCACCTGCAGAGGATGCACCATGTCCACAACCAGCACTGTTAACTGTAGATACAGAGTCTGATTGCCATCTTTTAGTGGCCTGTGAGCATCTGCCTCTTTGGTGGCTTCTGGACATGTTTATTTTTTTGTTTTGCAACACCACACTACACTGTATTAGATACTGTGTACACCGCCTGAAGTGTATTAAGAACTGTACACACTGTATTAGATACTGCGTACACCGCCTGCACTTTATTAGAGACACTACTACTAGTGTTGCTCACGAATATTCGCATTGCGAATATTCGACTCGAATATAGCATATTCGAGAAATCGCGCTATATTTCGAAATTCGCGGTGAATATTCGCAATTCCGAATATTCGATTTTTTACAATTTTTTTTTTAAAACAGATCACATCCTAGATATCTCCATCGACGTCTAAAAGCATTGCTGGTATCATTAGAGACCCTGGGCCGAGTTGCTGAAGCGTTCATTGAATTTTCCAGAAAGATCGCAATGCGATTATTCGGCAAACGCAATATCGCGCGATTACTTTCCTCGCCCCGATCTTCCGCATCAGAGCGATTTTTACAGTTTCATTTTTAAAACAGATCACATCCTAGTGATCTCCATAGACGTCTAAAAGCATTGCTGGTATGATTAGAGACCTTGGGCCGAGTAGCTGAAGCGATCATTTTATATTGCCGAATAATCGCAATGCGAATATTCGGCAATAGGAATATTGCGCGATTATTTGCTCCGCCCTTTTGCATCAGAGCCAATCAGAGTTCTCCTTCCACACTCGTCAGAGGTTAGCAACCAATAGGAACCTGCCTGCATGGACATTATATAAGCTCACTCCCAGCACCATTTCATTGCAGATTCAGAAGCTGGCTATAGAGTGTGGAGGCTGTTTCTGTGTTCCTGTGTCTTTGTTCCTGATTGATTTAGATCATCACCAGCATTGCTATTTAGTGATTCCAGTGGATCTTTTCCAGAATATCAACTGCTTTTTTCAAAGCAATAGACCCAAGAGCTTTTTTCAAAGCTACGTTTTTTGCTGTTTTGTGCTGTTTTTTTCATTTGTGTTACTGTTTGATCCTGCATCCTCGCTGTTCAGTGATATTTGCTAGAGATTTCAGTACACATTTTGCTGAGCTTTATAAAAGAGCTTTTCTAAAAGCTAAGTTTTGTTCATCTTGTGTTACTGTTAGATCTTGCAGGTTCGCTGTTCAGTGATATTTGCTAGGCATCTCAGTTCACATTTTGTTTAGTTTTTCCTAAAGAGCTTTTCTAAAAGCTAAGTTTTGTGTTCAGTTTAGTTAAATTTTGTGTAGTAAGTGTACACACTGTTAGTGTACATTTATTTCATCTAGCTTAGCTTAGTGTGTGTTTAGTGTCTGTGTTTTGTGTTTAAAAAAAAAAAAAAAAAAAAGTTAGTGTTTGTTTAGTGCTTTTTTTTTTTCTTTAATTTTGTAGTCCTTGTCTTTGGTGTACTACTTTTCTTATAGTTTAGTAGCTGTCTGTGTACGTCTTTGTCTGCGTGCCTGTCTTGTAAAAAAAACACAAAAACACATTTTGTTCACATTCCCCCCCCCCAATAAAGTTTACCCCCCCCACACACATATCAGCAATAATGAGCGGCATCCGTGGCCGTGGCAGCAGGGGTAGGGGAGTTACTCCCAGTGCTGGATCGCTGCCAGCACGGGGTACCTCTCGTGCCCCTACTAGTGTTAGAGGATCGGGTGCAAGGGGAGTACGCCTGATCCGGGAGTTCTTCCCATCGGGCAGCCGCCCGATATTGCCATCTCAGGCTGAAGTAGTGGTGGACTACATGGGGCACAGCAGTGCCACTGAGTCGTCAGTCCCGACTCACAGTAGTACCACCATTACACCGGTGCCTGTAGTACCCCCCCCCAGCCCCCAAGAGTCCAGCATCTTACTGTTCGACAGCGACAGTGATAGGGATATCTTGGGGGAGGCCATGCATCAGGCAGACCTTCAGCTCTGTCCTGATGGTCAGGACCTTTTTGAAGGGATGGATGAGGAGGATGGGATACCTGCTGGCAGTATCCCAGAGACATCCCTTCAAACTGGTGCTGCTGTTTTGGTGCAGGAAACAGCAGCACCTAGTCAGACCCAGGCGTGGGTGAGGGGACAGCGGAGCCAGGCTAGAGGCTCCATGTCAGTTGGTTCCCTCAGACCAACACATTTCAGCCCTTGGTCTGACATCTCTGGGGGCGAAGAGGGTGACCCATCATGGTTGCCATCTGACGCGTCGGCTCACTACGTCAGTGACGACGGGGAAGGTAGGCACCCTGGTGAAACGGTGCGCCAGGTCACCACCAGGGAGACCATCGTCAGGGTCTCCACTGGTGATGGCAGCAGGAGGTGTCAGGAGGAGGAGCAGCAGCAGCAGCAGCAGCAGCAGCAGGCAGCTCCACCTGTGCGCACCGAGTCCCAGCAGGTGTAAGTAAGCGTCACCCCATCTGACAGGAGGGCGGTGCTGAAGTCACCTGTCTGGAATTACTTTACCCTGGTGGCAGACAACCCTACCGTGGCCATCTGCCGGATTTGTAAAGTGAGGGTGAAGAGAGGGAAGTGTTTGGCTCGGGTGGGTACCACAGCCCTGAACCAGCACCTGAGGATAAACCACTGGGCGGTGTTTGACGAGATGAAGCGTGGTGGTGGTAGCAGCGCCACCACCACAAGTGAGCAGGGTACAGCAGCCCCTGCCACATCTTCATCTCTTTCCAGCAGGTCATGCCCCCCCGCTCCCTCTAGTAGAGGTACTGGTACCGGCAGCCAGACCTCTACTTCCACAGCACCCTCCGCGTCTGTGTCCCGCACTGCCGTCCGGCGCCAGGCGTCGATTTCAGACGCCTTTGACCGCACCACTCCCTTCCCCCCTGGAGACCGACGTGTGCGTTCCCTCAATGGGCTCCTGGCAAGGGTTATTGCCCAACATCTGCTGCCCTTCAACATAGTTGACAGCAACCCCTTCAGGCAGATGTTGGAGCAGGCCCAACCCCAATGGCGTGTCCCCAGCCGCCATTTCTTTGCCAGGACTGGTGTCCCTGCCCTACACCAGCACATTGTGCAGAATGTAACCCTGTCGCTGGATCACGCTGTCAGCGACAGGGTTCATCTGACAATGGATGGCTGGACCAGCAGGCATGGGCAGGGGCGCTACATCAGCTTCACGGCCCATTGGGTTTCCCTCCGAGGCGTCGGTGAGGGATCAGCGGCAACCGATCTTGTGGTGCCGCCCCGGGGTGTCCAGGGGAGAACTGCTGGTCTCCCTCAAGCCACTGTCTCCGCAGCTGCTGAGCCTCCCAGCAAGCGCCCCCGTAGCTACTCAAGTGTGGGGCACGTGCGCTGTCAGGCCGTGCTCCAGCTTGTTAGTTTAGGGGACCGGAGACACACTGGAGAAGAAGTGCTGAAAGCACTTCAGGCTCAGGTCCAGAAGTGGCTGACACCCCGAAGGCTCCAGGCAGGTATGGTTGTCTGCGATAACGGCAGCAACCTACTCGCCGCCCTTAGTGCTGGCAGTCTGACCCACGTGCCCTGTCTGGCACATGTCCTCAACCTGGTGGTGCAGAAGTTCCTGCGCACTTATCCAGGGTTGAGTGACATTGTGGCAAAGGCGCGTAGGATTGCCAGCCACTTCAGGCGCTCCCCAACCGCTACCGCGTCCCTGTCCAAGTTGCAGCGGAAGTACAATCTGCCCCTTCACAGGCTGATTGTGGACAGTGTGACGCGGTGGAACTCCACCCTCCACATGCTGAAGAGGTTGTGGGAGCAGCAAAGGGCGGTGAGGGAGTACCTGATGGAACTAGGCACTGAGAGGGCTTCACCACAACTCCCTTTCATCGCCTGTGCGGAGTGGGGGCAGATAAACCAGGTCTGCCAAGTGTTGTCCTCCTTCGAGCAGGCGACCAAGATGGTCAGCAGTGAGCAAATCGGCCTCAATAGCGTGCTGCCAATAGTGTTCATGCTGGAGAGGACACTAGATCGCCTGCTCGAAGCTGGGGAGAGTGCCTTGGTGGAGCAGGAGGAGTCAGCAATGCTCCACCGAGACCAGGGCCAGGACGAGGAGGAGGAGGAGGAGAATGATGATGAAGAGGAGGAGGAGGTGGTTGCTGGTGTCGTCCCGGAGTCAGGGCCTGGTCAGGGGGGAAAGCCGGTGTTGGGGGCACCGATAGTCCGGGGGTTGGGCATCTCTGAGTTTGACCAGCAGCGCCTCAGGGATGAAGAGTCGCACCTCATTCACCTGGCCAGCATTGAGGAGTCACAGCGGGCTGTGCTCTTCCCCATGGCTGCCCACATGCTGAGATGCCTCAGGAGGGACCCCCGGGTTAAGACCATCAAGACGAGGGATGATTTCTGGATGGCCACCCTTTTGGATCCCAGGTGCAAGGGGAAACTGGAGCAGTTC
Organism: Rana temporaria; assembly: GCF_905171775.1. Classification (NCBI taxonomy): domain Eukaryota; kingdom Metazoa; phylum Chordata; class Amphibia; order Anura; family Ranidae; genus Rana; species Rana temporaria. The sequence continues at coordinate 288,066,759 of NC_053492.1, forward strand.
ATCCCAGCCAGCCGGAGGCAGCACCGGATGGAGGAACTGCAGGCAGGCATTGTCAGACGGTTGGAGCAGGCAACTCCCCGGCCTCCAGTTGTCCCCCCTCATCTCACCCAGCAGGTGGCTGCACCCAGCAGCAGCCGAGCAGGGGACCTAATGGAAGAGATGAGGATGTTCTTCCAAACCGAGCGACCCAGTACCAGCACCAGCAGCAGCAGCAGTCACCACCAGCGGCTGGCCCACATGGTGGCAGACTACATGGCGTCCGTCGGTGCTTCTGACAGTATGAGCACCGACGACCCCATGGAGTACTGGGTTGCCAGATTGGACACCTGCCGCGAGCTCGCTCAGTATGCGCTGGAGTTATTGTCTTGCCCCCCCTCCAGCGTACTATCTGAGCGGACATTCAGCGCGGCAGGTGGGGTGGTCACGGACAAGAGGACCCGTCTGTCCACAGACTCCGTGGACAGACTCACATTCATAAAGATGAATGAGTCCTGGATCGGCGGTGACTTTCTGGCACCCGTCGTCGGTTCAGGGCGCTGAAGGGTCCCTTGTCATGCATTCCCTGATAAAGCCCCGGACCTGATGTATTTACAGTGCTGAATATAACTATTTTAACATCAGAGAAAATCAATGTTAATATTTGGTACAGTAGGCTTTCTTTGCAATTACAGCGGTCAAACCTTTCTTGTAGTTTTACACCAGCTTTGCACACACTGGAGGAGGGATTTTGGCCCACTCCTCCACACAGATCTTCTCTACATCAGTCATGTTTCTGGGCTCTCGCTGAGAAACACGGAGTTTGAGCTCCCTCCAAAGATTCTCTATTGGGTTTAGGTCTGGAGACTGGCTAGGCCACGCCAGAACCTTGATATGCTCCTTACAGAGCCAATCCTTGGTTATCCTGGCTGTGTGCTTTGGGTCATTGTCATGTTGGAAGACCCAGCCTCGACCCATCTTCAAAGCTCTAACTCAGGGAAGGAGGTTGTTGCCCAAAATCTCGCAATACATGGCCACGGTCATCCTCTCCTTAATACAGTGCAGTCACCCTGTCCCATGTGCAGAAAAACACCACCAAAGCATGATGCTACCACCCCCATGCTTCACATTAGGGATGGCGTTCTTGGCATGGTACTCATCATTATTCTTCCTCCGAACACGGTTAGTGAAATTATGATCAAAAAGTTATATTATAGTCTCATCTGACCACATGATTTTCTCCCATGACTCCTCTGGATCAGTCAAGACACCTATGTCAGCAGTTATTTCACACCCTATATACTCTTATTAATACTGCTGTTCATCATGGCACCTCCTGCCCATGTGATATGACTCTGTATCAACTACTACTGTTAATACTACTACTGCTGCTTCTGCTGCTGCTGCTGCCCAGTCAAGACACCTATGTCAGCAGTTATTTGACACTCTATATACTCCTATTCCTACTGCTGTTCATCATGGCACCTCCTGCCCATGTGATATGACTCTGTATCAACTACTACTGTTAATACTACTACTGCTGCTTCTGCTGCTGCTGCTGCCCAGTCAAGACACCTATGTCAGCAGTTATTTCACACCCTATATACTCTTATTAATACTGCTGTTCATCATGGCACCTCCTGCCCATGTGATATGACTCTGTATCAACTACTACTGTTAATACTACTACTGCTGCTTCTGCTGCTGCTGCTGCCCAGTCAAGACACCTATGTCAGCAGTTATTTGACACTCTATATACTCCTATTCCTACTGCTGTTCATCATGGCACCTCCTGCCCATGTGATATGACTCTGTATCAACTACTACTGTTAATACTACTACTGCTGCTTCTGCTGCTGCTGCTGCCCAGTCAAGACACCTATGTCAGCAGTTATTTGACACTCTATATACTCCTATTCCTACTGCTGTTCATCATGGCACCTCCTGCCCATGTGATATGACTCTGTATCAACTACTACTGTTAATACTACTACTGCTGCTTCTGCTGCCCAGTCAAGACACCTATGTCAGCAGTTATTTCACACCCTATATACTCTTATTAATACTGCTGTTCATCATGGCACCTCCTGCCCAAGTGATATGACTCTGTGTCAACTACTACTGTTAATACTACTACTGCTGCTTCTGCTGCTGCTGCTGCCCAGTCAAGACACCTATGTCAGCAGTTATTTGACACTCTATATACTCCTATTCCTACTGCTGTTCATCATGGCACCTCCTGCCCAAGTGATATGACTCTGTATCAACTACTACTGCTAATACTACTACTGCTGCTTCTGCTGCCCAGTCAAGACACCTATGTCAGCAATTATTTCACACCCTATATACTCTTATTAAGACTGCTGTTCATCATGGCACCTCTTGCCCGAGTGATTTGACACTCTATTGTCAATGTCTACTACTACTATTACAGCTCAGTCAAGACACCTGTGTCCCAATTTTTTGGTACACTATTGACTACTATGACCACTACTGATGCTGTAAAGTATTCCCCAAGTGTTTTTATGCTATGTATTACTATTACCACTACTGCTTGTAAATCATGCCTGTGTGATACTTAGTGGGAATGCTTTAATAAGCATTCCCAGTATGGATACCCGTAAATGTATTAATCTTAATTAGTGTGAATGCTTTAATAAACATTTCCAGTATTGATATACGTAAATTTAGTAATCTTATTATTCCTTACGTTTTTTGGTTCTGTGTAACTTCGGCATACTTTCAGCTATTGAGACCATTCAACTGTAAAAATGTTTGTCTCGTTCAGCTAATGATGGGACTTCTTCAAGTTTTTTTCTACTTTTTACACTTTTATAAATTTTAAGCTTTTAGACCCTTTTTTTTAACATTGAAGTCAATGAGAACATCCTTTTCCCCTTTGAATTCACATGCCCTGCCAAAAGTTTCAGCTACTTCATACTTTCACTTACAGACACTGAAAAAACTTTAAAGCGGTCACAAAATATTTAGCTATCCGGCTATGACTTTTCAGATCGTTATCGTTTACAATTTTTTGGTGAAAACGCAATTTACGTTTTGCAAATTTTTCACAAAAATGCAATAGGTTATAATGTAATCCTATGGAGGGGATTTAGAGTCTGTCATGTGACCTTAACATTGGAGATCTTTGTAATTAAAAATATCTTTACAAAAAGGGGAAACAAATTGGTCTCACGCCCACAAGATCTACTTTTCATACACAATTTTTATATCAAAACGTAGCTATGCTTGTCTGGTTTATGGCAATGTGACCAATTCTGCGATACGTATTTTAGTTTTAGTTATTGGAGCAACAGCCAGAAATTATGTCTCATAGACTCTCATGTGAAATTATCTAAAAAATGTTGCTGCAGAACTCACAAAGACGCTCTTTTCTAAATCGCAGACATGGCCACATTTTTAAGTTTTTCTACATAAATTTCATATCGATGCGTTTACAAGGGCCGTGTATTTCAAACGGTGTAGTCGTATCAATTGCATGTACGTTTGAGGATTTATTAAGCTTTGTTTGGAGGCTTAAATCATGTATTAGATCTGTGAATTAAAAGCGTTTGTAATGTTATTTCTTTCCATAAATAACTTTCCTGACCTCAGTGCAATATTCCTCCTCACTGACCTGGGGGGGAGGGGAAACCTATTGAGGGGGAGGGGCGACCAGGAAGTCAGCATACTCTATACTTTGCAGATAGAGAAAGAAGCTGTGTGTCCTAAAGATAGTGTAGTGGTTATGGTGAATGTCTTTGGCAAGGGGCTCACCAATTAAGCTATTCAGCATTCCCACTCGCATTTTCCTCAGGAAATGCATTGTCTAGTTATATTATATTTTAATACTCCTGCTGCTGCCTCCATGCTGAGTAAAGCTTCATGACCTCTCTGGCACAGCGGATCCACCAACAGCCTCCGCTACAAGCTACCAGACCGGATCTAAACAGCAAGTGTAACTATAACAATGAACCTTATGTTAAACCCTGTTTTGCGGCATTAATACTGCAACCATTGGGCTGTCTGCAAGAGCTCATCTGCATTCTCTCTCTTTCTTGCTCTCCCTCTCTCTCTCTTTGTATATATATATATATATTGTTGCTTTTGTTATGTTCATTTTTCAACAGTTTATTTTGTGTTCGTCGTGTCTGTGTCGTGTGCTTTAGTTTGTCCTAGGTTAATGTTAAATAAAATAATAGTATAAAATGTTTTTGCTTATTATGAAGTTAAATGTGTTGATGTTGATTTGTTTGATGTGAAGTTAGATGTGTTGAAAAACCTACAACTCTATCTCAAAAAGAAATGAAACATTTCCAAAAAATAAGATTTTTTAATTCAAAAATAAATTTAAATATAGCTATCAATGCGTTTCTGAATGCGGTGCAGTTCCGCAATATGACCCGATAGCTGCTGCTCTAGCAGAGCATTTTGTTGGGTGAGGTAGCTCATCTTCCGCTGGTTTTGCAGGATCCTATGGTGGGTCTTTTCGATGAGTCTGTTCTGCCTCCTCAGATCTCTTGATGCTTTTAGGATATAATAAAAAAAGATTTGGATTTCAAATAACGTTACCAAATAAATAAAATATTTTTTTTTGCTTATTAATCAATCATTATCATGTGTATACACTTGTTATGTGTCTAAGGCCCCATACTCACGAGCAAACATGTCTGCTGAAACTGGCCCGCAGGCCAGTTTCAGCAGACATGTTTGGTCGTGTGTGGGCGCGAGCGGGCCGAATTCCAGCAAACATTTGCCCGCCGGGCCTTTTCCCAGCAGACAAATATTCCTGGACTTGTTTTAAAACAGTCCGCTGGAATTCTGCCCGCTCGGACATGTACGGTCGTCAGTACAGACCTACCGTACATGTCCAGGCGCCCGCCGTCCCTCGCATGCGTCGAATGACTTCGACGCATGCGTGGAAGCATTTTAAAGGCGGGCCGCCCACGTCGCCGCGTCATTGTCGCGGCGACACCGCGTCATCGACGCGGCGACACCGCGGACACGCCCCGCGTATTGTTTACGCGCGGACTTCTGTACGATGGTGTGTACAACCATCGTACAGAAGCCCTCTGGCAGACATGTATGGTGGAAACGGTCCGACGGACCGCTTTCACCATACATGTTTGGTCGTGAGTACCCGGCCTAACACATCCCAGGAGTGCAGAATTATTAGGCAAATGAGTATTTGGACCACATCATCCTCTTTATGCATGTTGTCTTACTCCAAGCTGTATAGGCTCGAAAGCCTACTACAGATTAGGCATATTAGGTAATGTACATCTCTGTAATGAGAAGGTGTGTGGTCTAATGACATCAACACTCTATATCAGGTGTGCATAATTATTAGTCAATTTCCTTTTCTTTGGCAAAATGGGCCAAAAGAAGGATTTGACAGACTCTGAAAAGTCCAAAATAGAGAGATATCTAGCAGAGGGATGCAGCACTCTTAAAGTTGCAAAGCTTCTGAAGCGTGATCATCAAACAAAATAAGCGTGTGGAAAAACAAAGGTGCAAAATAACTGCCCATGAACTGAGAAAAGTTAAGCGTGCAGCTGCCAAGATGCCACTTGCCACAAGATTGGCCATATTTCAGAGCCGCAACATCACTGGGGTGCCCAAAAGCACAAGGTGTGCAATACCCAGAGACATGGCCAAGGTAAGAAAGGCTGAAAGACGATGACCACTGAACAAGACACACAAGCTGCAACGTCAAGACTGTGCCAATAAATATCTCAAGAAAGATTTTTCTAAGGTTTTATGGACTGCTGAAATGAGAGTGAGTCTTGATGGGCCAGATGGAAGAGCCCGTGGCTGGATTGGTAAAGGGCAGGGAGCTCCAGTCCGACTCAGACGCCAGCAAGGTGGTGGTGGAGTACTGGTTTGGGCTGGTATCATCAAAGATGAGCTTGTGGGGCCTTTTCGGATTGAGGATGGAGTCAAGCTCAACTCCCAGTCCTACTGCCAGATTATGGAAGAGACCTTCTTCAAGCAGTGGTACAGGAAAAAGTCACCATCCTTCAAGAAAAACATGATTTTCATGCAGGACAATGCTCCATCACACGTGTCAAAGTACTCCACAGCGTGGCTGGCAAGAAAGGGTATTAAATAAAAAAAAGTAATGACATGGCCTCCTTGTTCACCTGATCTGAACCCCATTGAGAACCTGTGGTCCATCATCAAATGTGGGATTTACAAGGAGGGAAAACAGTACACCTCCCTGAACAGTGTCTGGGAGGCTGTGGTTGCTGCTGCACGCAATGTTGATGGTGAACAGATCAAAACACTGACAGAATCCATGGATGTCAGGCTTTTGAGTGTCCTTGCAAAGAAAGGTGGCTATATTGGTCACTGATTTGTTTTTGTTTTGTTTTTAAATGTCAGAAATGTGTATTTGTGAATGTTGAGATGTTATATTGGTTTCACTGTTAAAAATAAATCATTGAAATGGGTATCTATTTATTTTTTGGTTAAGTTGCCTAATAATTCTGCACAGTAATAGTAGTCACCTGCACACACAGATATCCCCCGAAAATAACTAACACTAAAAACAAACTAAAAACTACTTCCAAAAAAATTCAGCTTTGATATTAATGAGTTTTTGGGGTTCATTGAGAACATGGTTGTTGTTCAATAATAAAATGAATCCTCAAAAATACAACTTGCCTAATAATTATGCACTACCTGTATACTTCTAGCATCAATACCATATTATGGTTCTACAATCTGACAGGTGCGCTTTATATGTTGTCCATTTTTATATCTACATTTTATTGTTGAAATGTTATTAATCATTGTGCACATATTTACCTTCCTGAACGAGGCTCACAGGACCGCTCTCTTCCTCCTGCTCTTCTGCTTGAGAAGTTGGGGTGGTGGGGGGGGGAAGCTCCTCAGCTTGCTCCTCAACAGGAGCTGGGGTTGGGGAGTGGGAGGGCCCTGGCTGCTCCTCCTCATCCATCTCCTCCTCTGCCGCATCCTCCTCTGCCGCATCCTCCTCCTCCTCCTCATCGGCCTGGCGCCTTCTGCGCTTGGCGCGCACAACTGGCATTGGAGCTCCTATAATAACACAATGTTCATATATTATAAAAATGTTTTCTAATGACGTATGCAAATTCTGTGTACTCTGCTGTATTGTATATGAATACAAATTGATTTATATAGACAGTTAACCAATGGGACAATGTTATATTAAAGGGTCTTGTGGGCACTACAGGGGACTGAGCGTGAGCTGGGATGCTACCATGTTAAAATGAGCTGTTTTTGTCTCCTTTGTTTTGTTCAGACGATCTCATGTTAAAAAAAGGGCCTGATGGAGCACACGGGATTACTATAACAACCCCACTCCTAACACAGGAATTTAGTGGTAATCTATATATATAAAACTCAACGTGTGTGTGCATAAATGTATGTATGTATGTATGTATGTATGTTCCAGCATCACGTACAAATGGCTAAAGATATTTATATGAAACTTGGCACACAGGTTACTTATATGTCAGCCACAAACATAGGATAGGTGGTTTAAACCTTACCCACCCCCATTTGCCATGGTCGGGGTTTTTCTTTAAAGTCCCATGCAAAGCAATGGGAAAAGTATGTTCCCACATAACTTCTGTGTTCCTGTCTGCTGTCCCATGTCTTTTTTCAACAGTACTATGAATACCTTGGCTGGTGGTGATATATGTTAGCACAACATGGCATCTTGGTTAACAACATCTGACCTTACATGAATTACATATGACCTTACATAACTGTCACCAAAGGAGCTGCGGTGGCTCCACGCGATTGCCACTGCACTGACAAGTGATTCACCTCTGCAGCTAGGGGTTCGGATCCCGCTCTCGGCTACCTGTGAATTGAGTTTGGTGGTCTCAGCCCCGCCCCTGGTGGGTGTGCTATGCGAGGTTGGGTTGGGAGGACCCCCTCACACCCGCCATTGCCAACCGGGGCATGGAGAAAGGTGGCAGATTGCCTCTGGGGGAGGCCTCCCAACTCCTGCAGGCCGGCTCCTCTCTCTTTCGAGTTCACGCACAAAATACACTTTTGAAAAAAAACAGAACTGTCAACAATAACTTACCTGGATGATATTTAGCCCGAAGACGTCTGACCTGATCCATTTGGCGCCTCTTCAGGTCAGACCACTTCTTCACAATCGCATTGTGGTCGTGTTGGCCGCCAAAGTCAGCGATTCGGGCGCTGACCACAGCCCTTTTCTCTGGCTGCCTCCGCAGCTTATCGTATCCTGTTTCCAGGAACTTCTGCAAGATGAAGAACAAAGTATATTGTAATACTTCTGTTGACAGCCTTATGGATATATGACGTAAATGTATGCTATTCAACAATTGGAAGCATTCTCGCCTTATTAATCAATGACAGGGGTAACATGACAGATTTTATATCCTGCCATTTCGGTCGCCACCTTTTTTGCATAAATATAGCAGCCATTATCATTTGCATAATTATGAATATATTATTAACAACACAGGATACACGTATAGGGGAGATATGCGTTGCTAACTCTTTTCCCTGTCAGGAGCCTAACGCCCCGGGGGGTCAGAGACGGGACCTTTTCGGAGGACCACTGACGTATGTACCCGTCGCAGTTTTTTGTGATGTCACTCTTTAGGTGTGTGCACATTTTTCACTGCATCCGGGTGGAGTTTTTGGGTTGTGTTTTGCACGCCACAGGCTTTTCAACAGGAAAAAAACAGCTGGAGGCAGAATGGTTGCAAAACACTACGGGTTTGTTACCTAACTCTGGGTTTCAAGACCAGTCCACCTCCAGCTGTTGCAAAACTACTACTCCCATCAGCCACGGTCTGTCAGTGCATGCTAAGAATTTTACTTTTGCTGCATCTAGGGTGCCACAGTTTAGAGACCCGTGCATAAAGGCCTGAAAAATGGGGGCCTGCAGAACTTACAATACTAGAAGTGCCAGCATTCCCAGGCATGCTGGAAGTTGTAGTTCTGCAACATCTAAAGGGCAATATGTATTCGAACGTCCTTGGGCCTTGAGGACACTGAAGTCAGGACGTTCGCATACGTCCTATGTCCAAAAAAATGTTAAATTCATTATGCTAAATAACAAGGAAAAGTGCCTAAATACACATTTGCCAACCAGGGTGTCTGCAGCTGTCCAGGCATGCTGGGACTTGTAGTTTTGTAAAAGCAGGAGACACATTTTTTGTGAAATACTAATATCTGATCATATATACTAACTTTTAAACTAGACTAAAATGCAGTTGAAGATAATGAAATAACAGTGGTCGAAATACTTACACAAATCAGCAAATTTTCCTCAGATACAGTGAAATTACTTCCAACCATCTTGCTCTGCGATTGCGTTGCAATCAAAAAGTTGGAAACTGGCAAGGGTCCAGGAAATGGTCGCGTGTTGTTCGCGTGTTGATTGCGCTGCTTGGACCGAGATGGGTCCATATGGGTATCGGCTGTATGGACCACAGTAACTCTTTTCCCTGTCAGGAGCCTAACGCCCCGGGGGGTCAGAGACGGGACCTTTTCGGAGGACCACTGACGTATGCAACCGTCGCAGTTTTTTGTGATGTCACTCTTTAGGTGTGTGCAAATTTTTCCTTGCACCGGGTGGAGTTTTTGGGTTGTGTTTTGCACGCCACAGGCTTTTCAACAGGAAAAAAACAGCTGGAGGCAGAATGGTTGCAAAACACTACGGGTTTGTTACCTAACTCTGGGTTTCAAGACCAGTCCACCTCCAGCTGTTGCAAAACTACTACTCCCATCAGCCACGGTCTGTCAGTGCATGCTAAGAATTTTACTTTTGCTGCATCTAGGGTGCCACAGTTTAGAGACCCGTGCATAAAGGCCTGAAAAATGGGGGCCTGCAGAACTTACAATACTAGAAGTGCCAGCATTCCCAGGCATGCTGGAAGTTGTAGTTCTGCAACATCTAAAGGGCAATATGTATTCGAACGTCCTTGGGCCTTGAGGACACTGAAGTCAGGACGTTCGCATACGTCCTATGTCCAAAAAAATGTTAAATTCATTATGCTAAATAACAAGGAAAAGTGCCTAAATACACATTTGCCAACCAGGGTGTCTGCAGCTGTCCAGGCATGCTGGGACTTGTAGTTTTGTAAAAGCAGGAGACACATTTTTTGTGAAATACTAATATCTGATCATATATACTAACTTTTAAACTAGACTAAAATGCAGTTGAAGATAATGAAATAACAGTGGTCGAAATACTTACACAAATCAGCAAATTTTCCTCAGATACAGTGAAATTACTTCCAACCATCTTGCTCTGCGATTGCGTTGCGATCAAAAAGTTGGAAACTGGCAAGGGTCCAGGAAATGGTCGCGTGTTGTTCGCGTGTTGATTGCGCTGCTTGGACCGAGATGGGTCCATATGGCTTTGGCTGTATGGACCACAGTAACTCTTTTCCCTGTCAGGAGCCTAACGCCCCGGACGGTCAGAGACGGGACCTTTTCGGAGGACCACTGACGTATGCAACCGTCGCAGTTTTTTGTGATGTCACTCTTTAGGTGTGTGCAAATTTTTCCTTGCACCGGGTGGAGTTTTTGGGTTGTGTTTTGCACGCCACAGGCTTTTCAACAGGAAAAAAACAGCTGGAGGCAGAATGGTTGCAAAACACTACGGGTTTGTTACCTAACTCTGGGTTTCAAGACCAGTCCACCTCCAGCTGTTGCAAAACTACTACTCCCATCAGCCACGGTCTGTCAGTGCATGCTAAGAATTTTACTTTTGCTGCATCTAGGGTGCCACAGTTTAGAGACCCGTGCATAAAGGCCTGAAAAATGGGGGCCTGCAGAACTTACAATACTAGAAGTGCCAGCATTCCCAGGCATGCTGGAAGTTGTAGTTCTGCAACATCTAAAGGGCAATATGTATTCGAACGTCCTTGGGCCTTGAGGACACTGAAGTCAGGACGTTCGCATACGTCCTATGTCCAAAAAAATGTTAAATTCATTATGCTAAATAACAAGGAAAAGTGCCTAAATACACATTTGCCAACCAGGGTGTCTGCAGCTGTCCAGGCATGCTGGGACTTGTAGTTTTGTAAAAGCAGGAGACACATTTTTTGTGAAATACTAATATCTGATCATATATACTAACTTTTAAACTAGACTAAAATGCAGTTGAAGATAATGAAATAACAGTGGTCGAAATACTTACACAAATCAGCAAATTTTCCTCAGATACAGTGAAATTACTTCCAACCATCTTGCTCTGCGATTGCGTTGCGATCAAAAAGTTGGAAACTGGCAAGGGTCCAGGAAATGGTCGCGTGTTGTTCGCGTGTTGATTGCGCTGCTTGGACCGAGATGGGTCCATATGGCTTTGGCTGTATGGACCACAGTAACTCTTTTCCCTGTCAGGAGCCTAACGCCCCGGACGGTCAGAGACGGGACCTTTTCGGAGGACCACTGACGTATGCAACCGTCGCAGTTTTTTGTGATGTCACTCTTTAGGTGTGTGCAAATTTTTCCTTGCACCGGGTGGAGTTTTTGGGTTGTGTTTTGCACGCCACAGGCTTTTCAACAGGAAAAAAACAGCTGGAGGCAGAATGGTTGCAAAACACTACGGGTTTGTTACCTAACTCTGGGTTTCAAGACCAGTCCACCTCCAGCTGTTGCAAAACTACTACTCCCATCAGCCACGGTCTGTCAGTGCATGCTAAGAATTTTACTTTTGCTGCATCTAGGGTGCCACAGTTTAGAGACCCGTGCATAAAGGCCTGAAAAATGGGGGCCTGCAGAACTTACAATACTAGAAGTGCCAGCATTCCCAGGCATGCTGGAAGTTGTAGTTCTGCAACATCTAAAGGGCAATATGTATTCGAACGTCCTTGGGCCTTGAGGACACTGAAGTCAGGACGTTCGCATACGTCCTATGTCCAAAAAAATGTTAAATTCATTATGCTAAATAACAAGGAAAAGTGCCTAAATACACATTTGCCAACCAGGGTGTCTGCAGCTGTCCAGGCATGCTGGGACTTGTAGTTTTGTAAAAGCAGGAGACACATTTTTTGTGAAATACTAATATCTGATCATATATACTAACTTTTAAACTAGACTAAAATGCAGTTGAAGATGATGAAATAACAGTGGTCAAAATACTTACACAAATCAGCAACTTTTCCTCAGACTTAGTGAAATTGCTTCCAACCATGTTGCTGTGTGATTGCGCTGCGATCATAAGTTGGAAACTGGCAAGGCTCCAGGAAATGGTCGCGTGTTGTTCGCGCAATTGCGCATGCGCGATCGAAAAATCGCAATCGCAATATGTTTTTTGGTTAAAATATCATACATATTCGATTTCAGAGTGCTGCTACAGCAGTTTTCGAAATATCTGCAATCAATTTCGCATTCGCATTTTGTGAAATTGCGTTAAAATATCTCGAATATTCGATTTCAGAGTGAGCCAATCAGAGCGCTCCTCCAGCATTTCTCGAAATTGCGCAATAAATATCGCAATCGCATGTTGCGATATTTCGATAAAATATCAGGAATATTCTGAGCCAATCAGAGCGCTCCTCCAGCATATCTCGAAATTGCGCAATAAATATCGCATTCGCATGTTGTGATATTTCGATAAAATATCACGAATATTCTGAGCCAATCAGAGCGCTCCTCCAGCATATCTCGAAATTGCGCAATAAATATCGCATTCGCATGTTGCGATATTTCGATAAAATATCACGAATATTCTGAGCCAATCAGAGCGGTCCTACCGCAGTTATTAAAAAAATCGCAATTATTTTCGCATTCGCAATAGCGAAAAATCGCAATCAATTAATTTCGATAAAATATCACGAATATTCGAATTTAGCGAATATATCTCGAATATTCGAATATATATTCGAGATATATCGCGAAATCGAATATGGCATATTCTGCTCAACACTAACTACTACAGCTGCACTGTATTGTGTACCGTGTACACCACCAGAAGTGCAGTAGAAACTGTACACACTGTAGATACTGTGTACACCACCAGAAAAGTAGTAGAAAGTAGTAGAAACTGTGCTACGGCTGCACTGTGTTAGATACTGCGTACACCACCAGAAAAACAGTAGAGACTGTACTACAGCTGCCCTGTATTGTGTAGATGTGTGTGTGTGTGTATGTGTATATAATATATATATATATATATATATATATATATATATATATATATACAAAAGACTGAGTATATTTATAATACATAGCCTGAAGTGTATTAGAAACAGTACACCACAGAATGCACTGCACACATAGGCTACACTGGATGCAGAGTATATATGCTTGGAGAACTTTGAGAAACAGATTTTATAGTGATTACAAAACTCCCCTTTTAGACCAATTCTGCTGGTTTCACAAAGGTTAGAATAATGAATAAAAAGAAAGAAAAGTTACATATTACAAAAATGTGTATTATTTTAGTAGGATCCTAGGCCCAATTTGGAATAGTGTAAACCCCTCCGGATTTAATACATTGTTATTGACTCACTGCAGCAATCTGCTGAAAGTACAACAAATCAATTTATTTCCGCCTTAGAATTAGTCACAGCTAGGCTGCGAATGCTACATTTCCCTGAACAGATTAGGAAAAGTTTGCTAGAGAGTGATATTTAGTATTAAAATAGATGGCTACTTTTTTTACTTATAATTATTTGCATGGAGTGTATACTGGGAATTTGTCCAAGATCATGTAGTGACACTTTCATATCAAATACATTATGTTTTAGCTTGTAAATCATTACCATAGCAACCACATAAGGGATCTGTAGAAAACATTTTACTTTTTCAGGAAGTCAGTTGCAAACAGTAGTGATATGTAATGCACAGTAACCATTGGCAACCAGTCAGAGTTAACTAAACAAGCTCTGTGTGTGAATGGACAATGTCTATTCACAAGAGCCCAACTTAGGAGCAAGCCTGCTCAAGTGCCCCATAGCAAGAGACTTGCTATTGGGGGCATTCGGCGGGGGGTTGGTTATGCCAGGACTGCCGGAAGGGGACTCAAAAAGAAGAGGATCAGGGCTTCTCTTTGCAAAACCATTGCACAGAACAGGTAAGCATAACGGGCCAGATTCACAGACAGCGGCGTATGTTTGAGCTTATATGCGCTACGCCGACGTAACATAGAGAGGCAAGACCAGTATTCACAAAGCACTTGCTCCCTAAGTTACGGCGGTGTATCGTAAATGGGCCGGCGTAAGCCCACCTAATTCAAATTAGGAAGGTAGTGGGCGTGTTGTATTAAAATTAACCGTGACCCCATGTAAATGGATGGCCGAACATAAATGCATGAAAAAAGATTGGGAAGGAGTACCCCAAGGAAAATTAGGTATTAAATGCAACCCCAAATGGTAATATCAAAAAATGTATACAATGCTTTTTTGGGACTCACCCCCCTTCCTGACCAGCCGAGCTTAATGCTCAGGTTAGGGTATGGTATTGTCTTTTTTTTTTCAAATTCTCCGTGGGGTTCCCTTAAAGATCCTCAGAGCACCAGTCGCATGCCACAAGTCAGAAACTGAATGGGACCAGTGTAGTCACTGGTATTTAAGGACTTGGTGGTGCCTACAGCCACTGTCTTTAACAATTACCAACAACAAAAAGCTATCATGTATAACCACAGAAGTAACCTCACTTTTATATGTGATGTTTGGCTCCTGCCAAGCGGAATAATGTTCAGGCGTTTCTTCAAACTCCTGAACAGTCAAGGCAGGGATGTATCCTGGCCTAGGCCAACAAGGCCCAGGCCTAGGGCAGCACGTTGCAGGGGGGCAGCATGGAAAGAGTCCCCGCCGGCTTGCGCTACACTGTTAGTGTAGCGCCAGTTTTATGGGGCGTACTGGACAGAGAGGCAAATTAGTCTAGTGCCCCCATAAACTAGCCGCACTGCCAGCATTCCGCAACTGTGGGGGGGGGGCGGAGCTTCTAATTTTGACTGTCCTATTATCCTAAACCACAAACCTTCCTCACTGTGCTATGTATTTTCTGCTGTACCATTGGCATGGTTATATCTTCTTAGTCCTCTCCATAAAATTTGCAGAATTTTGTGCCTAAAGTAGAACTATAGGCAACACTTTTTTTTAGGGAAGGGCGGGTCTTAAACGGAAAGGGGTGTGGCATTGACAGGAAGGGGTGGGTCATATTTAAATTAGGGGGTGCACGAGTTTAGTCAGGCCTAGGGCAGCACAAAACCTAAATACACCACTGAGTCAAGGTTCTGTCCAAACTTGTGCTCTAAGTGATCACGTGGACCCAATGTAGTAGGGGGGCATAGTCTGGCTGATTCTATCATTTAGATGGGTGTTGTGATCCTATTTTCAGAACTGGTAGTAAATTAAATTGGCTAGCTTAAAATATCTAACAAGATTATTATGCACATATGAAGTAGGGTAGCTTACTGTAGTTTTTTATTTTAAGGTTGGTACAAGCATGTTCTTTTATTTTCAGTCAATGGGCTGTATATTAAAGGAAGGAAAAATGTTTTCATCAGAATTCAGGATCGATTTAGATGTCTTTCTAGAGTAAGTTTCACCAAGATGAACCATTCTTTCATGCAAACATGCCTGAGGGAGAAGGCTCACAGACGATGCTAGATACAGTTCGATCAATGGACAAATTAAACTTAATTCTATTTGTTTCCTCTTTCTGAAGGTATCTGCTTAGTGCTTTAAATAATCTTTCAATAGCTGGCTGCATCGTACCTACTCTATTTTTTTTTAGCAAGAACACTAAGCTGACGTTGAAATAAAAACAACCTATATTTAGTTAATGGGAAACTAATGCAATTTATTTGCTAACCTGTGCATCATATTTAATTTCCAGTTGATATGATCAATATAATATTGATTTATTTTGACTCTGAAGGAAAGTATATATACAAGCAAAGGTCATCGGAGAGCTGCCTTCTAAAATAATTTTGCAGCCACTGAAAAACCTATTACTACAATTGGTTTTCCTTTTTCTCTCAAATGATTGACAGGCTGCAAAAGTATCTGCAGATGGAGAACAAACTGGGAAAGATGCAGAAAGGACAAACGAGAGGGCAAAACAACTGAAAGATTTTGTGAAGGATACCCTGCAGGCATCAAAAGGTAAGACTGTTATTGTTTTATACAAGAGACAAAAGATATAATTAAAAAAATTAAAGTTATTTTGACAAGGAAAAAAATGTAAGTTGTAAGACGATTATTAAAATATTTCTACAATTGATTAGCATTTGTTCAAATCTGAATTTTTGCAGGCCAAACTATTGGAATCGAGCCATTAAAATTCATACAAATATTTAATTTTGAGTAATTTTGTGAATTTTCTTCTCCAGCTGTAATTGTTAGATTTCTGCTTTTTTTTATTATTATTATTATTATTATTATTATTATTATTATTATTATTATACAGGATTTATATAGTGCCAACAGCTTGCACAGCGATTTACAATTGGGGATGGGCCGAACACCCCCCAGTTTGGTTCGCACCAGAACACCTAGAACAGGCAAAAGGTTCTAGCAAACATGTGAACCCTATTAAAGTCTATGGGACACGAACATGAAAAATCAAAAGTCTTAATTTTAAAGGCTTATATGTAAGTTGTCGGGTGACCTCCCCCTCTTCTGACATCATGTGACGTTACATGACGTCAGAAGGGGGGTCACCCAGTTATGTCACCAGGTGACCCTGTGCTTGCCTATATAAGAGCTGTCTCTTGTGGTTTTTACTTTTTGATACTTTTTTGGCGAATGGATAGGGGTACAATGTACCCGATACCCATTCACATAAATGGAAGGCGTAGGATCTGGGGCCCCCTTGTTAAAGGGGGCTTCCAGATTCCAATAAGCCCCCCACTCTCAAACCCCAATAACCACCGGCCAGGGTTGTCGGGAAGAGGCCCTTGTCCCCATCAACATTGGGAAAGGTGCTTTGGAGGGGCACCCCAAAGCACCCTCGCCATTTTGAGGGCAAGCAGCCTGGTATTGTTCAGAAGGGGGTGCTCGATGATCTCCCCCCTTTCTGCAAGCTTGGATAAGGGTCTGGATTATGGGGGAAAAACCAATCCATTTTTTTGGCTGTGGAATTCCCCTTAAAATCTATACCAGACCCAAAAGGCCTGGTATGGATCTTAGAGGGGACCCCATGCCATTTTTTTCTTAAATCTGTCATAAGCTTCCTCTTAACCATTTTAATATGCAGTATTATAAACTCTGAACTGAAATATATACTCTGCACTGCATTATATGCACTCTGCACTGCATTATATACACTACACTGACTGCACTATATACTACACTGACTGCACACTCAATTTACTAATTACCCTGCCTAATCTCTCTCTTAATTCACACTATGCATGGTTGTGGTGTAAGCAGCATTATATAGTGTGGGGCGTGGACTTTGCCATCCCCTCAAAATAACACACAGCCACAAAGATGGCCTAGGATTTACAAAGATTACCAAGATGCTAAAACTGAGCCTGTCAGTGCTCAGACCATACGCTGCACACTGCATGAAATTGGTCTGCATGGCTTTCATCCCTGAAGGAAGCCTCTTATAAAGATGATGCACAAGAAAGCCCGCAAACAGTTTGCTGAAAACAAGCAGACTAAGGACATGGATTACTGGAACCATGTCCTGTGGTCTGATGAGCAGGGCCGCCACCAGGAATTATGGGGCCCCTTACACAGCTTCAGGCATGGGCCCTCCTGGAGAAGAGAACCAGAGAACTGGGGGGGGGGGTGCTGCCGCCTGAAATTGAGAAGCGGGGGGCCCTTTACAAAAAAAAGAAGAAATAAAGAAAAATATATATAAAAAAGGGGGGTAGCCTTCCGGGGTGGCCCTGGGGACCTCTGGGCCCTTTAATAAAAAGAAAAAATATATATATAATTAAAATATATATATATATATATATATATATATATATATATATATATATATATATATATATATATATATATATATACATACAATATATATATATATATATACATACATTATATATATATATATATATATATATATATATATATATATATATATATATATATATATACAAATATTTTTTTTTTTAATATAAAAAGAAATTACAAAAAAAGGGGGGTTGCCATCTGGGACCTCTGGGCCCTTTAATAAAAAAAAAAGAAACCTCTGGGCCCTTTAATAAAAAATACAAAAAAAATATATATAAAAAAATAAAATAAACATTTATAAAAAATAAAAAAAAAGGGGGTTGCCATCCAGGGCCCTGGGGACCTCTGGGCCCTTTAATAAAAAAAATAGAAAAAAAATATATAAAACAAAAATAAAAAAAATTAACATTTATAAAAAAATAAAAAAGGGGGTTTGCCACATGGGGCCCTGGGGACCTCTGAGCCCTTTAATAATAAAAAAAAATAAAGAAATAAAAGAAAAAAAATCTAATGCTTTTATAAAAAAGGGGGGTTGCAATCCGGGGCCCTGGGGACCGCTTGGCCCTTTAATAATAATAATATTAATAATAATAATAATAATAATAATAATATATATATATATATATATATATATATATATATATATATATATATATATATATATATATATATATATATATATATATAAATAAATAAAAGAAAGAAAGAAAAAAATATAAAAAAAGGGGGGTTGCCATCTGGGGCCCTGTGGGCCTCCGGGCCCCTGGGAACCTCCGCACCCCTAAAAAAAAGGGTGTTGCCATCCGGGCCCCTGGGGATCTCCGGGACCCTTACAGGTGTACTGCCTGTACCCCCCTGATGGCGGCCCTGCTGATGAGACCAAGATAAACTTATTTGGTTCTGATGGTGTCAAGCGTATGTGGCAGCAACCAGGTGTGTCTTGCCTACAGTCAAGCATGATAGTGGCAGTGTCAAGGTCTGGGGCTGCATGAGTGCTGCCGCCACTGGAGAGCTACAGTTTATTGAGGGAACCATGAATGCCATGGAATGCAATGTACTGTGACAATCTGAAGCAGAGCATGATCCCCTGTAAATCGTTTCACACTGGAGCTTTGAGGCATCTTTGAGGCGCTTTAGGGGTGGTGTATATTAAGGGCCCCTGCCCATTGAAATCAATGGGCAACGCCGCCGAAGCGCTAGCCCCCCACTCTTTGCAGGCGCTTGTAACCCTTTTTTGGCCACTAGTGGGGGTTAAAAGTGCCAGGCTAATGGGTAAAAATCGCCGCTGAAATCAATGGGCAACGCCGCCGAAGCGCTAGCCCCCCACTCTTTGCAGGCGCTTGTAACCCTTTTTTGGCCACTAGTGGGGGTTAAAAGTGCCAGGCTAATGGGTAAAAATCGCCGCTAAAAAGACGGTAAAGAGCCGCTAAAGATATGCCCCAAAGCCTCAGCATGTAAGTGCCCTAAAGGCAAACGTTTTTTGGGGGGATTTTTCTATTGCGTCGAGTAGGATTAGAACACATGTTGTTTTGTTTTAGATTAGAACACCTGTCCATTTTTCATCACTATCTGTTTCCCCTTTAGAGTGATTCACTCTATTTGTCCTTTTATCATTATTACAGAGAATGAAAGAAAACCCCAAACTCTAGGTTGTGACCAAAACTAGAATAGATGGAAAATCCTCCAATGAGAACACACATTCTGGTTACCCTGGTTACAACCAAAAATGTGTTCATGTTGGGGAGATTTCCTCTCACTTCCTGCTTTGACTATGAGACAGGAAGTAAAGGTAAATCTCTGAGATGCAACAGAAACGGCAATTTTTTTTTAAAACTGACAAGAGTTATAGCCCTCTTATTACTTTATCCAAAATGAAAAAAAAAAACTTGAGCCTAGCGATTCATGTGTTTTGATGCTGGTTCTATTCGAAAAAATGTGTTTTCACTATACTATATCAACATCTACAGATATTGAAGATAAAAAATGAACACACATGCATGGGCTAGTACAGAGGTATTGAATAAGGAGACCAAACAACAATTTGATACAACATTTTTATTTAACTTTGGTAAAATTGGCCACGGTGTCATCCATAAAATGTGGGGGCGGGGTTACAAAAATTTTCTCAATAAATAAATTAAATTACAAAAGGCCAAATTGGCTAAACTTAAAACTTTAAAATCAAATTAATTTCTGTCCATCCAGCAAAAGCTGGACGACTACTCCCCCCATACAGACGACCCCATGACTTATTATGACAAACTGACAGGTAAGGGTGGGCGGGCGGGCGATGCTGCTTGTCAGGAGATGTGACTGAGCAAATCGCCTCAGCCTCTCCCTTATATAGGCTCGTCCAGTGCGGGTTTTACCTCACGCGAACGGACCTATCAGAGAAGGGGGCTGCCGCAGCTGACCAATCAGAGGCTGTTACTACCCCAGAGCGCGGCAGCCCACTTCTCCCTCTGCTCTATCCCATGCAGGCTCAGCATACTGCCGTAGCCTCACATGGGCTAGTACAGAGGTATTGAATAAGGAGACCAAACAACAATTTGATACAACATTTTTATTTAACTTTGGTAAAATTGGCCACGGTGTCATCCATAAAATGTGGGGGCGGGGTTACAAAAATTTTCTCAATAAATAAATTAAATTACAAAAGGCCAAATTGGCTAAACTTAAAACTTTAAAATCAAATTAATTTCTGTCCATCCAGCAAAAGCTGGACGACTACTCCCCACCGGCCGGGGCCAACCGCGAAGCTGTTGGCCGAGGCCCCCCCCACCACCGTGGCTGATTCGATCATGGACTGGATACCCATATTAAAAATGTCCAGGCCAATGCCTGACAGATGAATTTGGTCAACCTGAAACAACCCAGGCAAAAAAACCCTCTAACTCGGAATGACGAAAGGAAGAGCCACCAATTGAAGGCATAAAACTATGAATCGTCCTATTTAGCCGTCTGCGGATTCTATCCACGTAGAAAAGGGTGCCGTGCGGCGACCATAACAGCCTGGGAACCATCTCAGAATATACTAACACTGAACCTGGGAACATTTGAGTTATGGAATAGAGATCCCTTTTCATTTCACATAACAAGTCCCATGTGTTGAATTTACCCAAGTCATTAGCCCCCACGTGGATAACTATCACTTGGGGTTGAGGCCAGACAGAAGACAAATAAGCTAGGTGGTCTTTTAAATTGCGCCACCGCATACCTCTAACACCTGACCATAAAATTAAAAATAAATCAGGATCAAGCCCCAGGTTAGCAGAGTATGATCTGGATCCGGAGTGCTTGTAAGCCCAGAACACGTAGGAGTGACCTATGACCCAAGCGATATTCCTGGATAAATCTGAAAGAGAATCATAAAGTTAGAAGACTGGGACGAACATATAACTTATATCTATTGCTGCCCCACCTGCCCACTTTTTTAACCTTACTCTCTGAAAAACCTATAGAATCAGCTGTGGTGGCAGCGCCAATTCGGAAAGAATGGGAAGAAAATTGGTACCCAGATAAATTCAAGCGCTTCAAACAGGAGGCCAAAACAGCTGAGAACTGGTACCTAGTTAGAGAGGACAAGTCTTCATGAATAAAAAAGGAATCGTTACTCAATGGTCTGACCAAAAGATAATTACGAACATGAAACACGGGACAGATAGCCTCATTAGGAGAACTGGATAAAGAAAACCACTGGCCAACCTGAGAGGACTTTGATCTGGACAAAAACAGACGGACAGAACCGACGTCAAACTGAACATGAGAAAAACGGAGAAATGAAAAAGCGTTTCTATTTGCTGCAGTAAACTCACCTAACCGAAGGGCTCCAAAGAATGCTATAGAGAAAGCAGCCTTAAAAAGCAAAGATTCGAAATTGGATGAGCAGACATCTTGAAGGATCTGAAGAAGATCGATCAAAATGGGGATAGATATGGGACGCCTATTATCTAAAGAGGGCCTAGACTTTTTGAGGCCCTTCAAAACCTGAGTGACCTGAAAGAAAGAGGTAAGAGCAGGAAGGCCTGCAAACTTAAGGAAAAAAGAAACTCCAGCCAATATTTTACCTATGGAAGCCGGGGACAGATTAGACTGAATGAGAAAGGACAAAAAAGACAAAGCCACGTAAGAAGACACATCTAGTGGATCCAAACCCAATGGTTGACAGAAAGAGCACCATTTGTGCCATGAAAGCCTATAATCCCTCCAGGTGTTTTCCGCTACTGAAGCCTTGAGATTCCGGAATATTATTCCCAAATTAAGCCCCAGAGGAAGTCTGGGCAAGGGGTGCCATGTTGATCCGCTGATGGCGCCAACTCTCGGAATCTCTTGAACTGTGAACGAGATAAAGAATCTGCTATGTTATTTTCTTTACCTGCAATATGCTCAGCTCTCAACCATATATTACAGTTCATACAATGAAGTACAAGGAAACGCAATAACCTCAGAACGGGATCAGACTTAGAGGACAGAGTATTGATGGCAAAAAAGACACCTTTATTATCCGTATGAACTAAGATTCTACGATTCCTAAAGATGTCTTCCCACACAACCACCGACACAATCACTGGAAAGAGCTCCAACAGAACTAGATTTTGAAGTATCTCCTTCTGGAGCCAATCAGGGTGCCAGGACTGGGCGCACCAGCGCCCATCCAAGAAAGCCCCGAACCCAGCAGAGCCAGCTGCATCGGTGAAGAATTCCAACTGAGAACTATTAATAAAGTCCATTTGCCAGGCCGAGGAACCATTAAACTCATTTAAAAAAGCATCCCAAATTCTTAGATCATCCTTGATGCTTTTTGAAATTCGGAAATGAGCGTAAGGGTTCACCATACCTTTTATGGCTAACGAGAACCTGCGCGAAAATACCCTCGCCATAGGGATGACTCTGGCTGCAAAAGCAAAAAGACCCAGCAAAGATTGTGCCTCCTTTAAGCACACCTTCTTACTGACAAGAAAGGTTGCAATCATAGACTTCATTTTATGTATCTTCTGTTGTGGCAATCTGAATTCCATTCGCTCGGAGTCAACCGTGATCCCCAAAAATTCAATAACTGTCGTGGGAAAAACTGTTTTCTCCTGGGCCAGAGGCACGCCAAAGTCATGACAAACGTCAAAGAAAACCTGTAAAGCTTCCATACACACTGATGACCCCCGGGGACCTAAAAACAAGAAGTCATCTAGATAATGTAGGATAAGGCCTTGAGGGATAACGACTGACACGACCCAATGTAAGAAGGAGGAAAAAGCCTCGAAATAAAAGCATGACATAGAAAACCCCATTGGCATGCATTTATCAAAATAATATTTATTCAAAAATTGAAAACCCAAAGAATTGAAGCCTTGTGGATGCACGGGAAGAAGGCGGAAAGCCGACTTAATATCAGCCTTTGCTAGCACAGCCCCTTGCCCTGCTTGCCTCAAAAGACACAAAGCCTCATCAAATGAGGCGTAGCAGACTGGAGCCTCCACAGAGGCAACTTCGTCATTGAGTGACGAATGCGGTGGGTAAGATAGGTGGTGGATCAGTCTGAACGCACCCAGCTCTTTCTTGGGTACGATGCCCAAAGGGGACAACCGGAAATTAGAGAATGGCGGGTCATTAAAGGGGCCAGCCACCCTACCCTCAGACAATTCTTTGCAAATTTTCTCAAGCACTAAGTTAGAGTGCATGGATACCGATAGTAAATTTTTAACTGGTGTACACCCTGAACCAGTAAAGGATGGCACTAAGAAACCATTGGCAAAACCTTCAGTTAGCAGAGCCGCCATCCTGTGGTCTGGATAGCGCTCGAGCCATGGGCGCATTCTTGCCAGGCTCACCGGAGTCGGGGCCTTTCCCATGTGTGTCCTTGGGTCCTGAATGAGAGGAACTAGCGGCAGCTTTACGAAAACATCTGCTCGCCGCGTGAGTACCGCCACAATAAGAACACTCATGTTTGTATCTACAATTCAATAAGAATTTACATTGAACCTCATTGAATGCAAAGCATACACCCTTCCTGACTGGACTCTGACCATTTGAAGCGGGGCGAGGGGTGAACTGGGGCCTAGGTGGCAGCATAAGGTTTAACCATAAACCAACGTCCTTAGCCCCCCAATGCAGCGATGGGTGCACAGCTAGTTTTTGACGGAAATTCTCGTCATATGAGAACCATGCGGAGCCGCCAAAGTGGCGAAAGGCCTCCGCAATAATATCCAGGTGTTGGAATAAACCTGAGCACTTCCCCGGGAAGCGTTCTCCCATAACTGCTGAATAGATACAGAACGCTTGCAGCCAGTTTTGAAATGTCTTAGGAACCGCTCTCCTCCTATCTTCCTCTGTTCTTTCGCTGGACTGCCTGTCAGATTTAGCCAAAAACTCCTTAGAAGCAGGGAGAAGTGATAATATATCGAGATATTCACCCCTCCAAATTTTTTCTTTGACTGACTTAGACAGATGAAAACCCAGCGGGGATAAACTGCAAGGGAGGGGTTCCTTAAAGGAAGACTCGCTGACCATAGCAGCCGAGGATCTGAGGGGTAAAGTATTATTAACAGCAGGACACCTCACACTCGATCTGACAGTAACATCCTTATTTAGCAGAGAGGGATGACCAGCCTCATGCCACACCACACCAACCTCCTCCATATCAATAGCATTATCGCTATTTCCAGCACCAGTCTCCTGTGCACTCTGACTTACTGTGCATGCCTGAGTACTCAGACTCTCACCTGGTTGCACATACATATTTACATTTTGTGAGGTAAAATCCGCATCATGTATACCTTTGAACTGCTGCACAATGACAGACAAAGATTCAATTAGACTAGAAAATGCAGATAACTGGTTAACATTACTGAAAACAACTTCAGGTAAAACATGCTCACCCAAGTCCCCAGGAGGGGGGGAAGAGGCAGCGCTGCTCCCTTGCTGGCAAGAAGCACCTCTTGTTGCAGCTCCCTCAGCTTGAGGAGCTAAATTATTGGTCTTACATTTCTTTTTTCTTCCAGGCTGTTTCCTGGGGGCGCCCACGCTCATCTCTGGTACTGCAGCTGGGCTGACAGATAAAACAGAGCCACTCTCCTCAGACAGGCAACGCTTCAGCCACTCTTCACCTCCCCTGCTCTCAGCCTTCTCTAGGAGTCTACATAAGAGCTCCTCACGGCTGTCCTGCACAGCGCGCTTCATCCTGAGAGAGAGGGAGAGGCGGGCGATGCTGCTTGTCAGGAGATGTGACTGAGCAAATCGCCTCAGCCTCTCCCTTATATAGGCTCGTCCAGTGCGGGTTTTACCTCACGCGAACGGACCTATCAGAGAAGGGGGCTGCCGCAGCTGACCAATCAGAGGCTGTTACTACCCCAGAGCGCGGCAGCCCACTTCTCCCTCTGCTCTATCCCATGCAGGCTCAGCATACTGCCGTAGCCTCACATTATATTAGGATAAAGTATGCTTAACAAGAAAAGAAAAAAAAATGTATCCAACATTTTATAAATCCAAATAACTTCTTTTGATTTACAAATGAATGCTCATAATCTGATTTGGGAAAAAATATATATTTCTGTACCTGGAATTGCACATTTTATACTGGTTGTTCAGTTCAAAGAACTTCACACAGCCTGAAGGAAGAAGTTAATTTGCGTACTCTTTTTTGAGACTTGTTTTCAGGTACAGCCACATAAAGCATGAAATAGATTAGAAAGAATTTCCCTGAACCTCTGAAAATACCTATTACAGTGGAGCTATTTTATTACACAATATCCTAAGAGCTTTAAGCAGCCGTAGCTTAAGCAGTCAATCCTGGCAGTCAATCCTGGCATCTTTAACTCAATTCAAGGATTTGGCTTTCAAGGCAAGATCAAAGAAACAGAGCACAGATTTGGATTTCAGTGAAGTCCTGAAATAAGCTTCAGACAAAGATGTGTAGTTTAATCTATCTCTAAACTGATAAGCTTTTTAAACGCATTGTTTTAGGATGATGTGTGTGCTTCGCTGGTCACATTGTAGAACACTTTAGACAATGCAGAAATAACATTTAATTGTATAACAGTCTGTATAGCTGATCAATACTTTTAGTTTGTCCTTGCTCTGATGATTAGGAAACAGATTGAAAATAGGCTAATATTGTATTATGTCCTTACAAATTATGTCAACAGTTCATTTGTGTACCTTATTAATTTTACATACGTCCCATACATCTCAGTAACCTAATTAGTGTTTAAAATGAAAAACCTGACCATGGTGCTATGATGACATCTGCCCATGGTAGTTTTCTTCCAGCACATATGTGGGCAGTTTGGCCAACATCTAAATTATAGCCTAGCTAAGGACATATTCTAGTTTTCAATACAGTTTGGAAAGTTTGTCAGGGTTACTTCTCTTTTGTATCCCCGTTTAAAGCGGTAGTAAACTGCACTTTTTTTTAATTCACTGCAAGGCAATGGCATCGCATTCTAGCACATTATAAAATATTGACTTTAGAACAAAGTACTCCAGCGGCACGCTGTCACCACTAACAGGGCTTCCTTCTTCACTCAGTCTTCCTTCTGGGTTCAAGTGCTTCGTCCATCTGATTGGCCAAACCGCGATGATGCGTGCGGGAGTCACGAACTGTGGCACAGAGCTCTGAAGGGACAGCACAGGTATGCCGTCTCTTCAGAGCGCATGCCCCAATTGACGTCACCGGCTGCATGCAATGTGAATAT
Organism: Rana temporaria; assembly: GCF_905171775.1. NCBI lineage: Eukaryota > Metazoa > Chordata > Amphibia > Anura > Ranidae > Rana > Rana temporaria. Next base: position 288,093,325 of record NC_053492.1, read on the forward strand.
CTCCTTAACAGTGCAAGTTTAGGAGATATTCACTGCACCTAAAGGCAAGCCTTATAGAAAAGAGTTTACAACCGCTTTAAAAGATTTCCCCACACATCCTGTTCTAATACCCATCATATATACAACAGGTGCTAAGACCGCGGGAGGTCTAGAATGCCCAAACTTAAGTAATTATTTTCTTGCTTCCCAACTCACATATGTCCATGCTTGGTTACACTCTGATCCCCAACTCTGCCCACTACGCTATTGAGGACCCTCTTTTGACCTTCAACCTCTATAAGGGAAGAACTGCATGGGTCAAGGAGATTAGGTGGTTCCAGATTCTCTCCTGTTTATGTTAGCTTTGAGGCTTGGAGGGGGGGAACTCTGACACAGTCCTCTCTGGGTATCTCACCACAGACTCTCTTATGACGGAACTCCAATCTCCCTGAACTCTTTGGTCATCTGGACTCAACATGGTGGGGTCGATTTGGAATTACATACCTCTCCCATATAGTTGAGGATAATGCCTTATTACCCTTTGACACACTCAGACTTAAATATGGCCTGGACAATAAATTATTCTTTAAATATCTTTAGCTAAGGCATGCCATTCGGGCACAATTTGGGTCCTTGACCATTGAGCTCATGGAATCATCTATTGAAGACCTCTTGTTGTTCCCAGAAGTTGCCAAGTTGGTGATGACCTTTTAAGGTCACCTACAGTTGGTGGGGACAGATCCTTTCTAGAACTCTCATCGCAAATGGCTGATGTCCATGCCTGAGCTCTCTGAAGAGGATCGGGAAGAAGCAATCAAGATATGTTTTCAGGATATATAAAAAAAATGGGGAGGTTTGGGACTTTGAATGAGGCACATAAGTGGAACAATGGGTAATTTTGAAAAAAAGCTAATTTTAATAAAATCACACAAGTTATACAAATTTCTTGACCAGCAGGCTCCATATAAAGATATAAGTTAACAACAAATATTATAAATGGGTAAATCACAGCATGTTGTGGTAACATAATGCATCTAGGATAGCCTAGGGTACTGAATGGCTCGTTGGTTCGACGCGTTTTAGTGACCAATCACCTCATCAGGAGTAGATGCATTTAGTATGAAAAAATATTAAACATAGATATGAGGGTCAATAAATGCATCTTGGAAACTTCAAATGGGATAAGGGAGAGTATAAAGAAAAAAAGAAGAAACAATAAGGGGTATGGAGGAAGGGAGAAATTCCCCCTTCTACTTACACATTGCAGCACATAGTCTGCTGGTGGCGCCATAACGATGGAACTCATCAGGTATCGTCACTGAAACTCATTCAGTTTGTTTCATTTTGATTAGCTGTGATTGGCCAGAGCTAATCACATGTTACAGATGGACTGTGATTGGCCCTGTGTGTACCATGAGATCACATTCATCAATTTGAGCTAGCAACACAACTGTACACAATGGATGGCATGAAAAAAAGACATCCATTGTTTACAACTGTCATGTGATCTGCTTTGATTGGTCACAGTGATCACATAGTACCGGCAGCGAGCCAGTACACTGATCAGTCATTGTCCAATGGACACAGCCAGTGACAGATTGTGCCACACATTCTGCACATCACAGAGATGCACCTTTTCACTGGCATGATTGAGACATCCACCAGGCATGTTAATTAAAGGAATTTGACATTTGTAATGTTTCACTTTTAGCAATTAAAAAATCACTTCTCCTGGCTAAGTAGATTTTTTTATGTTTTTTTTATATTGGTACATGTTCCCCAGAGCATTGCCCATCCTTGTGCTAATTTGTCACCCACTTGCCTATTAGTCCAGAAAATTTGAGTTTTTAACTTGATAGACTCGGCTCCTATTGGTTTCAATAGGGATGGCATCCTAACATCTATGACATTGGCTCAACCCTGCTTGAACCGAACCCAAGGAGTTTTGCTGATCACTATGGAAGATACTTTGCACCTTACCCAAGCCACAGCTCTATTGACTGTCAGGAACATACTCCACCCACCTATATCAGATTGAAACAACCATCCTTAAACAGCAGTGTGGGCCATTGGCACATCTGTCATTTAAAAAAAATGGCTGTATTAACGTTTCTACTACAGCAATTTGGCAACAATTACTCATCAGTTTTTCTCAGGGGATGAGGTTCTTATCATTTTAATTGTTTTTAACTGTGGGTTGGGGTACAATCTTGGGAATAGAGATATTTTTTGTACATGTATGGATTTTTTTGTGTTAATGAGTTTTTGTGGGACACCTGAAGCTCTTCATGTATTGTTACTTCCAATAATGTCTCGGAGTTAGGGTGGTCTCCTATTCTTTGGGCTCTCTATTCCCTTTTTTTTCCTGCTTTCCCCTGTGAAGTTGTTTGTCTCCTGAGGTATAAGGATATGGTTACTGTTATATCTATTCTTACCATACCATAGCTATTTTAAGAGAGTTGGACATGATAATTGAAGTGGATGGTCATTTTAAAACTACAGCCTATATTTACCCAGATATCCTGCCATGAATTTCCTTGGTCATATACTTTCACAACACTTTGTCCCTGTCGCTCAAATAGCCTCTTGCAATGTTATCCTGTCAAATATGCTTTCAGTAGAGACAATAATTAAACCACAACTGTACTGTACCGATGTTCATTACACTATTTACTATTGTCGCCATCAGGAATCTTGAGCATGCTAAAGAGCCAAAGCTTAAAGCAGATTTACACCCAAAAGTAGAACTTCTGCTTATATGCCCCCCCCTCTGGTGCCACATTTGGCACCTTTCGGGGAATAGGAGGGAATGGGTACCAGTTTTTGACAGGCACCATCCCCCACTCCCGGGAGAAAGTGCTGTGGCGCTGTCCCTCAAAAGTTCAGGCCCCTCTTCCTTCCTCTGCCGCTCTGCCAGTTAGAAAGAAAAGCATGCTTTACTAGTAATGGTGGTGGCCAGTGACTTATAGCAGTACTGCGATATTGCAGCGGACAGTCTGACACTAACTGACAATTTGTGGGATCAAGTGACACTAATACAGTGATCAGTGCTAAAAATATGCACTGTCACTATATTAATGACACTGGATGGGAAGGGGTTAAACATCTAGGCTGATCAAAGTGTTAAATGTGTGCCCAACCAGTGTTTGTGTGTACTACTAATAATTTCATAAAGCAGTGATTGTGAGATGGCAGTTGAATCTTCATTGTGAATATCTTTTAATATATTGTGAATTACTTGCGCTCACAGATTTGTAAATGTGCCCTTTAAAGTCACAACATTATCAGTATACACCATTGATACTGTGTAAGTATACATTTATTGGGTAATCTGTTAGTACCTTGTCTGCTTTAACTGCCAAAGAGTATGAATTTCATAGTTTATCTAGGCAAAATTAGTCTGCTTGTTTACGTTGCGTACATTTTCACTGATTTGCCCATTAAGGTCTTAAACCAGAATGATCCATGACTGTTTCACAATTTTTATTTCATTCTCTGTAGATTTTATCTAATATTCTGATCTCGCTGTAATCTGCTAGCTTTTACTACATAACTAAAACTAAACAAATAAATGTACTTCTTAGAGGCCAGATATTTATGCTGTATATTATCCTTTTACATAGCTGTACAGAAACTATCTAGTAGGGTATAAAGTAAAAGCTTTTTTTTTTGCAAAGCATAATTCTAAAACATTTTTGAATAAATACAATCACACATTACATGTCAAATTGCTTTTTTATTGTTTTATTGTGCTTTATCACTACTATTTTAGTATGGTACAAACCAGTTGAAGATTGCTTCAATAGCCAGCCCAGTCAATGTATGCTATAATTTACAAAACGCGTCCTCACTATTTATAGTTCTTTATATGACTGTGCTTATAGTGGACTATAAAAAGCCTGAAGCATAGAAGGTTTTAGTAGAAAACAACAGATACAGATGTCAAGGTAAAACTATTCTTTGTGTGGGTGCTTTCAGTTAAAAACTGCTTTATACTGTATACTACTTGTATGCATATGTGGGAAGGGAAAACATTAAAGTGAGCCTATTGGTTAAAAAAGCACATTAAATCTGACCAAACACTGACATGCTGTCATGCTCTAAGCTATTGTTATAGAGTAATCTTAAATTCGGATGAGCACAGCTATTTTGAACATCTTAGGCCCCGTACACACGACCGGATCGATCCGCTGAAACTGGTCCGACGGACCAGTTTCAGCGGATAGATCCAGTCGTGTGTAGGCCCGACCGGACAATTGTCCGGCGGATCGGACAGTTTCCAGCGGATCAAAATTTCTTAGCATGCTAAGAAATCTATCCGCTGGAAACCTGTCCGTCGGACGTGTTCGGTCGTCTGTACAGACTCACCGGACACGTCCGACCGACCGCCATCCCTCGCATGCGTCATACTGATTCGACGCATGCGTGGAAGCTTTGAACTTCAAGGCCGCCCACGTCGCCGTGTCATCATCGCGGCGATGGCGCGGTCACGCCCCGCGTATTGTTTACGCGCGGATTTCTGTCTGATGGTGTGTACAACCATCAGACAGAAATCTCCGGGCGGACATGTCCACTGAAAACGGTCCGGCGGACCGTTTTCAGCAGATTGTCCGTCCGTGTGTACGGGGCCTTAAATGCCCGTAGAGCTGTGTTTTGATCTCAGAATTCCTTGGGATTTTCTGCTATAGAGCTGGAGATTTAAACCAAAGGAAATATGAAGGCCACAATGACTGACCTACAGTATAATTATAAGTTGCAGCAAAACTGATTTTACCTTTAGCCGAAAAAAAAGCTCACCTTTGTGCTCATGGGCCTACTTAGGTGAGCTTTGCTTGAAAAAATATATATTTTTTTCTTTATTTTAAGCAGGGATCCCGAAAATTTCACATGTTAAACTCAAATTTAATTTTAATAACATTAAACTTGCCTGTGAAGTGGCACATCTGTACTATTTATACAACATACTACAGCAAAACTGGCGTTTACGAAGAAAAAAAATGGTATTTAAATTCCTGGCAAATTACAGCTCTGGCCTCTTTACAGATTTCCTTCATGTCCCAACAGACCATTATCTGAATGAGGGTCAAATATTAATGTTAACTGGGGTAACCCAACACCAAAAAATAGTGTGAGGCTCCCTATGAAAATACATACCAACCCTTTTAAATAGGTGAGGGTCTGGTATGGGTGTCAAGGGAGACCTTGTGCAAAAAATAATTAAATAAATACATTTGGGAGTCCAACCTAAATTACATGAATATTTGAATGATTTAATACATTTTTATGACGGGTATGACTTTTTAAGACAGTTATCAGTAGAATAGTTGTTCTCATTGGGAGATTTAAAATCACCACATGATCTGGTGACATATTTAAAGCGGTGGTTCACCCTCATTACCAACATTCTGGCATTAAATTAAGCATAGTAGCGCGAGCTACAGTATGCCTTTATTTATTTTTTTAGCCGCGTACTCACTGTTTAATCCTATAGTGAAGATTCCGACTCCCAGCGGGGAATGGGCGTTCCTATCCAGAGGGAAGATGATTGACGGCCGGCTATGGCACGTCACACTCCCCGAAGATAGCCAGAGTAGGTCTCGGCTCTTCACGGCGCTATACGGCGCCTGCGCACAGACTATGCGCAGGCGCCGTGAAGAGCCAAGTCCTATTTCGGCTATTTCCGGAGAAGAGTGACGCGCCAGAGCCGGCCGTCAATCATCTTCCCTCTGGATAGGAACGCCCATACCCCGCGGGGAGTCGGAATCTTCACTATAGGATTAAACAGTGAGTACTGGGCTAAAAAAATAAATAAAGGCATACTGTAGCTCGCGCTACTATGCTTAATTTAATGCTAGACATTTTTTTTTTTATAGGGTGAACCCCCTCTTTAAAGATGTTTTTTTTTTTTTTTACTTTTGTCCTAGCGACAAGTCATCAGGGAAAAATAGGGGGTAAATCTCCCCAACGTAAATACAGACAACATAAACACTCAGACAGGGGGTCTAACTCTACCCCTCTTGATAACCTGAGAAAAAAAGTATAACCTTTATACTTTATATTATTATTATTACAATTATTATATTATAAAACTTTAAAGTCACTGATTAAGAAATAGTATATGAATTAGAAAGGTCATAGAAAAATCTGAAGTCCTTAAATGCACTATTAAACATTAAAGTGGTTCTAAAGCCTTAAAGGGTCAGGAAAGGAATTGTTTTCTTTAGCTAAATAGCTTCCTTTACCTTACTGCAGTACTGGTCTCATGTCCTCATTGTTCGTTTTTGCTTTGATGTTGCTGTAAATCCTCTCTGTTCTGGACACTTCCTGGTTGTCTCTTTCCTGATCACCACAGTACAGGGAGATTTCTCACGGTGGTCACTAATCAAGGAGGTGTGATTACTGTGTGTAAAACGAAACTGGATTGGTGCTGAGGAGTTTTAGACAAAGTATCACTGCTCTCTATTGGCTGATTGCCCTCTAGTGGCTCTCTGTACATCAGAGAACCAGCAAACAACAGCAAAAACTAAACTAAACTGAAGGCACATTATATGATTGGTTTTTATCTATTTTTAATCATTTTTAAAAGGAATCAGTTAACTAGTATGTCTCTCTATACCCTGTAAACAGTCATTTCAGCTAAAAATGTTTTTTCCTTTAGTGACCCTTTAAGGTTTCTCACCTTAATGCATTTTAGGCATTAAGGTGAAAACCCTTTTGTGCTGCAAAATCTCCCCCCAGCCCCCCTTACACTTACCTGAGCCTGATCTGATCCAATGATGTGCATGATAGCAGTGGCTCTTGCCGCTATCTACCTCCTTCCTGGGCAGATTGATAGCAGCGGGAGCCATTGGCTCCCGCTGCTGTCAATCAAATGTTGTGCCGAGTGAGCAGGGGGCAGTGCTTAGCTGCCCACTCTGTGTCAATAAATGAAGGCTCAGGAGTGGACATGCACAGGTGCCCACATTGAAAGCAGAGGAGGAGCCTGGAGCACCGACAGTGGACTCAAGGATTGGGGCTGCTCTGTGCAAATTATTGCACAGAGCAGGTAATTATAACATGTTTGTTATTTTAATCTAAAAAATTAAGCTTTAATATCGCTTTAAGGTAAATGGGTCTGCATTCCAGCCAGGTATATAACATTTTAAGAAAGAAAGTTAATGATGGTTAAAACTGCGTACCTACACCCACGCAAAACAAATAAATATGTAAGCAACCAAAAATAAAAATTGAAAAGAACTGGAAAATGTTAAAAAGAGCTGCTTGTCATCAGACTTGACCAATCCAAGCTTACGCAATCACAAAGTCCCAAAGAGTAATAACCCTGAAAATCCTGACCACACTCTTTATGACCCAAATATATTACAAATATATAAAATCATCTACAAAATAAAATGTCCATATGATAATATGATGTGATACAGTGTCGATAAAGAATAAAGCGCTCAGTAATATAAATTGTCCAACAAAATGAATGAGCTATAGCTACAATTGTAGCGATATAAAAAAAATGTCATCACCAAACCAATATATTACTGAAAAGGTTTAGAGATAATTTAAATGGTATATCACATCATATTATATGAACATTTTATGATCTGAAGTATTTGTATACACAGTAATATATTTAGGGGATACAGAGAGCAGTCAGGATCCTCAGGATTATTAACTTTTGGGACTTTGCGATTACATGAGTTAATGGCGGTGTCTTCATTTTTTGACTGGTCTAAATCAGGCTGAACCCCAGGGAAACAGCTAAATACACAGCTGAAATGCATATATGGGAACTAGTGAACTTGTCAAAGGATTTTACAATTTGTCTAGCCAGTCGTGAGATTTGCATATCCCTACTGGACTGCACAATCAGGTTGGTACCAACTTGCCCTTTTCATAATAACCTTGTCTCTAAAACCCTTAATGCAAGCTATAAACAAACCTGCCTCTTGAAGGGCGCTACTGTAAAGTACGCCCTCTGAGCAGACCTGTCTGTGGTGACTGTGTGCTGCAGACGCTTATTTTAAAATATACTTGGTATTGCTAAAATCACGAGTCTCCCCTGGCTCGGTTTAAAACAGGGGTGGTGGCAGTTAAAGGGTTAATTGTGTAATTAGCCCAGTGACAATCGCTCTCAGAATGCTTGCACTTAGATTGTGGTCCCGCAAGCTGGAAAATCTTTGTGCTGGGGACAGCTGAGAGTGGCATTGTTACGCAGCCCCAAGAAAGGAAAACAATTCCCCGTAAAATTACTCCCTCCCTCCTCCCCCTCACTTCCCATGGAATACATAATTAAAACAATTCCATGCCCTCTATATTCTACAGTTCTACAGATCCTTCCTGTTTTCCTCCTACCACTGCGCCACATCAGCCAGTGTGTTGAAGAAAAAAGTTCCACCCAATGCTGTCACCCGCAAGCGGGCTGGGTATAACAAGGCATATATAACTTTATATTTCTGCAAAGTACGCTTGATTGCTATAAATTCAGCTCTGCGCTTCTGTAGATCTGGCGAAAAGTCAGAGTACAATGAGACCCTAACCCCGTTGTACATAATGTCCCCCATTTCTCTGGCTTTTTGAAGCAAAGTCACCTTAAGCCTCGTACACACGACCGAGTTTCTCGGCAAAAACCAGCAAGAAACTTGCTGGGAGATATTTTTTTGCCGAGGAAACCGGTCGTGTGTACATTTTCGTTGAGGAAACTGTAGAGAAACTCGATGAGCCAAAAAGAGAGCAAGTTCTCTATTTCCTCGACGGGAATGGAGAAACTTGCCTTGTCAAGTTCCTCGATAGCCTAACAAGGAACTCGACGAGGAAAACGATGTGTTTCGCCCATCGAGTTCCTCGGTCGTGTGTACGAGGCTTTATCGTTGTAGTTGAGAACTACAACGATAAGGTGGGGGGGGCTATGCATACTAGCTCCATATGCCTTTATCTGGCAAGTTTTTTTTTTTTTCTACTAGGGTTTACAACCACTTTTAGAAAGCTGTAGAGAAGAGAGGGCAGCAAATAAACAGCTAGAACTAAAGCTGGCCATAGATGGGTCTTTTTTTTTTGTTTGTTTGATCAGCCAACTGGCAAATCAAAAGAAAAAAGGATTCCCCCATCCACCCATTCAAGGTGGATATAAGAATCTTCCCTGCTGTCATATTCTGACAGTGGGACTATCCTCTGATCAAATGAAAATATACCAACAGTCCTGTTTAAGAGGAGTTGATCATTAGAGCAATGCCTTTCGAATGGGAGTGGCCATAGATGGATCAGAATTTGGCTGGTATCTGCTGAGTTTTCTGAATTTTGACCCATCTATGGCCAGCTTTACGTAGGAGGATTTGTTTCATCTCTGTTTATAGTCTGAGGCCAGTCACTTCACTAGGGAAGGGTTTACAGTGGTGGATGTGTATAGATGTGTATATATTTTATTGCCACTTTAATGGTTTTGAGTGAAAACATATACATATTATGGAGGAAGTCGTTTTTTAACTCACTGGATTTCAGCCTGCATTTTAAGGGTTGATCATGCAGTAGCAATTTAAATTGAATAAATTCAGAAATAAATTTGAAACTCTTTCTTATGTAATGCAATCTTTGTATCATATTTAGACTTACTTGACAAAGCTATGAAGCTAAATGAAACACTGGGTATTCAGAACAAGACACAGGACAAGAGCTTCCACGAGTTACAGAAAGATGTTGACAAGATGATGGCTGAGCTCAGGAAGAAAATGTTTAAAAATCAGGAGAAAGCAGCTGCAGAAGAGTTCAAGTAAGTAGCGTAATTACATATCATGAAAACACTCACTTACCAATCTCAATTTTCAGTTTGGAGGAACATCAATAAATGTGTGAACAAAATAAATAGCCATACTTTCAAAATAACCACTTTCATGTATTTTTTTCCCAAGTTAGTTTAATGATGATAAACACAGAAAATAACTGTGAAGAGAAAAGTAGCAGATTTTCAATCCACACACGTTGTTTGTATGTTAGCAAAAAATTACACGGTACTGGAAAAATAGATAAACTATTTGGGGCAGATTCACATACATTTAGATAGGCTCAGCGTATCAGAGATACGCTACGCCGCCGTATCTTACCTGGCTTTAAGTCGAATCCAAGAAGATTTTGCGCCGTAAGTTACGGCGCGTAGTGTATTTCTGGCGGCGGAATTCAAATCGGCGATTAGGGGGCGTGATTCATTTAAATGAAGCGCATCCCCGCGCCGATTGAACTGCGAATGCTCCGTTTCGGAATTTCCCGCCGTGCTTTGCGCGAAATGACGTCGCAACAACGTAATTTTTTTAACTTAGACGTGACTTACGTCCATCCCTATTCACGGACGACTTACGCAAAAAATAAAAAAAAATCTAATTTTGACGCGGGAATGACGGCCATACTTAACAAAATAGCAGCTTTAACTATACGCCGGAAAAAGCCGACTAGAGACGACGTAAGAGAATGCGATGGCCGCGCTCATTTGCATACCCGACGCGGAAAACGATGCAAACTCCACCCAGCGGACGCCGAAGTATTGCATCTACAATCCGAAGGCGTACGAAGCCGTACGCCTGTCGGATCGAACCCAGATGTCGTCGTATCTTGGTTTGAGGATTCAAACTAAAGATACGAGGCGGGTAATTTGAAAGTACGCCGACGTATCAGTAGATACGCCGGCGTACTCTTTCTCTGGATCTGGCCCTTTGTATTTTTATTATTAAAATGTTTTTTTATTATCTCAACAAGAGATCTGTGTTTTTTTATCGTTCATGTCTGCTTGTCAAAATGTATGGATCATTAATTATGCACCCATGTGCTATTCAAGTTAGAGATATGGCTATTCAGAATGTTGGAACCAGCCACTAACCAGTGGACTGGCAACTGTAAGGCCTCGTACACACGACCGAGGAACTCGACGTGCCAAACACATCGAGTTCCTCGGCCAGTTCAGCCCTGAAGCCGCCGAGGACCTCGGCGGGCCGAGAGCTCCCATAGAACAACGAGGAAATAGAGAACATGTTCTCTATTTCCTCGCCGAGGTCCTCGTCGGCTTCCTCGGCCGAAAGTGTACACACGACCAGTTTCCTCGGCAGAATTCAGCCAGAAACTCGGTCGGAAGCTGAATTCTGCCGAGGAAACTGGTCGTGTGTACGGGGCCTTAAAATACCAGAATGAGCAAAAAATCGGGACACATTTTTGGCTGGTACAAGCTTCCATGTGCTTTTTGGATTCAAACAGTAGCATACCTCTCAAATGTCCCTGATTTAGAACAATGTCCCTCTTTTCTCCTCATGTGTCCCTCATTGTGGTATGATCTATATAGTTGTATATAAAATGCACTTTTGATCTTTCAAAAAGCCAGTATAATGGAATAATAGTGGTTAAAAAAAAAAAACACTTTTGGGTTTAACTAATCTCTATTTTTTTTTTTGCATAATTCTCCTTTAAAACCACTTCCATACCTGATTTGTTCTGGCACTCCTCTCCTACATGTAAAAAATCATTTTTTTTTGCTAGAAAATTACTCAGAACCCCCAAACATTGTACATGTTTTTAGCAGAGACCATAGGGAATGAAATGTTGGTTGTTGCAACTTTTTATGTCACACAAAATTTGTGCAGCAACTTTTAAAATTAATTTGAAGATAGCCTAAATGTTTTGTATAATGTGAAAGATGATGTTATGCTGACTAAATAAATACCTAACATGTCACACTTTAAAATTGTGCACACTTGTTGTATGGCGCCAAACTTCAGTACTTAAAAATTTCCATAGGAGACGCTTTCAAACATTTTTAGAGTTAACCTGTTTAGAGCTGCAGAGGAGGCCTTGGGCTACAATTATAGCTCTTGCTGTAACATTTGCGGCGATACCTCACGTGTGGTTTGAGCGCCATTTACATATGAAGGCGTGACATACGTATGTGCTTGCTTTAAGATGCGAGCACACAGAGGAGCCTCATTTTTTTTTTTACTGTTTATTTTACTTTTTTATCTTGACATTTCCCCTTTAAAAAATGTTTTTATGACTTTTATTCCTATTACAAGGAATGTAAACATTCCTTGTAATAGGAATAGGGCATATGTGGTCATCTTTACAGCAAGATATGGAGTCTATGGGCCAGATTCAGAAAGGATTTACGACGGCGCAGCGCCATGTACGCCGTCGTAAGTCCTAATCTGGCCCGTCGTATCTATGCGACTGATTCTTAGAATCAGTTATGCATAGATATCCTTTAGATCCGACAGGCGTAAGTCTCTTACGCCGTCGGATCTAAACTGCAATTTTTTTTCCCCCGCTAGGTGGCGCTTCCGTTAATTTCCACGTCGAGTATGCAAATTAGCTAGATACGCGGATTTCCGAACGTACGCGTGGCCGACGCAGTAAAGTTACGACGTTTACGCTAGGCTTTGCCCGGCGTATAGTTGCCCCTGCTATATGAGGAGCAGCCAATGTTAAGTATGGCCGTCGTTCCCGCGTCAAAATTTTAAAAAGTTCCGTCGTTTGCGTAAGTCGTCCTGGGGCTGGACGTCATTTATGTTCACGTCGAAACCAATGACGTCCTTGCGACATCATTTGGAGCAATGCACACTGGAATATTTTAGGTTCGGCGCGGGGACACGCTTCATTTAAATGATACACGCCCCCTACCCGCCAAATTTGAATTCCGCCGGGTGATTTACGCTACACCGCCGCAACTTTACAGGCAAGTGCTTTGTGAATAAAGCACTTGCCTGAAAAACTTGCAGCGGCGTAACGTAAATCGGATACGTTACGCCGCTGCACATATATGCCCGCTGTACCTGAATCTGGCCCTATAAGTCCCCAGATCTTGTCTCTAGGCTGGAAAGCCTGAAATAAAAAAAAAATCTCATCTTTCCAGCCGAGGCAACGGCAGTGTTTGCATCTGTTGAGGCCAGACGTGACTTCGCGCCCAGCCTCCAAAGGGCATAGAGTCTGCCGGGAACCATCTGGTCCACTGTATTCTCTATAGTAATTGACCACCATCGGCCGAATCATTCTCTGGCACGGGTGTGCCGATAGAAGCACCGGAGGGCGGTGGGAAGGGACGAATAGCAGGTATGATTGTTTTTACATGACAGGGAATCGCCGGCAGAAAAAGATGATATATGAATGACGCCTGCAGCTGCAGTCATCATTCAGGCCCCGTACACACGACCGAGTTTCTCGGCAGAATTCAGCCAGAAACTCGGTTCAGAGCTGAATTCTGCCGAGAAACCCGGCCGTGTGTACACTTTCGGCCGAGGAAGCCGACGAGGACCTCGGCGAGGAAATAGAGAACATGTTCTCTATTTCCTCGTTGTTCTATGGGAGAACTCGGCCCGCCGAGCTCCTCGGCGGCTCCAGGACTGAACACGCCGAGGAACTCGATGTGTTTGGCACGTCGAGTTCCTCGGCCGTGTGTACGGGGCCTCAGATGTAACCACTTAAACTCCAGGATGTCGTATGATGTCCACCTATGGAGATGTGGTTAAGGGGCATGGTAGGGGGTGTCCTATATCATCATACCTTTGCTAATAGGTGTCCCTCCCATATCAAAAAGTTGGGAGGTATGCAGTAGTGTAGAGGAGTACCCATTTTTTTACCATGTTGAGGTGCAAGCCCTTTTAACTAATTTTCCCACAACTTCTTGTTTTTTTGGACACACCCTGCTAGTATAAATTCTTTAGCTTCCCTCCCTAAGCAGCTCAGGCATTCCACACCTGATCAGGCAGAGATAGCTTGGCCAGTGATCTAAAGTCTGGTGTGAGAGGCCCTCCATTGTCAGACCTTCTTCATCAGACCCAGCTAATTGAGAAGTCCCTTTCCAATTTCTAATAATAAAAACAAAGGGCCAGATTCACAGTGGATATACGACGGCGTATCTGCTGATACGCCGTCGTATCTCTGTTTCTATCTATGCGACTGATTCATAGAATCAGTTACGCATAGATATCCCTAAGATCCGACAGGTGTAATTGTTTTACACTGTCGGATCTTAGGATGCAGTACCGCGGCCGCCGCTGGGGGGAGTTTGCGTCGTAAACCAGCGTCGGGTATGCAAATTAGGAGATACGGCGGATCCACGACGGATTTTCGCGTTCACTATGTCGCCACTAGTCTAGTTTCCCGTCGCAAAGTTAGTCATTTTTTTTTTTGGTGCCCTAACTTTAGTCAGCAAGCGTATTGCTGTCTAAAGTATGGCCGTCGTTCCCGCGTCGAAATTCAAAATTTAACGTCATTTGCGTAAGCAGTCTGGGAATACGGAAGTACGCTACGGGCGTCACCGTTCGAAAAAATGACGTCACTTCGCGCAAAGCACGGCGGGAGTTAGGAAACAGAGCATGCGCAGTAGGTCCGGCGCGGGCGCGCGCCTAATTTAAATGTTAGCCGCCCATTCGATTTGGCCCGCCTTGCGCCGGACGCATTTACGATACACCGCCGCAAGTTTCCAGGTAAGTGCTTTGTGGATCGAGCACTAAACCTGAAAACTTACGGCGGTGTAACTTAAATGGCTTAAGTTTCCAAAGGCGCAATTGTACGTGAATCTGGTCCTTTGTTCTTAGGTCTTGAATCCCTCTATCTGTTCCCCTGTGCTAGAGGAATGTTGTCTGTGAAGTCACGAATAGCTGTTTGTGTTCTGAACTGTTTTACTGTTTAGTTTTTTCATCTAGACTCCCTGTTGGTATAGAATTTTATAGATACAATGCTATATAGCCATTGTGCCCTGACTGAGTTACATACATTTCTTTGACGAGCACACATTTGTGCAGCTTTCATAATCTGATTTATATTTTTCTGTAGCATATGCATACTCTTTGCCATCTTGAACCTGTTTTGCATTAATGCTTCTAACTTGCAACCTGTTTAGTAAACTTCCTGTCTAATTACCTTTAGGTAGAAGGATTACTAAAGTATAAAAATTCATAGAACTTTTACAATAGGCTTAAGCCCCGTACACATGGGCCGAATGGCAGGCGACATCGGCTGGTTCAATATAAACCGGCCAACATTCGGCCCGTGAGTATGGCAGCCAGTCCGACAGAATCCGTCCAGCCTTTTGTCGGACAAGCATGCTGGAAAACCAGCAGCCCGACTGGCTTCTGATCAGCGCTCTCAGCCAATGGCTGAGAGCGCTGATCAGAATATTCTGGTGGGGGGCCGTCCCCCTGTCAGAACTCAACAGTTCAGCGGGGAAGATTGCTGTACTAACATTGGATCGTTCAACCTGCTGCGTTGAGTGGAAAAACTCATAGCGTGTACCAGCCTTTAGTCACTTCAAAATTGCAACCCCAAGTTGAAGTAGAAACAAGTATGAACATAACTTGGAGTGCAGTATATTATAAGACAGGGCAGGAGACTCTACTTGCCATCTATGGTCTGGTTTTCACCTATGGCTAATTTTAGAGAACCATCAAAGAAGTACAAGTATAATAGAGTGTGACATAAAAGTAATACAAAAATAACATCTTGGAGATGATTTACTAAAGAATGAAAGGTTGCTCACTTTGTGAATGTTAGCTGGAAATATGATTCTGTGTTTAATCTGAATACCCAATCATATGCAAGGCAAATAAAAAAATTAAAAAAATATTAAAAAAATCCATAAAAGCAAATACAGCTTCATCTTATCTCAATGAATATTATTTGTAGCATGAACAGTCTATAGTCCTTTAGTATAGAACCCTACTGAAAAATACTGTTTCTTTGTTTCAAAATAAGATTGTGGGGCAGATCCACATACATCTGCGCCGGGCCCAGCGTATGTAAGATACGCTACGCCGCTGTAACTTACTCTGCTTTTGTTTGAATCCTCCATGAATTTGCGCCGTAAGTTACGGTGGCGTAGTGTATCTCTCGCGGCGTAAGGGCGCGGAATTCAAATGGATCTAATGGGGGTGTGTTTTATGTTAATACGTCGTGACCCGACGTAAACTACGTTTTTTTGGAACTGCGCATGCGCCGTCCCTGGGGGTATCCCAGTGCGCATGCTCGAAATTAAACCGGAACCCGCCAATGCTTAAGACGGTGACGTCATTCTACGCAAATTCCTATTCGCGAACGACTTACGCAAACGACGTAAGAAAATTCAAAATTGTATGCGGGAAGGACGGCCATACTTAACATTGAGTACGCCTCAGTATAGCAGCTTTAACTACACAACGGAAAAAAAAGCGATGGGCCGACGTACGTTCGTTGATCGCCGTAAATAGCTCATTTGCATACTCGACGCGGATTACGACGGGAACGCCACCTAGCGGCCGCCGAAAAATTGCATCTTAGATCCGACGGCGTATGAAGACGTACGCCTGTCGGATCTAGCCGAAATGCCGTCGTATCTTGTTTTGAGGATTCAAAACAAAGATATGACGCAGGAATTTTGAAATTACGCTGGCGTATCAATAGATACGCCGGCGTAATTTCTTTGTGGATCTGCCCCTGTGTACGTAAATGGTAGTCCCCTTGGTCTTCATAACAAAAAGGGAAAAGGGTAATTTGTATTTTTCTGATGCTCTACTTGAAACTATACTAGACAACCTAGAAGAACAATGTCTGGGGGATTACATGTTCGTTAATAATAGTATTCACTAGTGGTATATATGTATTTTGCATAGATAAAAAGTGAAACAAACATTCACTTCATGTTCAATGCTCACCAACATGTATTCTCCATGTGTTCCTACTATGTTAATTTCTTTTTAACAAGCTACATTGACAAGATAGAGCCCAGAGTTGCTTGTCTCTCTTTAGCAGATAGCTAGTACAGTTCTTGTATGGAAACTTTTTTAGTTTAATGGATCAAACCATCATTTGATTTTTAATAGCATACTTTAGCAGCCCAAACATTGACAGTTAGAAAGAAGATCCTGAACTGGCAAACAAGATAATTTGTAAGTCAGAAACCACCTATGCAGTAATTCTGAAGGCATATTGACATTCTGCAGATGAACTACAGCAGCCAGATAAATACACAGATAAAATACATATAAGGGAACGCTTTCATTTGTCTGTCCATTCAGTTACACAGCTTTGCTACACAGCACAGTCCTGGAGACCTGGGTTTTCTATAATGCGGTTAGAGAACATTTGTGTTTCCTGTTTCATATTCTGTCTGTGACTGGACAGTAAAAGGAGACACACCAGACTGATAAACTTTGCTCTCTTCTCCTATCATCATATTTACTTTTTAGCACATGAGCACTGTAGCTCAATAAATGGCTCCTGGTGCTGCTTCTCCCTCCTCCAATCTGAGCTGTTTAGACTATTGCAAGAGGTTGATTCCACAAAAAATTCAGGTACATGAGGTACTATACTAACAAAAAAAAAAAAAAAACACGTTTTGATGTATTAAAGAATATGTAAACGCCAAATATATTTTTATCATGATTGGCATCATGTCTAACTGTATACAGTTTTCTTAAGCAATTTTTATTGCAACACCTTTACCCTGGCATCCTGCCAGTGACAGCACATTATTTTGCAAGCTGAAAACATTAAACCTTTGTCTTGCAACTAGTAATCATGTCAGCCAGCAGTGCCAACTTTTATGCCCTGTACACACGATCGGTCAATCCGATGAGAACGGTCTGATGGATGTTTCCATCAGTTAACCGATGAAGCTGACTGATGGTCAGTCGTGCCTACACACCATCAGTTAAAAAAACGATCGTGTCAGAATGCGGTGACCTAAAACACAACGATGTGCTGAAAAAAGTTCAATGCTTCCATTTGATTCTGAGCATGCGTGGATTTTTAACCGATGGACGTGCCTACAAACGATCGTTTTTTTTCCTATTGGTTAGGTATCCATCGGTTAATTTTAAAACAAGTTTAAAATGTTTTGATCGATGGATAAATAACCGATGGGGCCCACACACGATCGGTTTGGTCTGATAAAAACGGTCCATCAGACCGTTCTCATCAGATTGACCGATCGTGTGTACGTGGCATAAGTTTGGCTATTTTTCAAATCTCGCAGATGAGCAGCCCAACTAAAGGTGCTTGTGCAGCAGAATGACAACACTATTGCTAATTGAGAGGTGGTGGCTTATGCCTTGTAAACACAGATTTTCCGTCGGGATAAACCCTGATGGATTTTCAGACGGAATTCTGTTCAAGCTGTCTTGCATACACACTGTCACACCAAATTCCAACCATCAAGAAAACGGTGACGTACAACACTATGACGAGCCGAGAAAAATGAAGTTCAAAGCTTCCGAGCATGCGTCGACTTGATTCTGAGCATGAGTGTTTTTTTCTTTCTTCGGCGTTCCCTACAGACGAACAGAATTTTCGATAGAATTTTTAATTCCGACGGAAAAAAGTCAGATGGGGCATACACACGGCCGGAATATCAGATGAAAAATTTTTGCCTGACTTTTTCCATCAGAAATTCCGATCCTGTGTACAAGGCATAAGTTGTCAGCCTACAGCAGGAAAAGTCATACCTCCCAACTTTGTGAGATGGAAATGAGGGACATCTACTAACAAAAGTATGTAGGCTTAGGACACACACCTTGCCACGCCCCCCTTAAAGGAGAACCCTCCCCTCCTCCAAAAAAAGATTAGTTAAACCCACAAGTGCTTTTTTACCACTATTATTCCTTTATACTGGTTTTGAAATTTACAAATGTAGCAATTTAGAATTTGGATGAAAAGTTTAGCACTGGGAAATACTTTTTGAAAGATAAATAGTGCATTTTATATACAACTATATAGATCAGACCAAAATGAGGGACAGGTGAGGAGGAATGAGGGACAGAGGGACATTGCTCCAAATCAGGGACAGTCCCTCGAAATCAGGGACAGTTGGGGGCTATGTAAAAAGCAGTTACTGGCAGGATCGACATGTAAGAGACTTTGTGACAGATAAACACTTTTTAAACAGTAAGCTTTGTAAACAGTGCTGCATGATGCCAAACATACTGTACAATAGATTTAGGCATTACATATTCCATCATAGACAGGACATAGGATGAAATTCATGTGTGTATTTTTTTTTATCTGCCCGTAGTTTAGCTTTAAAATAACTACATACAGCATACAATGATAATTTTTTAAGAATCTTCCCGATGTACCAGTATTTATCGGCGTATAACACGCACAGGCGTATAACACGCACAGGCATATAACACGCACAGGCATATAACACGCACAGGCATATAACACGCACAGGCGTATAACACGCATCCTAACTTTAAGAGGGAAGTTTCAGGAAAAAAACGTTCCACAGCCCCTTGCGTATAACACGCAGGCACAGTTTACCCTCTATTTTCAGGGTAAAAAGGTGAATGTTATACGCCAATAAATACAGTATACATTTTAAGGGGTTATAAGGTTTATTTCATCACCCTTCCAAAATGTTTTGACTATTTCATTTAACTTTATGCTGTTTTCATTGCAGGGCAGCAGAAAGTCTTCTTAACAGGGTTAAGAAGCTTTTTCAGGATCCTTATAACAAAAATAATGAGTTAAATGACGGGGCAATGAACACATTAATGCAATTTCAAGAAAAACTGAATGATGTTTTAGATATGCTCCGAGAAGCCCGGGGGAAAATTAAAGAATCTGATCATTTATCTGCCATCAATCAACGCAATATGACTGCACTGGAGGTACTGAAATTATTACTCTTACCAAATAAGTTTCCTTCATTTCCATTTTGTGAAGAATATTCTTTTAACAGTAATCTTATATTAATGAACACAAGGACTGCATATGGTCTTGCATGTACATGGTTGTACACGAGTATGGCCAATTGCTTTTTTCCTTTTCCTGCCTACGCACATTTGCAATACTGTATATGTATTATAACTAATAACACACATTCAGCAGTGGTTATTAACTTTAATAAATGCCCTTCCTTGACTGCCAGCTATCAATTAATTCTAATTACATACACTGTACTGTATATTATTAAATATTAAACAAAGTGAAATGGGGAGAATTTTAAATGAATGAAGATTTATTCCTAAAGGCATGGAAAAATTTGCACAGATTTTTTATGTCTCCTGTTGGATTGCCATATTTTTTATTTATAGTCCACAATCTAGTGAAGAAAGCAGTTTGCATTTTCTGTTTAGTTTTGCTTTTAGGATGTCATAGATGTGCCCTTCTTATTCATTAGGAAAACGGTTGGGAAATTATTAGAACATTACAGCTAAATGCAATAACACAACAAACACATGATTCTGAGCTGGCTGCAGAGACAGGAACATCCCTGGGATTAATGCAATCATTTTCAGTGTACATACAGCATTTGCTTCCTAACTCCCTCTTGTTAAAAAACAAACATATACAATTACATTCAGATCTGTAAAAAAAATCTTATTTTAACTTCTGATATACAATAAATAAATATATCTATTGAATACATGTATTGAATATATAATAAATACACACAAAGCCCACCAGGCCCTAAAATATAACTTTCATTGTACCATCAATAAAAAAATTAGCTAAAAATAGGCAAAAAAAAGTTTAAAGTTACTACATGTACATGTAGGTAGTAGATGAATAATAGAGATAAAGGTAGCAACTCAGAATAAAACGTTGAGTAAAAAAATGTACATAACGCCCATCCTCAGAATTAATGGTTACCTTGCAAAATAGCACAAAAATATATAAAGACCCAAATCCCACCAATTGAAAATGTTTTGCTCATACAAGGGCTTAGTTAGGAATAAAGTGAAATAAAGAGAACACAGTAATAAATTCCTCTGAACCTAGATAACAAGGGGGGCAAGAAAAAAAGAGGCAGAAGGGGCAGAAATATGTGGAATAACCAGAGTGATTTACCACTCAATCGCTGAGGAATCAAAATCAATTTGGATTTACAGGAACAAGGGGCAAAAAGAATCTGGATTTGTCACCTTGGAGAATCCTTTAAAAACTAGATCTGAGGGTATTTGTAAAGACAAATTGAGTATTTTCTTTTCTCCTATCGAACTGAACTTTTACCAAATTAGTGTTCTTGTATAAAAGAGCGATAAGCACACAGCTCCCTGCATATTTTTTCAACTTTTGATATTCTTTGCAAGTTTCTGTTAATAAGTGTATTCTGGAAAATCTGGAAAAAAAATGATGTATAGCCAGATTCAGAGAGGTTTACGCCAGCGTATCAGTAGATACGCTGTCGTAACTCTGAATTTGCGCCGTCGTATATTTAAGTGTATTCTCAAATTGAGATACACTTAAATGTAGCTAAGATACGACCTCCTTATTTACGTGGGGGTCATGCTTTATTCACATAAAACACGCCCACCTCTTCACAATTTGAATTAGGCGCACTTACGCCGGGACATTTACGCTACGCCGCCGTAACTTAGGACGCAAGTGCTCTGTGAATACAGCACTTGCCTCTCTAACTTAGGGCGGCGTAGCGTATATAAGATACGCTACGCCTGCCTAACGTTAGGCGTGTCTTTTTGAATCCAGCTAGTAACCTCCAATTGAAAATGTGCATGCTCAGAAGCAAGTTATGAGACGGGAGTGCTCGTTCTGGTAAAACTAGCGTTCGTAATGGAGATAGCACATTCGTCACGCTATAACGGACTGAAAAGCACAATGACTGAAAAGCGCAAATCGTCTCTCACCAAACTTTTCTAACACTAAATCAGCAAAAGCAGCCCCAAGGGTGGCGCCATCCGAATGGAACTTCCCCTTTATAGTGCCGTCGTACGTGTTGTACGTCACCACGCTTTGCGCAAGCATTATTTTTCACGATTGTGTGTAGGCAAGGCAGGCTTGACAAGAATCACGTCGAAAAAAAACGTTGTTTTTTCTAGACCATTTAAAATGGTTGTGTGTATGCGGCTTTATACTTCCCCACTTCCTCTGAAGTCTTTTGACTTCCCATATTACATAAAGAGCTTGCCAGACATTAAAACATGTTTTTATAATATTTACAAAAGCTGAATAGGTCGGTAGAACGGAGAAGAAGGAAGTCTGAGTAACTGGCAGGAACAACAAGTAATTTCTCTAAAGAGAACATTTAATAATAATAAAAAAAAAAAAAAGGCACATACACTTTATATTAAAGCAATACTAGGGAGTGTTTTTATTTACAACCAACTAAGGAACTATTGAGCCTTATGCTGCGTACACACGATCATTTTTCGGCATGTAGAAAAAAGTTTTTCCAACTTCATCATTAAAACGACGTTGCCCACACACCATCGTTTTTAACCACTTCCCGACCTCCTCATGTACATATACGTCAGCAGAATGGCACGGACAGGCACATGTACGTACCTGTACGTCCTCTGCTAGACGTGGGTGGGGGGTCCGATCGGGACCCCCCCCCCCGGTACATGCGGAGGTCGGGTCCGCTCGGGGAGCGATCCGGGACGACGGCGCGGCTATTTGTTTTTAGCCGCTCCGTCGCGATCGCTCCCCGGAGCTGAAGAACGGGGAGAGCCGTGTGTAAACACGGCTTCCCCGTGCTTCACTGTGGCGGCGCATCGATCGGGTGATTCCCTTTATAGGGAAGACCCGATCGATGATGTCATTCCTACAGCCACACCCCCCTACACTAGTAAACACACACAAAGTGAACACTAAATGTTACAGCGCCCCCTGTGTTTAACTCCCAAACTGCAACTGTCATTTTCACAATAAAGAATGCAATTTAAATGCATTTTTTGCTGTGAAAATTACAATGGTCCCAAAAATGTGTCAAAATTGTCCGAAGTGTCCGCCATAATGTCGCAGTCACGAAAAAAATCGTTGATCGCCGCCATTAGTAGTAAAAAAAAATAAAAATAAAAATGCAAAAAAACTATCCCCTATTTTGTAAACGCTATACATTTTGCGCAAACCAACCGATAAACGATTATTGCGATTTTTTTTTACCAAAAATAGGTAGAAGAATACGTATCGGCCTAAACTGAGGAAAAAAAAATGATATATGTTTTTGGGGGATATTTATTACAGCAAAAAGTAAAAAATATTGAATTTTTTTAAAAATTGTCGCTCTATTTTTGTTTATAGCGCAAAAAATAAAAACCGCAGAGGTGATCGAATACCACCAAAAGAAAGCTCTATTTGTGGGGAAAAAAGGACGCCAATTTTGTTTGGGAGCCACGTCGCACAACCGCGCAATTGTCTGTTAAAGCGACGCAGTCCCGAACTGTAAAAACCCCTTGGGTCTTTAGGCAGCAATATGGTCCGGGGCTTAAGTGGTTAAAAAATGCTCTAGCAAAGCGTGGTGACGTACACTATACATGGCACTATAAAGGGGAAGTTCCATGCAGGTGACGCCACCCTTTGGGCTGCTTTAGCTGATTTTGTGTTAGTAAAAGACGATTCACGCTTTTCTGTCTGTTACAGCGTGATGAATGTGCTTACTCCATTATGAACGGTAGTTTTACCAGAACGAGCGAATGAGGTTGGGGTAGTAGGTGGTGGCGCCTCCTGTTACATACGTGAAAAAATATATATGTAAAATGACAAAAACCAATGCTTAACCAATATATAGCTGTGATATAGTCCGCTAGTAATAATTAGCGTTATTTAAACTTTATATTATAAATGTGCAAAATCCGTGTTATGACAAAAATTATTAGGACAAAAAACATATATTATAAAAAAATAATAAAAAATAAATAAATAAATAAATATAAAAGTGCTCTGTGCTATGCTGGTAATAAACCAATAACATGTGCTGATACCAACAGTCCATGCAAAAGGAAAAGGAGAAAGTGCTTCGTGCTTCGTATGATATGCAATTGGCAGGTGTTCACTCTGTGCTCCCTCTTCGCATGCTCTGGTAGTTCCCTCACTCACCAGATCCAGGTACCCTCAAGGGGTGTAAAGCCTTCACAGTGTTAGCCCTGTGTCGCTCTCTGGAAACCTCCACTTATGCTCATTCAGTCTGGGGTATGGCTCAAAAGAGAGAGAGTGCCCTGGGCACTCAAAAGAGAAAGAGTGCCCTGCCAATTGCATATCATACGAAGCACGAAGCACTTTCTCCTTTTCCTTTTGCATGGACTGTTGGTATCAGCACATGTTATTGGTTTATTACCAGCATAGCACAGAGCACTTTTATATTTATTTATTTATTTATTTTTTATTATTTTTTTATAATATATGTTTTTTGTCCTAATAATTTTTGTCATAACACGGATTTTGCACATTTATAATATAAAGTTTAAATCACGCTAATTATTACTAGCGGACTATATCACAGCTATATATTGGTTAAGCATTGGTTTTTGTCATTTTACATATATATTTTTTATATACATCCATATATATATTTTTTCACGTATGTAACAGGAGGCGCCACCACCTACTACCCCAACCTCATTCATTTTTCACATTCCATCTAGGTGGAATTTCACATAGGGGCTGCCACCTATACTAATAGCACATACCTACTAGCAGCACCTTGGGAATATTAGATCCGTAGCGCGGGTTCTACTACCCCTCTTTTACCAGAACGAGCGCTCAGATCTCATAACTTTCTTCTGAGCATGCGCAGGTTGTTAACGTAATTTTAGCCCACACACGATCATTTTTTACAACCCGAAAAACGACGTTGTTAAAAAAATGCAGCATGTTCGGAAAAAAAAAATGTTGTTTTTTAGAACCCGAAAAATTATGTGAAGCCCACACACGATCATTTTAAATGACATTTCTTTAAAACAATGTTTTTTTCATGCCGAAAAATGATCGTGTGTACGCGGCATTGGTTCCAGAAGCATGCTGGAAATATCTGTCTGAAAAGTGTCAGAATTCCATATTATACTTATTCTATGTCAACTATTCAAAAAACAATGAAACCAAGCATTAAGCATTAAACACAGATGACTAGCATTTTTAAGTGGAAAGTTCAGCAATGGCAGCCTCCATGATTCTTACATGATAAAATCATTTTAATATAAAATATTCCTGAGAGAAATGTAGAAGTTGCCATTGCTGTATTTTCATGCTGCAAATGCTGATTGTCTGACTGTCATACTGACCCTCTGGTGTCAATATTGTGGGGTTGATTTACTAAAACTGGAGAGTACACAATCTGGTACAGCTCTGGAAAGAAATCAATCAGCTTCCAAGTTTTTTTGTCAAAGCTTAGTTGAACAAGCTGAAATTAGAAGGTGTTTAGATACTATGAACAGCTGCACCAGATTTTGTAGTCTTTTGTTTGAGTAATAAAACTCCTTTAAATCACTTATATGCAGTTAAGGTGGTTGTAAACCTCACATATGAAATATAAACAAAGCATATCGCTCTATAGTGTGTACTTGTCTCAATTAAGAGCACTTAGGCCTTGTACACACGGTCGGACCAAACCGATGAGAATGGTCCGACAGACCGTTTTCATCGGTTCACCGCAGAAGTGGCCTGATTGTCTGATGTGCGTACACACCATCGTTCCAAAAACCGATCGGGTCAGAACGCAGTGACCTCAAACACACGACGAGCTGAATAAAACGAACTTCAATGCTTCCAAGCATGCGTCGACTTGATTCTGAGCATGCGCGGGTTTTGAACCGATGCTTTCTGTTCTAACCATCGGTTTGAACCGATCAGGCAGCGGTCCATTGGTTCGGTTTTGAAGCATGTTTTAAAATTTTAGACCGAAGGAAAACAGACCGATGGGCTATACACACGGTCAGTTTGGACCGATGAAACTGAACCTCGGTCCATTCTCATCGGTTTTGTCCGACCGTGTGTACGGGGCCTTAGTGTCATTTCTGTCTGCTGTCATGTTCCTCTGTTATCAGCATGAGTCAGTTCTGACAAGTTTTCCTGAGACCAAAAGAAAAATGGTGACAGGGGAGGGAGGTTCAGCAGATTGACAGCCTCAGCTCTTTTCTGTGTCTTTTCCCTCCAATCAGTTCTCAGAAGTCTCCTCACTGAGCTCTGCAGTGTGTCATTTTAGCTCTCCATCCCCTTTATTTAACTCTCAGGCAAGCTTTATGAATTCAGCAATTTGAAAGGATGTAGAGAAGAGATGGCTGCAGGGAGACAGGTACAACTTGTGTATCACCTGGGGACATTCACTTAGACGCCTTTCACACTGAGGCATCTTTCAGGCATTTTAGCGCTAAAAATAACAACTGCAAAGCACTTGAAAACTGCCTCCCATTCATTACAATGGGTGCTTTCACACCCGAGCGGTGCGCTTGCAGGACATTTG
This sequence comes from Rana temporaria, assembly GCF_905171775.1. Lineage (NCBI taxonomy): Eukaryota > Metazoa > Chordata > Amphibia > Anura > Ranidae > Rana > Rana temporaria. The sequence goes on from NC_053492.1 coordinate 288,119,438, forward strand.
GAAAAATCCTGCAAGCAGCATCTTTGTATACAGTGCTCCCAAAATGCCCCTGCCCATTGCAATGAATGGGCAGCTCTTTCGAAGCGTCCGGGAAAGCCATCAGAAGTGCCGCAACATGAGAGTTTTTGACCCCTTTTTGGGGTTAAAAGCTCCCCGTTAATGGCTGAAAAGGGCAGCTTAAATAGCGCTAAAGCGCCGCTAAAACAAGCAGCGCTTTAGCACTAATGTGTTCCTGGCCCCAGTGTGAAAGGGGTCTCAACTAGGAATATGTAAGGCTAGGTTCATGCATATGTAAATTGTATGTGATTTGAATCACATTCAATGCACAAGACTCGTAAAAGAACATTGCTTTCTATTGTGCCTGTTCACATATATCCGGTGCAGCCGGTTTAGTGCGAATTGAAAAAGAGTCCTGTACGTTTTATGAGCAGTTTGGTCTGGCTCAGGCGCAAATTTAAGCTCATTGACTTCTACTGGAAAGGTTCTGAATCACTCGTCATTCAGTTGTGAACATGTGTGAACCCAGCCTTGAGCCCCATACACACTATCAGTTTTCCTGCTGGTTTTCTCTTCAGGTTTACCAAAACCATGTAGTACAAGGACCTGCCTGATTGCATTCAAATTGAAACGCTTAAGGTTTGACCTCATATTAGATGGTTTTGGTAAACCTGAAGAGAAAACCATCAGGAAAACTGATAGTGTGTATGGGGCTTAAGGGTTTACAACTGTTTTAAAGAAGTCCAGCCTGAGCTAGTTTGGCTGGGCTTCTCCTATGGGTCACAGGAGTGCAATTTGTTTTGCACTCCTGTGACCTGTTTTCAACAGAGAGCGGTCTGAAGTCCACTCTCTGCTGACATCACTGGAATCACCACGTCACCAGGACAATGAAGTCTGGATTTGCCAGGTGCCTGGTCTGATTCCTGTCTCAGCTTCTAAGTGAGCCGCTGAGATGGCCGTTCACAGCTCAGCGCTTCAGTGAGCGTGGAGGAGCAGAGAGGAGAGCTGCTGATTGACAGTCAGTAGCTCTCTTCAAGGGGATCTGTGAGAACGAGCCATCGGCAGTGTTCGATCGTTCGGTATTCAGTGAAGAGATGCCGAGGGACAGCATCAGTCCCATGTTGCATCCACCTAAATAAGTATAAGGCCTTGTACACACGGGCAAACATGTCAGATGAAAACGGTCCGCCGGACCGTTTTCAGCGGACATGCCCGCCCGGAGATTTCTGTTTGATGGCTGTACACACCATCATACAGAAATCCGCGTGTACACGATACGCGGTGACGAGGCCGCGCCGTCGCCGTGACGATGACGCGGCGACGTGCGCGGCCCTGGAAGTTCAATGCTTCCACGCATGCGTCAAAGTCATTCGACACATGCGAGGGATGGCGGCCGCTCGGACATGTACGGTAAGTCTGTACAGAGGACCGAACATGTCCGACGGACAGGATTCCAGCGGGCATGTTTCTAAACATGTTTAGAAACATTTGTCCGCTCGAAAACGGTCTGGCAGACAAATGTACGCTGGAAACCTGTCCGCTCGGCCGTACACACGACTGAACATGTCTGCTAAACTGGTCTGCGGACCAGTTTCAGCAGACATGTTCGGTCGTGTGTACGGGGCCTTAAAGGGAACAAAAAAAACCTTACTTCACCTTCACCTTACCTCATTTCCACGAATCCGCAATAAGAGAAAGCAGAACAACGTGTCAAACAATAATAATTATTGTTTAGCCTGAAAATTGTTATGCACTATTAATTCAAATGTTGTCATTTTTTTAATTGAATGTAGCAATTGTTACAATTGGCAAGAGCAGCATATGAAGTAATATATAATCGTGTCAATAAAATATTATTTCTGAGCAGCTGCTTTCAAAATTTAAACTACTTTTAATAATGAATAATATATAGATCTTCTGATAAGGTGCAGTACAACGGCATTAGACTTTCAGACAGGCGAAATTACTTTCTGGAAAATTGATAGAATGAATTGATGTGCTCTGCGCTGTTGATGACAAAGAAAAAGCTTAACCTGTATTTCTACTTTAATTGCAGTTTAATGTATTATCTGGGAGGCTTGGATTTTCAAATGGTATTTTTTCCTTCCTCTTTATTTTCTTCTGCATACCAGATGTTGTTTTTTTTTTAAATCATACTTTTCCTCTTGCTTTCATAGCGTAGCCATATTATTAATTTATATGGCATCAACACATTCTACACTGCTTTACAAACAGACTTCAACCAAAAATAGTCCCTTTCTCAGTTTTAACAGTCATTCCAAACAATATTGGAAGCAGCTGTGTTTCTGTGTTTCCTGTAATCCCAATAGTAAGACATTTGGAATTGAGACAGGATGTAAGAAAAAATCTCCCCAAAGGAGACGAGACAGTTATAAAGACCTGACAAGTTATTTAACCCTTCACCACTCAAGGGCCACTCAACATTAACATTTTGGTTGGAGTTACGTTTGGAGTTACAATCGGAACCCAGCTATAGTCTAGAACAGTGGTCATCAACCTTGTCCTGCAGGGCCCACTAACAGGCCAGGTTTGCAAGATAACTGAAATACATCACAGCTGATATCATTTGCTGCTCAGTGATTGCAGTATTCTAGACTGCATCTCCCCAAGGTAATACATAAAACCTGGACTGTTAGTGGGCCCTGCAGGACAGGGTTGATGACCACTGGTCTAGAACAGTGATGGCAAACCTTGGCACCCCAGGTGTTTTGGAACTACATTTCCCATGATGCTCATGCACTCTGCAGTGCAGTTGAACATCTTCGGAAATGTAGTTCCAAAACATCTGGGGTGCCAAGGTTCACCATCACTGGTCTAGAACAATATGCAAATTTAATCAGGGTGGCTCAAAATAGAAAGTTATCATTTTCTTATGGTTCTTTCTTTTGATAAACATCCCCCATTCCCAGCATGAAGTTCCTATGCATGTCATATGCTGACCGCTGTGTAAAGGCAGTATTTATATCTGAAAACCCCTTGCTGAAAAAGTGAACCCATAAGGTTATCATATGTGTATTGCTATCCTAAAGAATTCAAGTTGATGTAAATAATCTGGTTCCTGGGCAGGCTGCTTCTATATCCCAGATGATCTCCATCGTCTTCTTGGCTTGTAGTGTACTGTACAAAACAACAATGGAAATGGAAGCACCACACCATAAATAAGAGGCCCAGGTACAACTTTATACCAGTAAAAGTCAGCTGATAATCCCAAAAGGCTTGAAAGCAATACAAACGTCTTGAAAGCCAATACAGCAAACACCCAGCTGCTGAAAAGTTTTAATATCTTCATTTGACTCCTCGACCAGGTCGAGGAGTCAAATGAAGATATTAAAACTTTTCAGCAGCTGGGTGTTACTGATGTATTACGTGAAACGTGCAAACAACTGGGATGGAAACTGCCAACTATAATCCAAAATGAGGCAATTCCTGTAGCCTTACAAGGATTCCGGATAGATCTGTGTCTGCTGTATTGGCTACAATTTTCCCCTAAGGTCACACATATCGTGTTTTCTCAGATTTCTATTTTCCCAAACGTGGATCTCTCCGGCTGCTGTCTGGGCTCTTTGGTTCATCTTAAATAATTATTTGAACTGCTTTTAATCATTTCTGTGGAATTTTGAATGGCCTTGTTTGCACTGCACTTTTTCATTTTCTGACTATACCTGTGGTTTTGTGATTACCTTTTAAGCTGGCAATTTAATGACTTATTCTTTTTATGTGTTTGCACTGATTGCCCCTTTCATGATAATGTATAAATAATACACTGAAAAACAATACTAATAAAGAAAGAAAAAAGGTAGGAGACAGATAAAAAGTGAGCGAAAGAGGCCAAATATAATATTCTCCTGCATGTAGTATTATTTTGTGTATTAAAATGTAACACACACAATTATGCACCATAACACAGCTACAACATTCTGTAATTTGGGCTAACTTTTCTTTCTTCATGATTTGTATTTTAAGAACAAATTCTGTGGGATATTTTACTTTTGACAATATGTAAAGATTACCCATCCCCAAGTTACCTTATGTAGTATATTGAAACACAGTTTCAGTTTTAATTTATTTAAATCTGAGATGGAATTTTCTTTTAATAAATCCAAATGGAACTGAACAGGAATGAATAAAGTGTGATTAGATGACTTAATGGCTTGTATTGAAGGTTATTTAAATCTACATTTTTTTATCCTTGTAGAGTAATGAATGTCCTTACTTTGTACGAATACATTTTGATGAAAATGCTGTATGTACTCGAATGTATAAGTGCTTAGCACGTGAATCTGCTTTGGTTCATGATGGACTTTTAATACAATTTTTTTTAACATTAGCATTTGTTTTGTATTAGTGTATATGTTTAAACCACTTGGGGAAAAGATAACAACTGTGAATGCTATGATAAAAGTCTATTCATTGTACTTAAAAATTCCTGAGGATATTTAAATTCTGCAGATTTAAACAGCTGCAATATCAAACCAACTACTCTTTATACATAATGTGTAGCAAATTAAAAAAAACTTCTAAATGGTAAAAAAAGATCAACTTAGAGACATACTGTCGACCATTTTAACTTTTAAAATACAGGACCAGTATATGTTTTAATTCCTGAAACCAGCAATACATGGAGAAAATTGATGTGGGAATCCCTCCTGCTGAGGCAGCCGCCAGCGATAAATCACAGGTAAAATCCAGCAGGCTGGTTGTACCCAAGTTGATTGATCGATCAACTTGATACATTCAGCCAGCCCATACACAGTTTGAATCTTGGCCGGTTCCTGCTGGTTGAGATTTGATCCATGTACAGCTAGCCTAAGTTTACAATAAAAGTTTTTTTGGTTTAAATCAAAACCAGGGAAAGTGCTTACACTTAATAAGAAGTTTCCTTTGTGATAATTCCATCTTTCCCAGCTAACATCTGAAGTACTCTGCTCCCCCATATCCCCACAGCCATGATCTTTAGGTGCTGTGTGAGTTAATATGAGCACTGGAGTGGTCACTATTACAGATATCAACATACTAACATATCATCTGCTGAATTAGGCTTCCTGCTAATTGAAGAACACTAGCTATGATTGTTCAGAGAGACTTTAACTAAAATATACATTGCTAGGACAAAATAGAGCAGAAAATGGTCCAGCACCATTCACGGACGACTTACGCAAACGACGTTGTTTTTTAAATTTTGACGCGGGAACGACGGCCATACTTAACATGGCTTAGGACAACTAGGGCTCAGCCCAAATTTTACACGGCGTAACTCGACGGAAACAACGTAAAGTTAGATCGACGGGCAGCGCGGACGTTCGGGGATCGCCGTAACTAGTCATTTGCATATTCTAAGCCGACCGCAATGGCCTCGCCACCTAGCGGCCGGCCTAGAATTGCATCCTTAAGATCTGACAGTGTAATTCAATTACACCTGTCGGATATTAGGGCTAGCTATGCGTAACTGATTCTATGAATCAGTCGCATAGTTAAGACGGCCCTAACACAGAGATACGACGGCGTATCAGGAGATATGCCGTCGTATCTCTTTTGTGAATCTGGCCCAATGTCTTTAGTCTTACCCTTGAATTTATGGAAATAATTTAGTAATTGAACACAGTTATGTATTTTCTTTACTACATCAGTAGGTATTATGGTGCAACATTGCACTTATTGAGTTAATTTATATATTGATGCATAGATTCATGCTAAGAGGTAATATAAAAAAGGGACTTCAACAAACATACAAAACCCCTTTTATGGGACTTTTAATCAGATATGACAAGCATGTGTATTTCAATATAAGGCTTGTGTGCCAAATGTATTGCAAAATACTGAATGGATGTTATTACATAAACACGGCTAAAAGTCTTAAAACCCCATGTGTACATAATATCTAAAAACATTTTTGTAGTATGCCTGTCAAGACTTGAATTTGGAGAAACGCCTTCTTTAGGTGATAAAGTAGGAGTATGCCGTGTCTAGGTAGCAATCACATTATTAAGTATATTAACCACTTGCCGCTAGCCGTATAGCTAGCAATATGGCAAAGTGGTTTTGTTATCTTGACCGGACATCATATGACATGATCAGGATAACAAATCGCCATGTGCCCACGGGGATTGTGCAGCGTGGTGATCTGTGGTGCGGCGTGTCAGTCTGACACACCGCAACACAGATCTCGGTAAAGAGTTTCTGACAGAGACTTTTTACCACGTGACACGTGATCAGCTGTGTCCAATCACAGCTGATCACAATGTAAACAGGAAGAGCCATGTATCGGCTTTTCCTCACTCGTGTCTGACAGACGAGAGTAGAGGAGAGCTGATCAGCTGCTCTCCTGATGGCGGGGTCTTTACTGATTGTTTATCAGCACAACCCCCCCCCCCGAGGATGCCCACTCATGACCACCAGGGATGCCACCAGGACCACCAGGGATGGCCACCACTGATGACCACCAATTATGCTACCCATGGCCACCATGGATGCCAATCTGTGCCCACAAATGGTGCCAATCAGTGCCCATCACTAATGCCTTCCAGTGATTTCTTATCAGTGATGCCCATCAGTGCCATCTATCAGTGTCCATCAGTGCCACCTATCAGTGCCCATCCATGCCCATCAATTCTCACCTATCAGTGCAGCCTATCAGTGCCCATCAGTGCCACCAATAGGTACCCATCAGTCCAGCCTTTCAGTTCTCTTCAGTGTCGCCTATAAGTGCCCATCAGTGGCATCTATGAGTGCCCATATGTGTCATCTTGGAGTGCCCATCAGTGCTACATATTAGTGCCACCTATCAGTGCCCATAAGTGTCACATATCAGTGCCCATCATCAGTGCCCATCAGTGCCACCTCATTAGTGCTACCTCATCAGTGCCCATCAGTAGTGCCTTATCAGTGCCTGTCAGCGCAGCCTCATCAGTGCCCATCAGTGAAGGAGAAAACATACTTATTTACAACATTTTAATACATAAACAGAAAAAACTAAATTTTCTGTCTTTTTTTGTTTGTTTAGCAAAAAATAAAAGCCCCAGAGGTGATCAAATACCACCAAAAGAAAGCTCTACTTGTGGGAACTGAATTAAAAAATTTGGTTTGGGTAAAGTGTAGCATGAATGCACAATTGTCATTTAAAGCACTGAAAGCTGAAAATTTGCTTGGACAGCAAGGGGGGGAAAGTTCCCTGTATTGAAGTGGTTAATCACATTATCTAGATAGTACCAAAATAGTATCAGCACGCTGACATATTACATAGTCCATGCTATACTTACATAATAGATCAACAATAACAAATAATGGTTCAATATAGATGGTTGCAAGAATAGGGCTGCCAGCACACTACTTGTTCATCCTAGACCCAGATGAGGATACATCCTGGGGGCCAACACACACCCTCTGGGGCTGCCTGGCGTGAAACAGAGAGGTTAAGCTAACAGGGATCCACATCAATCACATGTATAAAAGAAAGTGGGATATAAAGGATCCATTTACCCAATAAAAAACATTTAGCTGTACCATAAAAAATTCATTGTTAAAAAATCTAGATATAAACCCTTTGTAAAAGGGACAAGCAAGTGGTTGCCATGATTCTAAACACTTCTAAAAAAAGGACTTCAGTCAAGCATAAATATTGTATTACCACTTTACCAATAACTGTGTAAACAATTCCTATTTAGTGAAAAGCGTGCAAATGTAGCAAACTGTGTAATCAGGACATTATTCCCAAATACTTTATCGCCAAATACCTGATGACTGCACACAAACATTTTATATTTTTCCATCAGTAAAAAAAAATTCTTTGCTTTTTTTTGAGGGCTTACCTGGTATGTGAGAACAGGTGTAAAACTACAGGCATGTAGTCCTAATTACATAAATTACACAATTATATAAGACCTCTGGGAAGGTTTGACCCTCTATTACAGAAAAACACCAAATAAATAATTCCTCCATCACAAAAGTAATATATACCAATAAAAGCACTATATATATATATATATATATATATATATATATATATATATATATATATATATATATATATATATATATATATATATATATATATATACATATACACACAGTATATATATATATTCCATATATAGTCTAATAAACCAAAATATTAAACTTCCTAAATATGATTGTCAAATATCCATGTTCTTAGATATTTTCATGAATCTCTACAAGTGACATTCTAAAAACATGGATGATTATAACCCACTATGTTGCAGCATAGGGATATGATGTTTTTCTGATATGCACTTTCAGTTGATTATGTGTTGTTCCAGATTGTAATTGAGAACACAGTGCAATAGCTGCATAAGTTATTAGATGCATGTCACAATGTACATTTGTACTTGCATTCCTTGACTTACCACCTGTGGATAAACATCAATTTGTACTGAAATTTTGATTATACTATGTATGATTTATGTATTTTTCCCCTTAGGCAAAAAAGCAAGCTGTTGAGAAAGGCAAGAAAGAAACTGAAGACACGCTGAGTGAGGCTGATAACATCATGACAGAAGTCAATAACTTGGCACAAAGCATCAACGAAGCTGAAAATGTAAGTGAACATTGGTGTATCTAGTGAAGTTATAGGACATCGGTCTTTAGAGAAATATAAAAGTTACCATTGCTGATCATTTTATCTATAAATTCAGTTGCTTGGCTGTAATGTTGATCCTCTTTCTTCAAAACCCTGAGGCCCCGTACACACGACCGAGTTTCTCGGCAGAATTCAGCCAGAAACTCGATCAGAGCCGTATTCTGCCGAGAAACCCGGTCGTCTGTACACTTTCGGCCGAGGAAACCGACGAGGATATCGTCGGGCCAAATAGAGAACATGTTCTCTCTTTCCTCGTTAGTCAATGAGGAAACTTGGCTCGCCGAGATCCTCGGCGGCTTCACAAGGAACTCGACGAGCAAAACGATGTGTTTTGCCCGTCGAGTTTTTCGGACGTGTGTACGGGGCCTGAGACATATATCTGGAAAAGTGTGCAGATAAGGATTACTGGTAGCCCATATATGACAGATATACCTTAATGACAAGGTCAATTTACTTACCCCTGAAATACTTTTCATGTATTTTATACATACAGTATACTGTAAATCCACTCAGATAAGATCTGTTCTACATTGTGCAAATAGCATGTTTGAAAGAAAAGGCTGTAAGTTATCAAATGGGTTGCACAAATTTACAACTGATATATACCATAACCATTGAAGGATCGGGCATGCATAGACATGATGTTTTTTTAAAGGTTCCCATATACTGCATCCTATACCCAGTGCAAGGACAAGGTCGTCTATAGCCCAGGGCAAACATGATAAAATAGCCCCCCTCCCCCCCAAGATGTATGAGCATTGTGTGTCAGAAAAAATCCCCTCACAAAAGCCATGAGTACTATTCTGCATGCTTACCACCTAAACATAACCCCCCCCCTGCCCCCCCAAATCCTACCTTCTGCTGAAATACCCCATCTCAGCACAAATCTGCCCCCCCCATCCTCCATATCCCCCAGCTCAGATGCCCCTCAAAAATCTATCATCTATCCCTACTCTATTACAAAAATGTCCCCTCCTAGTGCCACTTCAAATGTCCCCCTCCTAGCACAATCTCTCCCAAATCCCATTCCCCCAGCATAAATCTTCTTCCCCATTCCCTAAATCACCATTCTAAGCACCTTCCTTCAAATTTCCTCTCCTAGAACAATACTTACCCCCTGCTGCCTCCCCAAATTCCCCCTTTCAACACAAATCTCCTCCCCTCACTCTTTGTTGTGCCCCCACCTCTCATAATTCAAAGATTCATGTTCTATTACCATTCATATGGGGCCAGATTCACAAAAGGGATACGACGGCGTATCTCCTGATACGCCGTCGTATCCCTGTTTCTATCTATGCGACTGATTCATAGAATCAGTTACGCATAGATATCCCTAAGATCCGACAGGTGTAATAGTTTTACACTGTCGGATCTTAGGATGCAGTACCGCGGCCGCCGCTGGGGGGAGTTCGCATCATAAACCAGCGTCGGGTATGCAAATTAGGAGTTACGGCGGATCCCCGACGGATTTTCGCGTTCGCTACGTCGCCGCTAGTCTAGTTTCCCGTCGCAAAGTTAGTCGTCGTTTTAGGTGCCCTAACTTTAGTCAGCAAACGTATTGCTGTCTAAAGTATGGCCTTCGTTCCCGCGTCGAAATTTAAAATTTAACGTCGTTTGCGTAACACGTCCGGGAATACGGAAGTACGCTACGCCATTCAAAAAAATGACGTCACGGCGCGCAAAGCACGACGGGAGTTAGGAAACGGAGCATGCACAGTAGGTCCGGTGCGGGAGCGCGCCTAATTTAAATGGCACACGCCCATTTAAATTTGCCCGCCTTGCGCCGGAGGCCGCGGGCGTAGTTTTCATCGCAAGTGCTTTGTGAATCAGGCACTTGCGATGAAAACTTGCGGCGGTGTAACGTATCTACGATACGTTACGCCGCCGCGATTCTACGTGAATCTGGCCCATAGATCTTTAAAATTCACCTCTCCACTTGGTAGAAAGACTCTTTTACTATTCGGTTTGCTTTAGGCCCCTTTCAGACTGAGGCAGGAGCTGCGGTGGCGGTATAACGCCGCTAAAAATAGCGGCGCTATACCGCCGGAATTGCCGCGGGTATCAGCCGCTAGCGGTGCGGTATTAACCCCCGCTAGCGGCCGATAAAGAGTTAATATCGCCCGCAATGCGCCTCTATAGAGGCGCATTGCGGGCGGTATTGCCGCGGTTCCCATTGTTTTCAATGGGAAGGAGCGGTGAAGGAGCGGTATACACGCCGCTCCTCTCACCGCTCCAAAGATGCTGCTGACAGGAGATTTTTTTGTCTCCCGCCAGCGCATCGCCTCAGTGTGAAAGCCCTCGGGCTTTCACATTGAGTCTGCAGTGCAGGAGTTTTTCAGGCGGGATAGCAGCGCTATTTTTAGCGCTTTACCGCCTGAAAAACTCCTCAATGTGAAAGGGGCCTAATGCTAGTTAAGAATGGATCACAGCCACCTTATTTTCCCAGGTTATGATGAATTATAACAATACTTATTAACACTACTTTTACTTCATTTGAAAAGTGTAGGGCAGTTCTATGGACATATTTTGTGTATTATAAAAGAGCTGCAAAACATATATGAATTTATTCTTCAACTTTGCTTAAAGTTACAGAAATATTTTTTTCTGAGTAGATGTTTAGGCTTCATTTGTGGTTCCTTTGGGGCTATGCACCCACAGCCACACAGATGTCATGCTGAGTGCAGCAGCTGTGTCTATACTGCAATTGCATCCCAAGTGACAAAACCTGCACATCTCCTTGCCTGTAGACACAGTCCTGCACATAACATGGCATGGGTTACAATGCACTTAAACGAGGCTTAAAAGTTACTAGAAAATGCATTTCCTGCAGAAATTGTGTGGGAATGCTGAATAGCTGAATTGCTAAAGCTAACTGGATGAATAGCTTAAATGCATAGGAAGAAGTTGAAGAAGTGAGAATAGTTGGAAAAGTAAGAAAAGCTGAAAAGCTTTTTTTCTTTTTAAAAGCTGACACTAAACTGAATTGTTGGCTTTAAAAGTTTGCAAAGAGTAAGCCCAATACACACTGGGGCAGATCTACAAAGAGAGTACGCCGGCGTATCTAGTGATACGCCGGCGTACTTTCAAATTTCCTGCGTCATATCTTTGTTTTGAATCCTCAAAACAAGATACGACGGCATCTGGGTTAGATCCGACAGGCGTACGTCTTCGTACGCTTTCGGATCTTAGATGCAATTCTTCGGTGTCCACTGGGTGGCGTTCCCGTCGTATTCCGCGTCGAGTATGCAAATAAGCTATTTCTGACGATCGAGAAACGTACGAGCGGCCGTCGCATTCTTTTACGTCGGTTCCGTTCGGCTTTTTTTCGGCGTATAGTTAAAGCTGCTATTTGGTGGCGTATGCAATGTTAAGTATGGCCATCGTTCCAGCGTCGAATTTGAAAATATTTTTTTTTGTTTGTGTAAGTCGTCCGTGAATGGGGCTGGACGTAATTTACGTCCACGTCAAAACAATGACGTCCTTGCGACGTCATTTAGCGCAATGCACGGCGGGAAATTTAGGGACGGCGCAAGCGCAAATTTAAATGAAACACGCCCTCTACTCGCCGATTTGAATTAGGCGCTGTTACGCCGTGAAAGATAAACTACGCCGCCGTAACTTACGGCGCGAATTCTTTGTGGATTCAAAGCTTCCAAAAGTAAGTTACAGCGGCGTAGCGTATCTCACATACGCTGCGCTCATGCAATTGTATGTGAATCTGCCCCACTATGTTTAATTTATAAAATTTCCTGAAATGATCACTAAACTTAAACAGCTTTTTCACATAAAACTGTAAAAAATATCAAACTGAAAAGATATATCCGGATAGCTGAATATTTTGTGAACATTTTAAAGTTTGTCTGCAGGTGAAAGTATGAAGGAGCTGAAAATTTTGGGAGCGGGAGAAGATTTTAAGGATTTGAAGCATGCTCTCATTGACTTCAATCTTAAAAAAAAGTTAAAAAGCATAATATTTTAAAAAGTATAAATAGTACATAGATGTCCCATCATTAGCTGAAAGAGCTGAACATTTTAAAAGTTGAATGGTTTTAAATAGCTGAAAGTATGCAGAATTTACGCAGAATTTACGCAGAGCGGAATAATAAAATTAGGATTAAAGATAAAAAAAAAATTATCACAATAGTGGGACTGCTGAAGCACTCCCACTAAATATAATATAAATAAGCATTATTTACTGTATATCTTAGCAGTTTCTGGATAATTAAAGTGGACTTTGGCTCAGACAACCCTTTTCGTTGTGGCACTAGACATTTACAGCCAGATTCACGTAGAGCGGCGTATGTTTAAGCGGGCGTAGCGCATCTCATAGAGGCAATACAGTATTCACAAAGCACTTGCTCCCTAAGTTACAGCAGCGTATCATAAATGGGCCGGCGTAAGCCCGCGTAATTCAAAGTAGGCTGGTAGTGGGCGTGTTGTATTGAAATGAAGCGTGACCCCATGTGAATGCATGGCCGAACGAACGGCGCATGCGCGCGCATGCTCAGAATCACGACGCAAATACTCCCTACGATACGACGTCTCAATGTGTACGACGTGAACCTAACTTACGCCCAGCCCCATTCACGTACGACTTACATAAACAACGTAAAATCCGACGGCACTTCTGACGTCCATACCCTAAACGACTTAGACCAGCTTTTTGGTGGTTTAACTTTACGCCGGAAAAATGCCTTACGTAAACGACGTAGATTACAGCGACGGCGCAAGTACGTTCGTGAATCGGCGTATCTAGCTCATTTACATATTCGACACATAAATCAACGGAAGCGCCCCTTGCAGCCAGCGTAAATATGCACCCAAGATACGATGGCGTAGGAGACTTACGTCGGTCGTATCTTGGCAAAATTCAGGCGTATCTCATTTTAAGAATGAGCGCATAGATACGACGGCGCACATTCGGACTTACGACGGCGTATCTACTGATACGTCGGCGTAAGTCTCTGTGAATCCGGGCCTTAAAGTTTGTAGGAAACTAAAGCCTCGTATACACGACCGAGTTTCTCTGCAAAAACCAGCAAGAAACTTGCTGGGAGATATTTTTTTGCCGAGGAAACCGGTCGTGTGTACATTTTCGTCGAGGAAACTGTCGAGAAACTCGACGAGCCAAAAAGAGAGCAAGTTCTCTATTTCCTCGATGGGAATTGAGAAACTTGCCTTGTCAAGTTCCTCGACAGCCTAACAAGGAACTCGACGAGGAAAACGATGTGTTTCGCCAGTCGAGTTCCTCGGTCGTGTGTACGAGGCTTCAGACTAAGCATTCTGCAACTGCTCTTTTACCCAGGCCTACCTTTCTATACATTGAACAATCAATGTAATCCAGGAATCAGAACCAGGAGTGAATTAGTTATGCCTATCAAACTACCAATAGGCTCCTGGGAGTTGATTTTGCAAAAGCAAATTTCCTGTTAACTTTGCAAATAGAGTTGCACTTTGCAAGGAAATTATCCCCAGAGCTTGGTAAACGTGGTGAAATTTCACCACCCAATCAAATGTAAAGTAAATGAAAGCAAATGTATTCTGAGAATAGATGACTGGATGATATAAGTCAGCATAGCTTCATCCTATTCAAACACAATAATGATGATTCAATGAAACTTATAAAAATATTTCATAGACCACATATTACTTTACTACAAACATTATATCAATATAGTGCTATATGTTTTGAATACAATTACATATTTCATTCTGTTTTTATTTATTAAAAAAATAAGGAACAATTACATACACAAGGAAATGTCTAATATGTTTTAGTCATATAAGAGTCTACCTACAACCGACATACACATTCTCCATCAGCTGCTAGTCTATCCGTGGTTGACGATTTGCTTATCTAATATATTGTTTGTTTTCCAGGACCTCAATGATGTCAACAATGAGCTTCCATTACTGTCTGAAAAATTAGATGAAAAAATAAACAATCTTACTGAAGAAATTCAAAGTAGGGACCTCCCTGAGCTTGTATACCAGGCAGAAGCACATGCATCTCAGCTAAATGACTCATCCTCAAAACTGGATGGGTATGTAATATAGCCGATAGAAAAATAAGATTACATACATATTCCTTAAGGAAAAACATGTAAAATATGTAGAAAAGAAGTGAATATGGTAAATCTGTAAATAGAGAGTGTAAACTTGTAATTCTTTAGGATGCATATGTATAGTTGTATAGTATATAGGGAGTACACGTAATGTTCATTTCATAAAGGTACTGTCAGAAGAGCCTACTATGTTTTCTGTGACTCTTCAGACATTAAAACTTTATTTTAAAGTGAATGTGAACCCAATTCATAAAATCTGAGCTGAGCACATCTATCTGCAGTGTTTTCATATCTCTCTTCAAATGTCCCGTGGCTGTCTCCTGCTCTGTTCTTCTGTTATCGGCATGATATCTCAGTTGACTGAAAACATGTTAGAAGTTAAAAGTAGCCTGAGTTTTGTGTTGGGGAGGATGCTATAAATAGATTAGCAGAGAGCTGAACTATTCAGTGAACAGCTCTGAAAGTTTGTACCTATGATGAGAGTGGGTGTGTGTCTTTCCTCCAATCAGCTGTCTTGACTGTATGCCCAGGCTTCACTGCAGTGCTGAACAGGAGAAAATCTCCTAACATGATCTGAACTTTCTAAGGAATATATAAAGCTGAAGACAGCAGATATGCATGTAAAACTTATGAAGGGAGATTTTTTTCATCCCTGTGTATCATCTGAGGATGTTCACTTCACTCAGTATATGTGAGGGTTTACATCCACTTTAATTTTGAAGAATTATACAGCATGTAATGTTCATTATATAGAAGGTATATAAAGCAATGTCGGAAAAGCCTGCCATGCTGTTCATGACTCCTCACAAAAGGTCCAGAAGTCATCACTTATTTATTTAGAAAAAAATATATACCCAGACTGTGATGCCCAGTTATGGATAAGATATAATTATGTATTTTTATTATGTCATCAATACCCATAATTGCTAAAATAAGGTCCAATGTTAAAAAAATATATACAAAATATAGTATCCAGTCCTGATAGCAATATGTAACATCATTATCTTTCACATATTGTCTTTTAACTTAAAATTATAAATTTGCTCTTCTGGTGTGACCCACTGGTGCTGTCTGCTCCTCTAGCTATGCACTGCTTGCTATTGGGGCAGACATGCAGGCTCGATCCTAAGCCAGGCTTTGTGAATCAACTGACACACACAGCACAGTTCGGCAATGACCACAAATTTCATCACAGCATTTGATCAACAGTGACAGTGCTGCATCGGTACCTGTGAACATAGGGAGAGAGGAGATAAGAGATGCAGCTGAAAACAGCACTGGATCGATTGAGGACTCAGATAAGTATTTAGGGAGATAGGCGAGCACAGCAACTTGTAAAAAAGTATTTACCTTAATGCAGGGAATGCATTAAGGTAAAAACATTTTAGCGTTAGAACCACTTTAAAGAATAACTAAATCCAAGAACAAAAATATAATGCTGTACATTTCAGCTGATCAGTCCTTAGATGCGGTGACCACATTAATTTTCCTTTTACAGTTCAAGAAAGTTTTCTGCAGTTACAGAAAATACCAGCCGATTTGACCAGAAATGTAGTGTCCTTGTCACTTCCTATCAGGTGCCCTGAAAGTAAAAACAATCTTTGTCATTCTTGTGTAAACTACTAATCCTCCCACTTTCCATACACAAAGAGGAGGAGAAGAAAACATGTCTTATGTCCCTCCTAAGTGACAACCATAGCTTCCTCTATAGATACAGTGGAGTAGTAAGCATAGCTACTCCAGGACACAAAGTGTGTTAATAAGCAGGCACAGTTTAAGAAAAAAAAATAGAAACAGAAAACAAATGCATTCACCACATCTAAGGACTGGTATGCTGCAATATATTAAATAGCTTTAAGGTATACAGTAGGTACAGTTAATAAACCTTCAGCCTTATGTACTGCACTGTTGTACTTGGAATTTCTAGAATACTGGATTGTGTACTCTTCTACTAAGATTAACTTACAAAGCATATTACACAGGGTATTTTCTATTTCACTGATCCTAACCTTATAGAATATTGTGACAGTGTGTAAATAGGCTTATAGGCGATATACAGAGTATTTTTTTAAAAATAAGTCATACTTAACTGCAATGTGAAATGTTTTTGCACAGAGCAGCTCCGATCCTCCTCAAATGGGGTCCCCTACCTGCGCTCCTGGTTGCTCCCCACTTCTTAGTGCCTCCATAGCAAGCAGCTTGCTATGAAGGCGCTCATGTAAACTCGATCACAAGCCATGCTGTGTGTCAATGCCTACCCTCCCATTTGCTTACTGGCTGTGATTGACAGCAGTAGGAGCCAATGGCTTCCACTGCTGCCTTTATGTACACTCAGTGAGGAGAGAGAGGGAGAGAGGGAGAGATGCTGCGCTTGGGTGCAGCGCTGGATCAAGAATAGACTCAGGTAAGTATAGGGGGCGCTGGGGGAAAGGTACACATAGAAAGTTTTTACCTTAAGTCAAAGAAGGAAAAAACTTTAAACTTTACAACCACTTTAAGTAAAAGCTGCCTCTTTAGCCTCATACACATGTATGGGTTTCTCGGCAGACTTTTTCCCCTTACACACAACAGGGGTTCCCGACAGGAAAACTGCCATGAGAGCTTTGGTCGGGAATCCAGGCCGTGTGTATGCTCCATCGCAGTGTTTCCCATAGAAAAACTGCCAGGTTAAAAACCGCCGGGAACCCGGCAAGAAAAAAGAGAGCTGGTTCTCTTTTTTCCCAGCAGTTTTTCTGTCGGGAAAACTGCGATGGAGCATACACATGGCCGGTTTTCCCAGCCAAAAGCTCTCATGGCAGTTTTCCAGACGGGAACACCGGTCGTGTGTATGAGGCTTTTGTCTCCATTAGTCCTGATAGCATTTTTAAATACATATGATATTTTGGTTACTGTTTCATTACAGCATTAAAAAAATTGAAAGCGGAGTTCCACCCAAAAGTAAAACTTCCGCTTTAAGCACTCCTAGCCCCCTTACTTGCCACATTTGGCATGTAATTTTTTTGGGGGGGGAGTGGGGGCTTCGGTAGGAGTGGGACTTCCTGTCCCACGTCCTCCTCCCACCCAGGGACCGACTAGGCGACTCCTCCTCTCGCCTTAGGCAGCCCCTCCCTCTTGACGATCTCCTGGGACACGTGACAGGTCCCATTAGATCGCCTGTCTACTCCTAGTGCGCAGGGCGAATCGCATATGTGCAGTGCGTGCCCAGCCGTGAAGACTAAAGCTGTCGCGGCCGGGTGCCCACAGTCTGAATGGAGGCGCCGGCAGAAAGGGAGGGGAGAGGAGCGACGCTCGGAGCTGTCGCATCGCTAGACCGTGGAACAGCTAAGTGTCTGTTTATAAAAAGTCAGCAGCTATACTGTTTGTAGCTGCTGACTTTTAATAAACATAATAAGGCTGGAACGCCACTTTAGAGTTTTAAAAATACAGTATATTAAACAAAACAGAAAGTATTCAGCTTTCATTTAAGTTGCTGTGAATAATGATGTGAATATTGCACTTTGCTCTTAACCTCTAAAAACAAAGGGATCAAACGCATGTGCTTTTCTAAGTACGCTTTGACATCAGGTATGCAGTGTATGGCTCATCAAAAGAAAAAGGAGTTTCTGCAAACACAAAGTAGTGTGCGCTATCCTTGTAAGAAAATGAATAAAAAGCAAAAACAAATTGCTCATGCTTATAATTTCTGATTCATAGCCTGTGTCCAGGTGAATTGGCATCATCCTCTCTCTGAATCCTTCATATTTATTTTTAAACGTGCTGCATAAAATAGTGGCATATAATCAAGTATGTAAATTATAATATGTTGAACCAATGCACTTTTATAAAGATTGCCAGCCTGTTGCACTTCAATTACAGCTACTTTTACATTTTCCCAAGCACTCATAGACATTTTATGAATGCATCTTGCCAGTTTTAGAGACAGGCTTGGCTCTCTTATATTAAAACATTTCCCTTTTCAAGCTGAAAAGCAGCACAGCAATGCCACCTACCTTTCCAGAATATGTTTGTTACTTAATCAGTAGAACTTAGTGGATAGATAATATATTTATTTTAGCTACATTTTGAAGAAGTAACTCAAAGCTGGCTAACAGAAAAATATAGATTAGTAAAGTGAAACTAAGTTAGAAAACTGACACATGCTGTAAAACGATGGAAGCTGTTTAAATTGGGTATATACCGGTATATATGATTAGACATGTGCACACTGACATATTTCATTTCGGAATATTGTTTTCGTCCGAAAAATACATTTATTTAGTTACTCCCAAAATTTGTTTTTATTTTGCTTCGTTAAAAAATGCATTCGTCTGAAAATGCGAATAAAGGTCAAATCTGTCAATTGAAGGCTTATTGTGTCTGTCGAATGTTCTAATGCCGCGTACACAGGACCATGTTTCATGTCATGGAAAAAAACAACGTTTTTTCTCGACGTTATTCCTCTAAAGCCTGCCTTGCATACACACGATCGTGATAAAAAATGCTCGAGCAAAGCGTGGTGACGTACAACACGAACGACGGCACTATAAAGGGGAAGTTCCATTCGAATGGCGCCACCCTTTGAGCTGATTACGCTAATTTCCCGTCTCATAACTTGCTTCTGAGCATGCATGTTTTTTTCCCTGTCGTTAAAGCGTACACCCAATGGTTTTTCATGACGAGAAAAACGACGACATTAAAAACTAAAAAAAAAAATGTTAATGCCCATTTTGGAGCCTACACACGATTGTTTTTAATGACCAATTTTAAAATGGCATTTTTCTCTTCATGAAAAACAGTGGTGTGTACGCGCCATTAGAGGATTTGACGAAGCAGCTAAACTGTTTGACGCCACAATCATACATTTCCGGTCAAATATTCTGCCTACAAGCTATAGAAGAATTCTAATGTTGTATGACTAGTAATTATTATATTTATTAATTATTATTACTAGTCAACCAACATTAGAATTCTTCTATAGCCTATGGGCCAAGCATTTGACCATAAATTTCAAACTTTTTCTCTCTATGTCGAATAATCTTGGACTAATAGAGTAAGGTTAGGCACATTCAACCACAGGATCGATAGACACAGATCGCTTTTGTCAACCGTCATGTCAAATCTTCTATCTGTATCGAACTGTTGTCACAACTAAATGAAAATAAAGCATTTTTTATGTCAGATCATTCAGATTTTGAATTTTAGCACGTTCGTTTTCATTTGTTAAAACGAATGTGAAAATCCCAGAAATTTGGACGAAAATGCATTCAGACCAAAACGAATGCACATATCTATATGTGATTTAAATACGTAAGATTTACTTAATACCTCAGTATGATGAACAGGTTTCTATTTATTAAAGTGATAATGACTACAAAGAAAATGTTCACTGAGTCTAGTGAATAAGGTCACACATTGTAAACTTCAGGAAACTAATCATGCTTTAGGAAAATTCTATTTTTTTTGTTTTTTTTTTCCTGGCACTTGATTGGGTATTCAAAAAAAAATACTTTGTGAACAGCCTCTACTCCTTTAAAGGGGTTGTAAATGTACAATTTTATTTTCCTAAATAGCTTCCTTTACCTTAGTGTTGTCCTCCTTCACTTACCTCATCCTTTGATTTTGCTTTTAAATGTCCTTATTTCTTCTGAGAAACCCTCACTTCCTGTTCTTCTGTCTGTAACTCCACACGGTAATGCAAGGCTTTCTCCCTGGTGTGGAGTGTCGTGCTCGCCCCCTCCCTTGGACTACAGGATAGTCAGGACGCCCACTAACACACAGCTCCTTTCTCTATCTGCAACATAGAGACTCTCCTGTAGTCCAAGGGAGGGGGCGAGCATGACACTCCACACCAGGGAGAAAGCCTTGCATTACTGTGTGTAGTTACAGACAGAAGAACAGAAAGTGAGGATTTCTCAGAAGAAATAAGGACATTTAAAAGCAAAATGGAAGGATGAGGTAAGTGAAGGAGGACTGCACTAGGGTAAGGGAAGCTGTTTAGGAAAAAAAATTGTACCTTTACAACCCCTTTAATAAATGAATCTAAGACATGATGTACTGTAGCCCATAGAAATTATCATATATATAAAAAGAAAAATTGCTACATGTTTCAGCATATTTTCTGTTTACACATTTTTATCACAGAGTCTGCAGTGTTATTTAAAGTTCATCTCTGGGCAAACTTAACCACCACCCTTCAACCATATTGCGAAAAATTATGGAAAGGTGGACACCTATTTCTGGAATTCAGTTTATAAACAGCACTTCATAAATCACCCTTGTGTGATTTATGAATCACAGCATACACAAATGTAAACATTGTACTGTTTACATTGGTCAGCTCACCCCTTCCTCTTACAACATAGGAAGGAGGGACTAATGAATGGATGTTTATTCACTAGTGCCAGAGCACAGGAACAGTAGATTAAGGGTTGAGGGGGTTGATTGCAGGATCATTTTAACCCTTTCACCTTCCCCATCTCCCCTGCAAATCTGATTTGTATCCTGTCTATGTAGCTGTGTATTAACCACTCACTTTCTTTATCCTGCAAATTTGAACATTAACCCCTTCATCTCCATCCTCCTACTATACTTTTAACCCTTGTAAGGCTTTTTTTGCCATCTTTGTCCCAATAGGGAGATTCCCCTTCACATTCTGTCCAGTAGGCAAAACAGGAAGTGAGAGGAAATCCCTGCAAATTAAAAACATTTCTTGGGGACCCCGAGGTCTCCAGAACCAGTGCCCCTATTGGAAGAATTCCCCTCTATTACTTTTCTGGGGACAATTCAAAAATGTGGGTTTTCTTTTACTTTCACTTTCATTTATAATAACAGGACAAATAACGAGGGTGAATCTACCTACCAGGGGCCCAGACAGCAATAAAAACTGGCAGGTGTTCTAATCAATCTCCACTCTATTCAAAATTACAAAAAAACTTTTGCCTTTAGTTGTACTTTAATCCTTTCACCTCCTCCTCCCCTTTTGTATGACCTATGATACTGCTGAATTTAGTAAATCATTGTCATTATCCAAATTTGAACCACCTAAATGTCAGCATGTTTCTTTTTGGAAAATTGTGTTAAATAAATTAAACCCTAAGGGAGACTACTTTCTACAGTGGAGTTAGTTAGGGATTGTTTGTACTGTCCTAGCATTTTTTTGCTATGTTTTAGAACAGAAAGGGGAAAATGCTAAAATAAATTCACTTGGGTACTCTATCGCATGATAGAGTACTTATTTGTCAAACTATCACAGCACCAAAAACTGAAAATTAGACTGATAATGAATGGGCTTGTACTCAAGCAATTAAGCCTTCCTGTAATCACTTCCCGACTCCCCCTACTACCCATGTATCAATGACAATTAGTTCTTTGAACTAAAATTTAAAAACACCTTTTTTAATCAAGTCTGCCATCAAGAATGTGAAAAATATGCAGATGGACAGTCAATTAAAGTAAACTGGGTAATGTTTCAGCACTAAAAAAGTCCCCATAGCAGCTGTAAACAAAAACACCCCTCCCCCCATGAATAGATTATAAATAACATTTAAAAAAGTGCTTAAGTACAAAATCCCCCAGTGCTCTTTCTAGTAGTCCTCTTCATTCATGTGTGTTAATATACCAAATATAAATCACTTCCAATCACAGATCATAAATCCCATCCTACTCCGGTCCTAAAAGCTTTCCAGCATTTAAGTCCTCAAGAAGTTTTTTGTTAAAAAACAAAACCAAAATATTCTAATAGTGCAATACAGTCTCAACAACCAGAACAGGATATTTGTGAAAATGTGCTCACACATATATGTACATGGTAAAAAGTGCAAACCAGTTTTTTCCCATGCATTCGAATCCACATGTATCAAATCCCTCATGCTAATATACTCTTTCCAGACCAATTTTCCACACATATTGGGGCTAGATATCATACTTTAAAACCTCCTCTTTCCTCTTCAAAAATCGTCTTAGGTCAGGTACTTCGTCCATTAAACATAGGGCATTCACATAGAAAATATATAGAGCATACAGAGATACAAAGAAGCCAAATTCCAAAATGGCAGAACAGGTACTTCTGGTTTCAGGGCCTCTAACATCACCTACTGATGTCTTTCATCCTATGGCATTTTCCATGGATCTCCTTTTATTAGAAATTTACTTTAAACCCCTGAACAATTATATATTTTCCGAAAGAAAATAAGAGAATAATATGGCGACAGTTGCAATTTGCATGTCACATGATATTTGCGCACGTATTTATCAGATGCATATGTTTAGGAAAATATACACTAAAATATTATTAAATTTATTTATTTTAGTGCACACAAATTATATTGCATTATAATACCCAGTTTTCTATAATATAATATTATCTATAATATTCTATAATATAAAAGATGAGGTTGTGTCAAAGTTCCCTTTATGGAGATATCAGGGGTCTATTAAACCCCAATGTCTTTCCTACCCTCCACGGCAGCTATTCAAGTACAGATTTGTTGTTTTCCCAGATACAGAAGCTGGGGAACAACAGCTCTTAATCTGGAGGTGACAAAATCCTAGTTTCAAAGGAGATTGGGGAACTCCTCGAAGGGACAGGAGGACCTATGGCCTCCCATGGACAGCACCAGCAGGAGGTGCTGGTCATTGAATGTACTGTAAAAGTGATGGTCAACTCTGCAGCTGCCCAGATCACTTTGACATGAAACCCAAGTGTTTGCTGAAGAATATCAATACCACCATTACTGCTGCAGCTTCAACATTTATAAACATAGCTTGGCAGACAAGAAGTTAAACTGCAAGGCTTCCCTTTAAAAATGTGAACTTTTTGTTTCAGGGGTTTTCTTCTCTTTTGGAGATTTCTTTGAATTTATTTTATATAGATTATACATTTTATATGTATGGGGTTCTTAAAGCACATTTACTTTTTCTGATCATCTTTTCTTGGAACTTTCTTTTAGTTTACAGAATGCCACTTCGTATTTTGAAATAAAGTAAGGCAGTGTAAGTAACACTGAGTTCAGAGATCAGTAGTAGATGATAGTAAAGCTTGGGGGTCAGGAGTAAGTAATGCACAGTTTAGAGGCCAGTAGTAGGCGATTTAGAGCTCAGGGTCATCAGGGTACCATAAGGCTGCACTGTAAGGCTGGGGGCTACCACTGCCTGCTTATGTGATGCTAGCCAGGGCAAGGTTGCCCGAGAAAAACAGGCAGACATGTGGGACAGTGTGACTGAGACAGAGCCAGTGATTGAGCACCAGTAGGCAGAGAGAGGGAAAGCCATAGTCACTTAAAGAAATACCAGCGGCTGGGCAGTGAGAGAGGCCAAGGGAGCTGCAGACAGCAGGCAGAATTGCTGATCTGATCCAGTGGCCAAAAGTAGAGTGTGGTGGGCAGGAATTAAGCAGCAATGCAGGTGCTGCATTGGGCATATTACTTTGAAGTCCCTATACACAGGCTGGCTGCACAGATCACTGTGTTTATTCCTTGGCCCAGTGGATCATCACAGTACTACATGCTGTGCCAGCTGCAGTGAAGATTACTCTGCCTTAAATTTTATTTGACTAACTGTTGCACTATTTCTGAGTGGCTTAGCAGCACTTGGCACTTGGACAGTGTGCTCTTTGGGGGAGGGTTGGACCCCATTACCTCCCCATACTTTTCTACGCCCCTGTGCCTCACTATATGACTGACTTTTATGTTTTTAATCCTTTTGTGTTGACAGAGGATATTTAGCGGAATAACTACTTAAAGGAGAAGTATGGAGTATGGAAAAAATAAACATAGATATTCACCACCATGTTGCAGAATCAGTCTGATGCTTCAGCTGCCCTCGGCCAGCACTAAGCCTGAGAACTGAATGATCATCTAACTGATTGTAGGGGAGAGCCTAGACTGTCAGTCACTGTTATCCCCTCCAGCAATCAGAAATAGGGAGGGTCAGGAGTAGCTGGCTCAGGCATCCGGTGGACTCCAACAATATGGTTGGGTTCCTTTCAGAGCCTGGAGCAGCTCTGTGATGTCAGCTTGCAGCAGGCTTTTGGTCACTGTCAACTGATTCTGGGTCACATAAGAGCAAAAGTATGTGCACTCCTGTAACTCAGAATAGAAGTATGGCCAAAATAATGTTGGTCATACTTTTCCTTTAATAACGGTACTTAATGTTGCTTACAGAATGTCTCCCTTTGTGTTTCTGTGTCACAGTACTAAAGAAGACTGGCTGGGTATGAAACTATATATTTTAATGATTGAGCAGGAAACTGTGCATGCAGTTGCTGAGGCATCTAGACTCCCAGATAAACTGATTTTATAAGCAAAGAATATGTAGCCGTTTATGTGCTGTGGAGTCAGTGCATAAATAAATTGCTTTCCTGTAGCAGCAATGTATTTTACACATTATTTTGATATAAATTCCTTTCTGCAGGGTTTCATTTAGATTTGAATTTAACATTGCTATCTACTTTCACAGAATCCTCGCTGAAGCTAAAAACCTCTCATTTAATGCTACGGTGGCTTTCAAAGCATACAGCAATATCAAGGACTTGATTGACAATGCTGAGGACACAGCAAGAGATGCCAGAGTAAAAGCAAATGAAGCAGTAGATTTGGTAAGGATAAATACTTAAAAAAAACTGTAGCCACGTTTTGTACAGTATTTCATCTTCTTTCATAAACTTAAGGAACCTTATACTGAGGACCAAGCCAAAGCAGAAGCAGTAGAAACAGATGCCCTGTAGACAGTTGTACGAGTATAAGACAGAGGAATGAATTGATATCCACAAATCACTGCTGTAAATTCTGTCTAACAGAGCCAAGCACAATCCTTTAAAAAAAAAAAACAGAAAGATGCAAAAACTAGTATGAATTACTGTGACCATTTTAATTTACTAAAAAAAACATATACTCACTAATGGGTCCTTGGAAGAAGTCAGTTTGTCAGTGCACACTTGACTCCCCCAGGAGGAGTTTTCCTTCTGAATCAGGTCAAAGAGTGAGACACCACCACAAAGTAGTCTCACTGCTGACCACAAAAGGAGCACACTTACACAGACATATGACAAACTTTCTGCCAAGAACTCTTGAAAAAAAAAATGCTTACAGTAATACACTAGGTTGGTGAGCCTTCCAGTTTTTTTCCATATTTAGACTGTCCTTGCATACACTGAGAGCTGCTGAAGACATACTTTTTCATTCAATTTCCTGAATAACCATTGCCATATTGACTGGGCATACTTATTAATAATTTAAATGTAACATTTTTAAAAAATTTCAATTACTGTAGCTCTTATAGAGTAATAACGGAACAGAACAACTGGAGAATTCTGTGCTATCTGCTACACACTTCTAAGGCCCCGTACACACGATCGAATCCATCCGCTGAAAAATCCCAGCAAATGGGTTTCAGCGGATAGATCCTATGGTGCGTACACTCCAGCGGATCTGTTTCCGCGGATATTTCTCCCCTGGGATGGATTCCAGCAGATCGAATATTTGCTGACATGCCAAACAAATCCATCTGCTGGAATCCATCCCAACGGATGGATCCGCTGGTCTGTATAGACTCACCGGATCCATCCGTCCGAAGGGATCCCCGCATGCGTCGTAATGATTCGACGCATGCGTGGAATTCCTTATATGACAGCGTCGCGCACGTCGCCGCGTCATAATCGCGGCGACAGCGCGACACGTCATCGCCAGAGGATTTCGGCGCGGATTTCAATGTGATGGTGAGTACACTCCATCGCATTAAAATCTGCTGAAATCCTCGAGAGGATTTATCCGCGGAAACGGTCCGCTGGACCGTATTCGCGGATAAATCCTCCCGTGTGTATGGGGCCTAAGGCCCCGTACACACGACCAGTTTCCTTGGCAGAATTCAGCTTCCGACCGAGTTTCTGGCTGAATTCTGCCGAGAAACCCGGCCGTGTGTACACTTTCGGCCGAGGAAGCCGACGAGGACCTCGGCGAGGAAATAGAGAACATGTTCTCTATTTCCTCGTTGTTCTATGGGAGAACTCGGCCCGCCGAGCTCCTCGGCGGCTTCAGGGCTGAACTGGCCGAGGAACTCGATGTGTTTGGCACGTCGAGTTCCTCAGCCGTGTGTACGGGGCCTTAGGCCCCGTACACACGACCAGTTTCCTCGGCAGAATTCAGCTTCCGACCGAGTTTCTCGCTGAATTCTGCCGAGGAAACTGGCCGTGTGTACACTTTCGGCCGAGGAAGCCGACGAGGAGCTCGGCGAGGAAATAGAGAACATGTTCTCTATTTCCTCGTTGTTCTATGGGAGCTCTCGTCCCGCCGAGCTCCTCGGCGGCTTCAGTGCTGAACTGGCCGAGGAACTCGATGTGTTTGGCACGTCGAGTTCCTCGGCCGTGTGTACGAGGCCTTAGAGTTGAATTTTCTTCCTATCCCTGGTAGAATGTAGTGGTACCACACCTTTTTGCAGACCATGTGATTGCAGATACACAAGTGGCCCAGGTTTGTTAGACTGCATAATGATTATGTAGATAGGCCGAAAGACAGATATAATTGTAAGAGTCAAATGAACAACAGCAGCAAACAATAATTTGTAGTGGTATTTCAGAGCCACACAAAAGCACCAGCCACTAACCCTGCAAAAGACTGTTTTGTTCCAATGTCACACTGTGAAGAGACACTCATTTATACTAAACATAGACACTTTACGGTAATCAGAAGAGACCATTCCTTCTAATAAACTGGAATCAAACAAATGTTACCAATGCAACAGAGAACTAGTCATGACCTGTCACTTGTTCAGTGTTGAACCAGGGCTGTGCTGCTTGCCTTGAATACACATATAGTTTATACACAGCAATTAGGTAAATACATCCCAAATCAAGCACTAACAGTTTTCATCTGCCCCGACCTTTTATCTCTGGGCAGACCATAAGCCATTTGATGTTTACCCTTGCAAATTCAGGACAATTCTCACTTATTATTATTATTATTATTATTATACAGGATTTATATAGCGCCAACAGTTTACGCAGCGCTTTACAACATCAGGGAAGACATTTAGTTACAGTACAATTTAATACAGGAATGATCAGAGGGCCCTGCTCGTTAGAGCTTACAATCTAGAAGGGAGGGTGAAGTGGAACAGAGGGTAGTAGATGTGGGGGGTGATCAGGTGGGCAAAGTTAAAATACAGTTGTTAGATGTGGGTAGGATAGGCTTCTCTGAAGAGGAGGGTTTTCAGGGATCCTCGAAAAGCTGAAAGAGAAGGAGATAGACGGATAGTTTGGGGTAAGGAGTTCCATAGGCTTGGAGAGGCTCTGGAAAAGTCCTGTAGACGAGCATGGGAAGAGGTGATGAGAGAGCTAGAGAGCAGGAGGTCTTGAGAAGAACGAAGAGAGCGATTAGGTTGGTATTTGGAGACAAGGTCAGTGATGTAGCAGGGGGCAGAATTGTGGATGGCTTTGTAGGTTGTAGTTAGTATTTTGAATTTAATTCGTTGGGCGAGCGGAAGCCAGTGGAGGGATTGACAGAG
This sequence comes from Rana temporaria, assembly GCF_905171775.1. Classification (NCBI taxonomy): domain Eukaryota; kingdom Metazoa; phylum Chordata; class Amphibia; order Anura; family Ranidae; genus Rana; species Rana temporaria. The sequence goes on from NC_053492.1 coordinate 288,147,590, forward strand.
AGGAGTAGCAGAGACAGAGCGGTTGGTAAGGTGGATAAGTCTGGCCGCGGCATTCATGATGGATTGAAGGGGGGTTAGAGTATGCAGCGGTAAGCCAATGAGAAGGGAATTGCAGTAATCAAGGCGAGAGATGACCAGGGAGTGAATTAAGAGCTTTGTGGCATCATTGGTTAGAAAGGGGCGTATTTTGGAGATGTTGCGGAGGTTGAGGCGGCAAGATTTGGACAGTGATTGAACGTGAGGCTTAAAGGAGAGTTCAGAGTCCAGGACTACACCTAGGACCTTGGCATGTGGGGATGGGCTGATAGTTGTGCTATCAATTTTGACAGAGAGATCAGGGGAAGAGGCACGTGGGGGAGGGAAAATGATAAGTTCGGTTTTGGATAGGTTGAGTTTAAGGAAATGACGTGACATCCAAAGTGATATATCTGATAGTAAATTAGTGATACGTGAGGAAAATGAAGGAGTGAGTTGAGGGGTAGAGAAATAGATTTGAGTGTCATCAGCGTAGAGGTGGTATTGGAAGCCATGGGAGGCTATCAGCTGACCCAGGGAGGAGGTGTAGATTGAAAATAGGAGGGGTCCAAGAACAGAACCTTGGGGGACCCCAACAGAGAATGGTAGAGGAGAGGAGGAAGTAGAGTTGTAAGTAACGCTGAAGGTGCGGTTGGATAAGTAGGTAGAGAACCAGCGAAGAGTAAAGTCACAGAGACCTTCCTATGCCTTTGACACCATGAATATAATGTATTAGATCCCCAATAGCTAGTGTGGCCATATGTTTTGAATTCTCTCTCTTTAATGGATATGGCATTGCTAAATTAAATATGGTACTTTTTAGGTTATAAAAACACAAGTTCAAATAAAATTTTACCATTTTCATAACATCAAAAGTGCATATGGCCAAAACAGCCAATGGGCACTAAAAACTCTGTGTAAATTAGGTGAAAGGCAAAGGGATAAATTGAATATAGGAAGCGGCTTATGGATAGTGCTACATGGCACGTGTGAGACACAGAAAAACACTTTTAGTTCTGTAAATGTAAAAAGAGGGCTTTTAAATTATGAGGAAAAAGGAATAGTGCTGGAGGAGCAGAAACATGTTTTTCTTCCGAAGCCACAGTTTACTCACCATTCTTTTCATAACTTGATGGGCATGTTATGATCACATCATGCAGTCTCTTGAATCCTGTCCTGAGAGAAAAATTAGTGCAGCATTGCTAACCTTCATGAAAGATGATACTTGCCTGCCTGTTAAACTGATAATTTCACTTTAGTAATTTCTTTCTGCCACTTCCCAGTATAACAGGCAAAGGCAGAAGTATGTGATGTGGCTTTTGCTGTGGTTTACTGGTACCTTTGGATTAACATGACACTAGACAACTAGTATTTTCAGAAGGAAATGGCCTGAATATTTCTCTAGACAGCAAGGGTCAAAAGTGAAAGTTATGTAAGGGGGAGGTACAGAAAACTCAAAAAATAAAAAGTTGACAGAAATTCTCATTGATAGAGCCCATGCACTCGAGCCTAGAGTAGACTAGAGCCTATTTTAAACTTCTAAGGCCCCGTACACACGACAGAGTTTCTCGGCAGAATTCACCGAGAAACTCGGTCAAAACCCGGATTCTGCCGAGAAACTCTGTCGTCTGTACAGTTTTGGCTCGATGGAGCCGCCGAGGAGCTCGACGAGAAAATAGAGAACATGTTCTCTATTTTCTCGTTGTTCTATGGAAGAAGGCGGCCCGCCGAGCTCCTCGGCGGCTTCATCCCAAAACTCGACGAGGAACTCGACGTGCTTTGCACGTCGAGTTCCTCGGCCGTGTGTACGGGGCCTCAGGGATCACAAAACATATAGTTAGACCCTTGCAGTAACACATAGCTAAAGGAGACATCAGTTATAAAGGCTCATACACACGATAGGTTAACCCGATGAAAACGGTCTGATGGACCGTTTTCATCGGTCCAAACCGATCGTGTGTGGGCGCCATAGGTTATTTAACCTTCGGTTAAAAAAAGCAAACTTGCTTTAAAATTTAACTGATGGATTGCTAACCGATAGGTCAAAACCGATAGTTAGTATGCAAAAGCATCGGTTAAAAACCCGCGCATGCTCAGAATTAAGTCGACGCATGCTTGGAAGCATTGAACCTAGTTATTTTTCAGCACGTTGTTGTGTTTTACGTCACCGCGTTCTGACACAATCGTTTTTTTAACTGATGGTGTGTACGCACGACGGACCATCAGTCAGCTTCATCGGTTAACCTAGGACAACGGTCCTTCAGACCGTTTTCATCGGATGACTGATCGTGTGTACGAGGCTTTAAACAATTTTCAGCTGCTCCTAGGGGTGTCTGCCATTTTTTTTCCTGCCTCTAAATTTTCGTTTCATGTTAGCTTATGTGTCTATGCACCCATAGGTGCATAGACACATAAGAGAAGTTTAAAAGCAGAGGTGTTTAGAGGCAGTAAAGAAAAATCACTGGCAGTGCATCCAAGAGCAGCGGCATTTTAGCTTAGGTCCAATTTCTAAGACCCTGAGTCTTTCCGCTAAGCCACTAAAAATAATTAGAAGCGTGCAGCAAGACATTCATTATTTATGTATTTTACTTTAAAAATTCACCACTGTCAGTTCTTTAATTAAATATTATTTTTTAAAACAGTGTTGCTTTCAGCTGTAAGTCCAGTTTCTTGGAAATGGTCTAAATATAGTTTTTATGTTGTGCTATACTAATATTACTGCATGCAAATGTGACCTTTCAGGGCTATTTAATATACTGTATCTAATATTGCTCAAAACCAAAAGTAGTTTATAAAACCGCTATCTAATATTAGTCTGAATTATGCATGACAGCTCATTTTACTGCAGCTAATCATTTTAACAAAAAGAAAGCTTGTGTTCCCCTTTATTTTTACATTTCCTGGTTGTACAGTTAATTTAATTGCCTTCTTCACCGTTTTGTGCAGAGTATTATATTAGATTAGAATATTCTGCTCTGTTAGAGTTTTTTCAACAATGGTTGCTGTTCTGATTAATGTTCCATATTGTTAGCGCTATCCTCATGCTATTCTAGTGCATGAATAGGAAAATAGATATCAAGAAAGTTTTCTTTTTCTTTTCGCTTTCAAACTGTTCACAAATAGAACAATTTAAAATAGAAAAATTAAACACTATGGGTCATATTTTAAAAACTATAGATGACCATAAAGGACATTCACCAAAAAATTACTGCAGGTTATAATCCTGGTATGTGTGTTTTAAATTACTGGGATGGTTTAACCACCTATGAATGTTTGGTGAATGTCACATTCACTACTTTATAGATACGTGTTATGGACCTGTGGCCAGACTATGGACATTCAAGTATTTTTTAACAAGCAGTGAATGATCTTTAAAGCAAGCCCTCACTAACACAATCCTTAAAATATGTAGCAGAAGCAAAAGCAAATTTATCTTATTATTTCAGTTTAACCCTTCCCAGCAATGACTTAGCATCCTTCCACTCTTCTAATCTACACAGAGTAGGTGCTCTTGGAGGAAGGAGCAGGGGTAGTTGAGCAGCTAAGGGAACTTGAATCAGTGCCTCTACTCTAAACTTTAATGCATTTCTCCAGAATGCCTGCAGCTAAAAAGGTAAAAGAAAAACTTGCTTTAAAGGTAATTCATTCCTTGGTAAGAATATGCAAATAATGGAATGTCCACAGCCTAGACATAACGGACATCCTGGAAACAGCAGTTCTACTACTTTACTTTCGGTAACACCAGCATTTGTAATGGAGATAGCAAATTCGTCACGCTGTAACAGACTAAAAAGCACAAAGACTGAAAAGCGCAAATCGTCTCTCACCAAACTTTTACTAACATGAAATCAGCTAAAGCAGCCCAAAGGGTGGCGCCATCTGAATGGAATTTCCCCTTTATAGTGCCGTTGTACGTGTTGTACGTCACAGCGCTTTGCTCAAGCATTTTTTTTCACGATCGTGTGTATGCAAGGCAGGCTTGACAAGAATCACATTGAAAAAAACTGTTTTTTTCTAGGACATTAAAAATGGTTGTGTGTACGCGGCTTAAGTGATACATTTCCACATACTGTATAATTCTAATCCATCAAAATATGTCTAAAGCCAAAACAGTTTTTTTTCATGTTGTATAAGGTGGGGGTTAAAATTGCTGTTTTCCTTTTTCAGTTCCTCATTGGGGAGATTTACTTCACCTCCTGTAGACTCAACAGGAAGTAGGAGGATATTGTTAAAATACCCTCTTACACCGTTGTTACAGGAACAAGTATCCCTATTGTAAGACTTCCTCTCTAATCTTGTTCTAGTGGCAGAATGTAATGTTCCTCTTACTTTCAATTTCAGTATCATTGGTATTTGGAAAAATTATTGGAGTATTAATTTCTCTTATGGGGATCCAGAAAGCAATACAAATCTGACAGTTGATCTAACCTCTCACCACTCTAACCCCCCTCCCCCCCAAAAAAATGCCTTTAGTTATACTCTTTTATAGCTTAAATTCACAGACTGGCAAGTATCAGATATAAAGTTTGTTGAAAAAGTATTCATACCCCTATACATTTTCCACATTCTTTCATGTTGCAACTAAAAACATACATTTATTTCATTGGGATTTTATCTTATAGACCAACACAATGTGGCACATAATTGGGAAGTGGAGAGGAAAATGATAAATGGTTTTCACATTTTTTTACAATTAAACATGTGAAAAGTGTGGTGTGCATTTGTATTCAGCCCAATTTACTCTGATATTCCTGACTAAAATCTAGTGGAACCAGTTGCCTTCAGAAATCACCTAATAAGTCAATAGAGTCCACCTGTGCGTAATTTAATCTCAGTATAAATACAACTGTTCTGTGAAGCCCTCAGAGGTTTGCTAGAGAACCTTAGTAAACAAACAGCCATTCCTATGGCCAAGGAACACACCAGACAGATCAGGGATAAAGTTGTGGAGAAGAATAAAGCAGGGTTAGGTCATAAAAAAATATCCCAAGCTTTGAACATCTCACAGAGCACTGTTCAATCCATCATTCGAAAATGGAAAGAGTATGACACAAATGCAAACCTACCAAGACATGACTGTCCACCTAAACTGACAGGCCAGGCAAAAAAAGCATTAATCAGAGAAGCAGCCAAGAGGCCCATGGTAACTCTGGAGGAGCCGCAGAGATCCACAGTTCAGGTGGGAGAATCTGTCCACAGGACAACTATTAAAGCCCATACACACGGTCGGACTTTTTGCCAACAAACTTCAAAATTAGCAAGTTTTCAAAATAGTCCGACTGTGTGTACGCTCCATCGGACAAACTTTTTTGGGTTTCATCGGACAAAAAGTTCGGTCTGCAAACGGACAAACTTTACGTCAACAAAAGTCCGATGGGGCCTAGTCTGACCGTATGTACAGCAAGCAATCAGACTTTTGTACAAAGTACAAATGCGCATGCTCAGAAGCAAAGACCAGCCGGAAGCATTCTGTCTGGTAGAACTAGCGTTCGTATTTGAAAGAGCACATTCGTGACGCGCCAGGTTCTGAAATCAAGAAAAGCAGCGCACATTCTCTTCTTCTTTATAATGTGATAATACTAAAAGCTGCTTTGCTGGTGATACTGACGGAGTAAAAACAAATGTCTTTACTTTGGATTAGTGTATTTTGGTTATATGAATCAAACATATTTTTATATATTTTTTTGTGGGTCAAGTTAGCACAACCCCATTGCGCAACATGTCTGCTTGATGAACGGACGTTCAGAAACGAACAAAATTGCACGAAACTGAAAATCGCGAATGCACACAGACGAAACCTCTACTAACTCTCAATTAGCAGAAGGAGCCCAAAGGGTGACGCCGGAGAATTGAACTTCCTCTTTTAAACTCTTGTCAGTACGTTGAAACGTCACTACGTTCGTGTTTGTTGCAGAAAAAATATGAGCGTGTGTATGCTATGGGTGTGACCGGACAACTCCCTTCGGACAAAAATCCAAGGGAAAGTTTGTTTGATGTCCGATCGTGTGTACGAGGCTTTAGTCGTGCAATCCACAAATTTGGCCTTTATAGAAGAGTGGCAAGAAGAAAGCCATTGTTGAAAGAAAGCCATAAGAAGTCCTGTTTGCAGTTTAAAAGAAGCCATGTGGGGGAAACAGCAAACAAGTGGAAGAATGTAGGAAGAGAAGAACGGCTGCACGCCACAGGAACGCTCCAACGATTTTATTTCAAAAATAGACAAAAAATTACAGCCAACAAAGCAAAAAATTACAGCCAACAAAGCAAAAAATTACAGCCAACAAAGCAAGAGTGTCCGAACCCAGGAGATGACATGTGTGTTTCACAGTGCTTCTTCAAAACAGGTATATAAACATATACCAACATAATATCAATCCATTTTATATTAGTGAAAACATCTAACTACTATAAATCCACATATATGAATATAATAATATTAGCACACCAACACATGCAGCTGTATAATAGTTCACAATCTTTAGTAGTCCTTTAAACGGTCTCATGTAAAATCTTGAATATCCACACCACCATGTAGGTTTTGGGTGTGTGCTCATCTCAGTTGATGGACTCCTGTTTTCATGTAGTCAAACTAACATATAGCCTTATGCATTCAACCTTTACTTTCCCTTAGATCACAGCATAAGGCCCCTTTCACACCTGAAGATCCTGTGAGGATCCATTTTAAACATCCGCTTGCTCAGCTGGGATCGCTCCGTTAATCCCCCCTGAGCCGGCAGATGAAAGCTCTCCTCTATGGAGGATCGGATGAAAACGAACCATCTGTTCGTTTTCATCCGATCTGGTCTGCCAGATGGATACAAAATAGGATTTGCATTGTCACATTTTAGCGGAGAGGATCGGATCGGGGCTGATTGGGTGTTAGCAGACATGTCACCGCTGACATCCGACGTTCCATAGAGATACATGGAGCGCCCCGTTCAGATCCGCCTGAAAAAACTGACAGGTGGATCTGAACAGTCTGCAGGTATGAAAGGGGCCTAAGACAGATAAAATCATGAACAATCGCTATATACATCATGATTGCTGCAGCCAGACTCATCCACCTTTCCAATCACTCTGTGTCTGCTACTCCTCTCTGTTAAACCCTCCACTGGCTCCCACTCACCCAAAAAATGTAATTAAAAATACTAACAACAACTTACAAAGCCATCCACAATTTAACCCCAGCTACATCACTAGCCTAGTCTCAAAATAACAACCCAATCATTCACTTCGCTCCTCTCAAGACCTACTGCTCTCTATCTCCCTAGTCACCTCCTCCTTTGCTCACCTCCAGGACTTTTACAGAGCCTCTCCAATCCTATGGAACTCCTTACCCCAACCTGTCCGATTATCTCCTACTCTATTAGCTTTTAGAAGATTCCTGAAAACCCTCCTCTTCAGAGAAGTATATCCTACCCACACCTAGCAACTGCATTTTCATTTTCTCCATCAGTTCATCCCCCACAGTTATTACCATTGACTGGTGTTTTGATCATTTTTGTTTTGGCATTGGAAAAGATAATCTTCAAAGCAGATGATTGTTGGATGCTGCTTTAGCCCAACTCCTCCAAGGCTACAACCCCTGACACATTTTACCCTGCCCACAGGGCTAGTCATAGCTCTGGCACCCAGAAGAAATGTGAGTCACCAAAGTATCACAGGATGACAGCTTGGAGTGGTGCTCACAGTTCATTTGGTTCATGAGTTTAATTGCAGTTTCTAAAAAGAACCAAAGGCCAATTACAGTTTCTAAAAAGTACCAAGGCCAATCGTGCTTTAGTATTACTCAAATACAAAATATATTCTTAAGGCTAAAAAAGAACAGAATAATGAGAGAAAGGAATCAAATTCAACATTATGCCTTATAGTTTATTTAAAGGATATTCACAAACCTGTCAATCATTCGTAACAGGAGTCATTAAATAACAAAGCACTATTGTGGGAGTTGGTAAAACACCAGTGAGAGAGACAGCTTTCAACTAGGAAAGCCTCTGCTGCCCTTGAAGCTCGTGCCTAATTTCCATTTCCAGTATCAGTGAAAACACAAAAATAGAACATTTAATTAAATGCCTGGGCAGGGTATATAGTTAAATTAGTTGTCAAAAAAATATTTCAGAATTTAAATCACTATATATATGTAAAGAGAGCACTGCGTAATAATAGAGACTTGAACAGCAAAAAATTAACCCCTCTGCTGATTGGAAGTACAAAAAAAGGAATAGATACACCTTTTTAAAATTAAAGAGCAAATAATTGTCACTGATATGAAACAGATTTGGATTCCAGTTTAAATTATATTTTGTTATGTAAGAGATATTTTTCATAGCTATTAGGTTGGGAATCTGTCACTGTTTGAGTCACTGACCCAGGAAAATAATGCACATAGGAATATTTGACTTTTAGATGTACTGTAACTGTACTATATACTATATCTTATTATCCTGTATATTTAGAGTGGCTTCATTTTAAACGACAACAAAGTCCAACTGTAGCTATTTTTCATTTTGGATAGAATGAGGAGGGGTTAGAACTTCTGTCAAGATTTGACTATTATCTATGATTCATTGGGATCATAGATAATAGTAAATGATGATTATTGTTGGCATCTGTAGCCGTTGGCAGTAATTGTACACACAAAAAAGAGAATGATCAACTTTAGCACAACCAGTTTTCCCATAGATGAATTGAAATTTGACCAGTTCCTGCTAAACTGGCTGAATTTTGATCCATCTATGGCCAGCTTAAGGAAATTAAACAGCTGTACATCTACTAGCAACTGCCATAAAAGCAGAGAAAGAATGAGGTTGATCACCCTTATCAACGTGTCTCCTGG